>NC_069684.1:30253522-30561069 GCF_023699985.2 Odocoileus virginianus
TGTGTCAGGCCTTAGTTGTGGCATGCAGGATCTATCATTGTGACATGTGGGCTTTTCTCTAGTTGAAGCACATGGGCTTAGTTGCCCTGTGGTATGTGAGATCTCAGTTCCCTGACCAGGGATCAGACCTGCATCCCCTGCATTGAAAGGCAGATTCTTAACCACCAGGGAAGTCCCATCAGTCTTTTCAAGATGGGATGGTCTCTGTGGTGCACTGGGTCCCACTCCATCCTCCCTTCCCTCTGTCCCGTCTTTGCCCCTTTCCCTCCCAGAGCCTAGCGTCCTCAGCGAGCACACACATGCTGCTCAGGTACCCTCGGCCACCATCCAGGGTCCTTGAAATGCAGGTGACCCTAACAGCCTGGAAATCAGGTTCACCACTCACCTGGCTGAGATGAGGAGGGTAGAGCCATAGCCTGGGATCTCCTCTGCCCCCATCCCCTCCCCTGGCATCGAATTCAACCTTGGCATCATACAGGGCTGGATGCCCACAAGGCCCTCAGAAGCACATTGATGTGGCTGATGGAGCTGAAGCCCCCACTGAGCACACTTACGCTAACAGAAAAAAGAGATGAATCCAGGGATTAAGAAGATAGAATATTAAGAGAGCCTTGATGCTGAGGCTCCATGAACTCCCCAGGGGCTTGTGGGAGTCTGGGGGAGTGGCACCCCTGGACCCTGTAGCTGAGTCAGGACCCCGCCCCCCAGTTGCCATGGAAACAGTCATATCAAAAGTGACAGTTCTCACTGGCAGCCTGCCCATCCCAGGCCCTGGGCCACACACACCTGTCCACTGGACAGATGTTTGTGGTGTGTGAGTGACAACGTGGTAGCCAGGCTGCCCGCATCCCCTTGTTCAACCCTCGTGATGGTCCTGAGTGTAGGCCTTTTGGTTTCCTGTTTCATAAACAAGACAGTGAAGCCTGGGAGAGGCCAAGTCGCCCATGAAGTGGGAGGATAGACCAGCCTTTCTATTCCCAGACCTGCATCTGGACTCCCTCCCTAAGCTGGATCACTTGGGGCTTGTCCAGCCCCACTGTGCCTGCACTCCCTCCTGCTCAGGATAGCCCAGGGCACGTGGCCGAAAGTCATTTCTGTCCCTGGAAACCAGGTGGCTCCTCCCCTCCTCATCTCTCTCCCCATTGCTATTTGCAGGCAAAAAGGAGAAGACAGCTGAGGCCCCTCTCCTCACTTCCTGCTCCAAAATTCAGGGTCTCCCTCCCCTCCTGGATCCGATAGGAACAGCTGTGTTTGCCGCCTGTGCCCCTCAAATTCATCACCCCATGAATGCCTGGAAAGAGGCAAATAAAAGTAAGATGATGTTTTTCATAAATAAGCAATGTAGCCACTCAGACCTGGCTTGGGCTGTCAGCTGAACTCCCCCAGAGAGATATTGACGTTGAAATATTTGCGTATGTTCTCATGGAACATTTATTGTGGGGCTCTGGGCTCCAATAAAGCCTTTGTGTAAATTATTCATTATGGAATTCAGATGAAACTCCAAAAATCTGCCCACCAAGGGGCTGCCTTTCTTCTTGCCCTTTTTTTCTGCTGCCTCTGAAGAGCTGGTCTTGGTTAGGATCTAATGCCACCAGCTAGGCAGGCAGTGTAATTATCAGGGCGAAATGAATGGATTGGGGGAGTCATGGTTCTAACCCTAACACTGGCATCTCTGCAACACAACTTAACTTTTCTTGAAGTATTTTCTCTGCCACCAGAGCCTGTGCTAACGTCCTCTGAGCCATTGAGACGGTGGTTTGCTGGGGGCCGTGGCAACAGTGCCCCATCTCCATCCTCCTGTCTTTGGAGGAGAAAATCTCTTATTCCTGTTAGCATCGCCTGTTAAGGCTCAGGAGCCCCAGTCCAGGAGGTCCTCACATCTGTTCTGGGGGAGCTGGGCAGTTCTAAGGAGACCAAGACCCAGAGGTCATTGTGGGCTGAATTCTGTCCTCCTAAAGCCTTGAAGGTTTAGCTCAAGTACCTGTGAACATGACCTTATTTGGAAATAGGTCTTTATAGAGATAATCAGGTGAGGCCATTGGATGAGCCCCGACCTAGCATGACTGGTGTCCCCATGAGAATGGGAAACCTGTTTCCTTTTTAAAAATATGCTTTTATTTAAAAAAATATCTATTTAATATTTTCGGCTGCCCGGAGTCTTCCTTTCTGCGTGCGGGCTTTCTGTAGTTGCAGAACGTGCGCTTCTCATCGTGGTGGCTTCTCTTGCTGTGGAGCACAGCTCTAGAGCACAGAGACTTCAGTAGTTGTGGCGCACAGGCTTGGCTGGCCCTCGGCACGTGGAATCTTCCCAGACCAGGGATGGAACCCAAGTCTCCTGAATTGGCAGGCGGATTCTTAACCACTGGATCACCAGGGAGGTCCTTTATTTTTTAAAAAATTGTACTATAATTGCTTTACAATGTTGTGTTAGTTTCTGTCATCCAACAGCGCGAATCAGCTGCTCAGTTGTGTCTGACTGTTTGTGACCCCATGGATTGTAGCCTGCCAGGCTCCTCTGTCCATGGGATTCTCCAGGCAAGAATACTGGAGTGGGTTGCCATTCCCTTCTCCAGGGGATCTTCCTGATCCAGGGATCAAGCCCAGGTCTCCTGCACTGCAGGCAGATTCCTCACCATCTGAGCCACCAGTCTCTTAGGCCTCGATCCCCCTCGCCCACCCCTCTAGGTCCTCACAGAGTGTGGAGCTGGGCTCCCTGTGCTCCTCAGAATCTTCCCACTAGCTGTCAGTTTTACACGGGATAGTGTATGCATGTCAGTGCTGCTCTCTCAATTCATCCCACCCTCTCCCTGAGAACAGGAAATTTGGACATGGAGACCAGCATACAGGGAGCCGCCCTGTGAGCACCAAGGCAGCCGTCTGCAAGCCAAGAATGAGGCCCCTGGAGAAACCAGGGCTGCCGACACCTTGATTTCCAATCCTCAGCCTCCAGGATGTGAGAAAATACTTTTCTGCTGTGTAAGCCGCCAGGGCTTCCCTGGTGGCTCAGTGGTAAGGAATCTGCCTGCAGTATGGAGACATAGGAAATGCGGGTTCCATCCCTGGGTTGAGACGACCCCCTGGAGAAGGGAATGGCAACCCTCTCCAGTATTCTTGCTTGGAGAATCCCATGGACAGAGGAGCCTTGTGGACTACAGTCCATAGATTGTAAAGAGTCAGACGTGACTGAAGCGACTTAGCACGTACACACATAAGCCACCAGTTGATACTGTTTGGTTAGGCAGCCTGATCAAGTCCAGATAGTGATGGAGTGACTATTCAAGGTTCAAAGATAGTGTGTTGGGATTTGAACCAGTGGCCTCAGGGTTCAGCCTGCAGGTGTCCTTTAGTTGGAGGAAGTAGGGGCAGCTTGGCAAACTGGCCCTGAGACCTCCCGTGAAGCCAGAGAGCTAGTGAGACAGAGGCTTAAACAGGGCCTCTGCCAACACCTTCCTGCTTCCCTTTGAAGAGTAAAGAGCTCACTGTGAGTGTTTGTGGAATTAATTTTACAGTTTGTAAATGAATAAATGAAAGAAAGACCTAGGGAGTCTGATCTGCTGAGACAACGCCCCCCACACGGTGCTCTGTCTGCTGCCCCCTCTCCACCCCGTGTTAGGTGACCATGACGGGCCACGTCCTGGGAGCCCAGTGACCAAGAGAGCCCCACTGGGCTGTCCACGGGCATCTGGTTCTGTGCCGTGGGGCGAGGCTGAGTGTGACTCAGGCTTTGGGGACAGAGGGGGTTTCTATCCTGCAGTAGGGGCCCTCGAGGGCAGGTTCTCAGCCAGCCTTGGGACTCACTTTCACTCCAAGGCCCTCCCCGTGGCCCAGCCAGGTGCACTGGCCTGATGCGAATCTGAGTGTGCCCTGGCCTGGCCTCAAACAACCTTCCAGGGCTATTCCATTTCTGTGGTTCATGTTATTAATTGCTTCCCTTCTCTGAGGAAGAAGCAGGCTGTGTGTTAAGACGACTCTTTGTGAAACTGATTAATTGTAAATGGATTAATGCAGACAACATGGAACATCTCACAGTGGAACGTTTGGCCCTGGGAAACTTGGGGCTTCCGTTCTCAGAGATTTGGGGCTGGGACATGGATGTTTGGAGTAAAGCAGGCGCCAGAAAATGTGGGTCTAGCCCTTGGTCCAAAGTGCCCCGCCCTTCCTTCCTCCCCTCCTAGACAGCTTGTTCCCTCTCCCCAGCCACTGAATCCATATGTATGTGTTTGTTTTCATTCTTTCTGCTTGAAGACACTTTTTTTTTTTCTCTCAGAGTCTTGTTGAAATTTCCAATTTGCACTGAGGACTCAGCCGTAGAAAACCCTGGAGTCCCCTTGGTCTGACCAAACCTCGTCCCCTGTCCATGCCTGGGGCCAGTCTCCACCTCCAGGGACCTCCTTTCCCTTCTCACCCCCATTTCCTCTCAACCAGCTCCTCCCCTTCCAGATGCAAGGCCTGACCTGAGCTGTGGGGTCCCACCCAGGCTTCGGGGTCCTGCCTGGCTCATTGTCCTCTGCTCACCCAGCCTCCCCTGCCCCCCACCTCAGAACAGAGCACAGTGTTGGGCTGGCATCAGGCCCTGACCATCCCCTGCCCACCCTGCCTCCTGGGGCCGGGTCCCTGAGATGTCCCTCTTTCCCAGGGTCCACACTAGATCTGCTCTATCATCGCCCTTGGTCTCTGAAGGCAGCAGGCCTTCAGACCCGCACGTAAGTGAGTGAGCTCTGGGGAGGAGGATGACAGGCAATATGGTTACTAAGAAAACCCATTCATACAGCGACAGTATTCTTTTCCTAAAAAAAGCAGTGTTCGGGAGTGAGGAAGGCCTTGCTTGTGGTGTTGGCGAAATCAAGGAAGCATGTGTGCCATGGCAGATGGGCTGGGTTCCCACACACCTGTTCTCATCTATATAAAGTGAAGAGGCCACTGGGGGCCCCTCTGTCCCCCTCCCTGCCCCTCCCAGGGCCCCCCTCCCTGAGCTGGGCTCATGCTGTGCCAGTGGCCGGAGTGATCTGGCCCAACCTGGGAACGGACTGTCCTCCTCGTCCTGAATTTAGAACGCAACAGAGAGGGGTGTCTGGTCCCTGCCCCCAGCAGCTGCACAGGTGGACGCTCGGGTCTCCACGTCCTGATGTTCTGCAGGGAGGTGAGAGTTGAGGGCAGAGGGTCAAGCAGAAGTAGAGAGAGAGGTGGATGGGCCAGCTCCTGCCCCTCGTCCCCAGCGTCTGCTCAGGAGCCGCTTGAGGAGGAGTGGCAGGCGGCCCGTGCCTCCTGGAGCCCGTCTGCCCCATGCGGCTCAGCGACGTGTCATAACAGGTTCCCGGAGTGCTTCCTTGCCATCTGTCTCGTGCGCTAGATGACAGCGCGGGCTGGCAGAGATGTGTTCAATTTGCAATTGTAAGTTGTCTTTTTTCCTCTCTTCACTCTGTGAAACCACTCTGATGGCGGCGGCAAGGCTGCCAGGGTTTGCAGTGAGCCGGGCGTGGTTCTCAGACAGCAGGAGACACATGCTCTGGAGTCCACCTGGGCCCAGGATATGCCTGTGGGGCTGGGATGCCTTGGAGGCCTTTCTCCAAGGTGACCGACCCCAGGCTGATTCTGGGCCTTGCCCTGTACTGCAGCAGAGGAACTAATTCCAGCATCCACCCCGATTAGCTCACGTGTGTGGTGTGAGACCCTGGCCACTGGCCACCCTGGCCACCCTGCCTGTCCCACCATAGCCAGTCCGCTGTGCCAGCAGACAGAGGGCTCTTTACACGTGAGGTAGATCTCGCCACCTCTCCCCTCATGTTCCCATGCTCCTCCCCAAGGCATGCATGCCCTGTCTCTGCCCCAGTGACAACAACCTCCCCAGAACTGTCTCGAATACATCAGACACACACTCTGCAGGCCTTTGCCCAGGCGGCTTCACTGCTGAACTTTGCTGAACATTTAAAGAATTATTACCAGAACTTCAGAAACTCTTCCAAAAAAAAAAAAGAAAAGAAAAACCAGAAGATGGGAAAATGCTTCCTGACTCATTCCACGAGACTGATATGACCTGATGCTAAAGCTAGACAGAGATCCTATTTCAGCTCAGACTGGATGGGGAGGGCGGGGGACAAACACAGACCTTATTCCTCAGAGTCCTGGGGTTCTGGACTTCCGAGGTCCCACAGCTGGCTAAGTCGGGTCCTGGTCGGCTTCTCTTCCTGGTTTGCAGACGGCCACCTTCCTGTCCTCAAGAGTGCATGAGGGTCTGAGTTCTGGTATCTCCCTTTTGTTATAAGGACACCAGTCCCATCCCGGGGCACCACCCTCATGACATACTCTCGTCCTAACCCCTTCCCCAAGGCCCCCCTCCTCATGCCATCACACTGGAGGTAAGGGCTGCAACATAGGAATTTGGAGACAGAATTCAGTACCCAGGACACTGCAAGACAAGACTGCAGGTCTCCGCCCCTCTGTCCAGAACCTTCTCCCCCACATCTTTCCCCAGGCTCACTCTCCCTCACTCCAGCCTCTGCTCAAAACCTTGTGTTTTCCTGACTGTTGAAGCTAACACAACCAGACCCTTGTCTCTCACACCCCCACCCCACCCCCACCTCCACCATGTTCCCTTCATGGGGTTGGCGCTGCCCCCCAGGACACAGCACAGCTGTCTGGCTGTTGGTCCCTGGAGGGGGCACCTGAGTGTCTGTCTTGCCTGCCCACTTTTGTGTTCACAGTGCCCAGAGCTGTGCCTGGAGCTCTTGGTGGTTGCTCCCCCTGAATAGCATGGAGCAGGGCCCCGGGGCTCCCTCAGGGATGGGGTGAGGCTGTCCTCACCTGGAATCATTCCGAGTTCTCACCTCCTTCAGCCTGGATGCACCAGCTCCAGGCCACACTTGATCTAGCGCTCTGCTGGCTGTAAAGCCCTTCTGCATCTGTGTCTTCGCATCTGGGGTGGGGTGGCCCCGTGACCACGGTCTGAGATGAACTACTGGATGTAACGTGCAGAGAGTGAAGTGACTTCTGAGGTCACACACGTTGGTGCTTTTGACTCGGTTCACACACCCACTGTTTCTGCCACGTCACGCTGCCCATCATGGGACAAGAGTGACAACAGCAGACAGTCTGGACTTGTGATTCGGGGCCAGTCCCAGGGGAGGGTGAAGTGTGTGGGGTGTATACAATGGCGGTGGGGAGCAAGGCCTCATGAGGGACACTCCTTCCCATCCAGTTAACTCTCAGGGGATTACCTCAGGCAGCCAGGTCTGTACGTGGGGTCACGGGCCTGCTGGCGAAGGGGGGACATCTCTTTCAGGCCACGTGGAGGCCATTCTCCAGAGGTGCCAGGAAACCTTGGACCTGTGGTCGGGCTTGGAGCAGAAGGAAAGTCAAGGGCAGAAGTGGTGCCATGGTGAGGGGCGCTTCATCCGAGGCCAGCGGTTAAGTGGTGGTGGTCTGGGCATACAAGGGGTTATTCACAGGCCCCTTGGAAGGAAGGTGGGATGTGGGAGCCTGCCTCCCCAGGAGCAGTGATTTAGGGCCAGGGTCTGGCCTGATGTCGAGTGCAGAGGTGAGATCCACCATGGAACCCAGAGCTGTAGGCTCACTGACCCCGTGTGAGGGTCTCTGTGTCTGTGACTTGGGGTCTAAGGCAGAGGGTGCTTCTGTTTACTTTTTAATATTAATTTTTACTGGAGTGTCGTAGATGTACGGGCTTCCCTGATATAGCTCAGCTAGTAAAGAATCTGCCTGTAATGCAGGAAACCCCAGTTCGATTCCTGATTCAGGAAGATCCGCTGGAGAAGGGATAGGCTACCCACTCTAGTATTCTTGGGCTTCCCTTGTGACTCAGCTGGTAACGAATCTGTCTGCAATGTGGGAGACCTGGGTTCAATCCCTGGGTTGGGAAGATCCCCTGGAGAAGGGAAAGGCTACACACTCCAGTATTCTGGTCTGGAGAGTCCCATGGACTGTATAGTCCACGGGATCGCAAAGAGTTGGACACGGCTGAGTGGCTTTCACTTTCAGTAGATGCATCATGTTGTGTTAGTTTTGGGTGTACAGCTAAGTGAGTCAGGAATACATATACATGTGTGTGCACGCGTGCTAAGCTGCTTCAGTCATGTCCGACTCTTTGTGACCCTGTGGACTGTATCCCACCAGGCTCCTCTGTCCATGAGATTCTCCAAGCAAGAATCCTGGAGGGGATTGCCATGCCCCACTCCAGGGATTAAGTGAATCAGGCATACATATACACATATCCACTCTTTTTTCGAGCCTTTTCCTAAACAGGTCATTACAGAGTATTGAGTGGAGTTTACTGTGCTGTGCAGTAAGTCCTTATTAGTTATCTGTTTTGTGTGTGTATGTGTGTATGTCAATCCCAACCTCCAAATTTATGCCCCCACCAAGCCTCACTCAGTGGAAGCTCCTGCCTCTCCCCCAAGCTCCACATTCTCTTGTCCTTTACCCCAAGCCTCAGTTCCCATCCTGTATCCTCCCTCCATTTCTCCCCCATCATCTCCCACCCAACTCCCTGCTTCCTTCTCCTGTGTTTTCTGGGTTAGTGCTTTAATTTCTGCAGACACAGACTGCTCCTCTTCCCACCTGGGATAAGAACCACCAGAAATATCACATCTAAGTCAGTCTTCCCAACTCTAGCAGACTGAGGAAAAGCGAAAATCGATAGGTGATGCTCAGGGTATGATTTAGCTGGTGAAATCCATGCATCCCTCTCAATTGTGTATCATCATGGTGTTAATCTCAGCCCTAGTGCTCAGATCACTCCTGCATACATGTCTACCCCTCAACAGCAGGTCTCAGAGGGGAGAGAGGGCCCCCATGGCCATGGGGAGGCAGAGGCTCCAGCCTTGGGCCATGGGACCCAGTGAGGTCAAGCACACAGATGGAGAAGCCACTCCACACTATCAGTTGTGACGGTCGTGAGAGTTTTTGTTCCCAGTGAACTTGAGTCAGCGCTGGGAAATTTCAGGTCTGGAGCAATTGCAGTGAATTAGCTGTCAAGTAGGCCGCTTGAAGGGGTCCTCGCGCAGAGCTGGGGTTTCCCTCACCCGAGCTGCTCTGCATGCATTCAGTCTCATCTCAGAAGAATGATGGAAGGCTTTGGTAGCAGGTGGATCTGGGTTGGCATCCTGGCTCGGCCAGTGGGCAGCTGGGTGAACTCAGCCATGCTGCTTGGGCTGCTCCTCTTCTGTGAAGTGCAGCTAAGTGGGGACCGGATGGCGCTCTGCGTGTGCAACTCTTAGGGGCATCTGGACCACGGTGAGAGCTCAGGGAGAGGCAGGGATGGAGCAGTGATCTGTGCTTTTCCTCGTCAGTTACTTTGCTTCCTGAAGCCCTTGTCCACCGTTGGAGTGAATTTTGAGGATCCTTTCTAGCAAGTGCATGCTGTTCCCGTGTGGGTTCTGAGCTCTAGCTTGTTTCTAGTTTGTCCTACAGCTTCCCCTTTGCTTTCCTCCTCCTGCCCTCCTTCCTCCTGCACTCATGGTTCACAGGAGCTCAGTGAATTCTGTATATTTCAGGGGACAGGAGATGATTTGGTAACATGTGAGGGTCCCAGCCTTCTCATCCCGCCCACCAAAGCGTATCTGGCTCTTACCCCACTGTCCCTGCTCCCCAGACAGACTGTAGGGTTCTGCCTTTGTCACTTTGGCTCCAGGATTTGGCATGAAGACAAATAAGAAGAAAAGTGGGCCATGACTATCACCAGAACTATATGGGGAAGGGCTGTTCTGATGGGGAGGGACTGCTGAGATTGGGGAGGGACTGTTGTGATGGAGAAAGACTGTTGTGATGGAGAGGGGCTGTTGTGATGGGGAGAGGCTGTTGAGATGGGGAGGAGTTGTTGTGATGGGGAGGGACTGTTGTGATGGAGGAGAGGCTGTTTCAATGGGAGAGAGACTGTTTGGGTGGGGGAGGGCCTATCACAGCAGAGAGAATGTTGTGGTCATAGGGTCTGTGAGTCAATATTCAGCCTAAAAGGGTGTTCTCTTGGCCGTACCTAGAGTCTATATTTCACCCCCCAGGCCTGAGGACTCAACCCACATTTTGCAGATGAACAGTTGGTTTTGAGGCAAAGGTTACCTGAGGTCACATTGCTAGTCTGTGCCTGCTTCAGGGTTTCAAAGCCTGTGTGCATGTGTGTACGTGTGTGCGTGTGTGTGTGTGTGTGCAGTCATGTGTGGGCACAAACCCAGCTGAGTGCATGTGTGAGCACCTGCACTTATATTTGCACTTTCCCATTGCCCTCCTTCCACCCACAGCACAGCGTCCCTTGGTGCACAGCTGACCCTCAGTACTTCCACAGTGTGGATTAGGACACTCAGTGGAGCCCCTGGGTCCTGCGGGCCTTGAGAGGGTGCTCCAGGGAGGCTCCTGGGAGGAGGAGGAGCTTTGCAGAAGATGAGTCCTCCCCCTACCCTGCCCTGAGTGCAGGCTTCTCCCCTCCTGGTCCCAGACCCTGGCCTGTGTGGAATTTCCTCTCTCCCTAGGCTGGGGCCATGGCAGAACTTGTGACCCGCTGTGGGAGTCCCCTTCTTTTGGGGGAGCCAGGAGAGTCCCCAAACCTGGCAAGGCATCACAGCCTGGGGTCTGCTGAGGGCCTGACCCCTCTCCAGGCATCACCACCCAGCAAACACTCTTTGTTTAATCCAGCCTGGTTAATTTTTATTTCTTGTCCTTCAGTGATGGCCTAGTCTGGCTGCACTGAGGGCTGGCTCTCCCCATGGGCCCCCTGGGGACAGGGATTTTGGGTCACCAACTTCAGGCTCTGAGGAGTCACTCAGGTGGAAGTGAGCGGATGCTGGCCCAGGGCTGCGACTATGAACACCTCCCTCCAGTGCTCAGTGGCTGACCTCATTCCCCTGCATTATTTATACCTGAGCATCCCTCACAGCCCCCCAGCCGGCTCTGCCCCACCTCCCCCTGCATCCCAGGAGAGCTGAGGCAGGAGCTGGCCACCCCTGGTGTGCATGTTGGAGATACTTTTTCCCAGACTTGGGCTGGGGGAAGAGCCTGTTTCTCCTGGCTGGCGTGTGACTGTCACCCACTTCCAAAGTCAAACATCTACAATTACCCTTCTTTAATTGGGCTAATTTAGGAGAACAGCAGCGGTGAGTTCCTTGTGTTGCTGATTCTCTTTGAGAGACGTATTAATATTCTGATTCCGAGAAGGATCGGTGTGAATTCCTCTGTTACAGATGACACAATTATATTTCTAAATTCTTCTCCTCAATTAGTACATATGGTTAAAAATACCCTTGATTTTTAATTAAGCTTCTGAACTGCAGTCCTATGAATATAGATGGATCATCATCCCTGTCCACAGACAGGCTGTGGGGGTTCACGGGCTCCATGTGTGATCAGGTCCCTGGGAGGTCACGGGGCCTCAGGGAATGATGGGCTCCAGGCCTTATGGTGGTTCTGGGGCTTCAGTGTTGGGGGAGAAAAGGGTCCCCAGCTTGCCCCTCTTAGTTCCTGCCCTGTAAGCCGCTGGGCCTTTGACTGTGACTTTTGGCTTTTGGGCAGGGCTGAGGGGCTGCCCTCTGGTGGGTGACTGGGCTGTCTTAGTGGTCCCTTTGTGCATGGACCCAAATCTCTCCTGTGTTGTGAGGCAATTTTTCTACGGTTTTCTCTGTTTGTGTGCCCATGTGCATATATTTTTCCCAGAGAGCTTTGTGTTGGGTGTCGTCACCAACATGTAAACATTATTCTTGTCTGTTTGAGAGTCTGCCCACCTCATTGATTGCAAGCAGCCCTGGATCATTCTTTGTGTCCCCAGGACCTGATATGAGGCTGGCCGAATGCTTATTGAAACAACCAGGCTTTGAAATTCAAAGCCAAATTGCCTGGACTACATCAAAATAACATTTTTTTTTCTTACACCAAAAAATCCTATCAACAGAATAATAGCCTATGGAATGGTAGAAAACATTTGCAAATCCTGTTTCTGATATGAGGTTAACATTAGGAATATACAAAGAAGCCTAACAAAGCAGCAACAACAAAATAATCTGGTTTAAAAGGCAAAGGACTTGAATAGTCATTTCTCCAAAGAAGACATACGGCCAACAGCACATGAAAAGATGCTCAGCACCAGTGATCAGCAGGGAAATGCAGATCAAAGGGACAGTGAGACACCTCATACCCATTAGGATGGCCCTATCGAAAATACAGAAAACAGGTGCTGACGAGGCTGTGGAGAGATGGAGCTCTTAGACATGGTTGTAGGAATGTAAAATGGAGCAGCTGCTGTGGAAAACAGTATGGCAATTCCTCAAAAAAATAAAAGTAAAAAAAAAAATAAATAAAAGTAGTCCTGCCATGTGATCTGGGAATTCCATGTCTAGGTATTCATCCACAATTACTGAAGGCAGAATCTCAAGGTGACAACTGCACACCCATGTTCACAGAAGCCTTACTCAGTCACCAAAGGGTGGAAACAACCCACGGATCAGTGGATGGTTGAACATGATGGATGAATACAATGTGGTCCATCCACACAATGGAACAAGATTCCACCTGAACAAGGATGAAAATTCTGACACCTGCCATAGCATGGATGGACCTTGAGGACATTATGCTGAGTGATAAGCCAATTGCTCAAGGACAAATACTGTATGATCCCACTTATATAAGGTCCCTAGAGGAGTCAAATTCATAGAGAGAGAAGGTAGGATGGTGGGTGCTGGGAGGAGGGGGGATGGGGAGTTAGTGTTTAATGGGGACAGGGATTCAGTGTTGCAGGAAGCAAAGGAGATGGGTGGTGGGGGTGTTTGCATAACAATATGAATGTACTTAATGCCCCTGAGCTGTGCACTGAAAATGGTTAAGGTAGTAGATTTTACAGTGTGTATGTTTTATCAAAAATTAAAAAAAGCCAAATTCCCTTGGCCAGATAGCCTACCACTGAGTCCAGTCTGGACACTCCCTTCCTGGCATTCACCCCTGGCCCTGGGATGAGGGGGTGAGAGCAGAGAGAACCAGAGCCAGGCAATAACCTCACATATAAGAGTGGCCTCTGGCCAGTGGACAAAGTAGAAATGCCACCTGATGTCTCTCTGTGGGTTCCCTACTTGCAGAACCTGAGGCAAGGGCTTCTGGGCAGGAAGGTGAATTGAGACTAGATTCTCAGGAAGCAGAAGAGTGGATCAATAGGGGTGGAACAGAAAAGAAGGGGAAATCAATAAATGATTCATTGTTGAGCTAGTTACCACTCTGGGCAACTGGACCTCAATTCTGCTGAAGATTCACTGAAAATGCACTTTAAAATTGTTCTCTGAAGGATGTGAAAAAGTGTATTTATCCACTAACTTCTAATCTCCATCCTTTGAGGTTTGTCCTGTGTAGGGGACATTCTGCAATTTTAGAGGAAGCCCTGGTGCAGAAGAGTAGAGTTAAGGAGGCCTTGAGATGAGAGCCCACCAAAGTGCATGGAACTGTCCAGGAGAGCAGTGCTGAATGCAGGGGGTGGGGGTGGCAAGGTGATGTCTGCTTCAGCCCACCACCCGCCCACCCTGGCTTCTCAGATCCACGTGTGCCTCACATTACATCTACTCGGTCACTAGGTGTTCAAGGTGCTGGCTGGTTAGACTTTCTAAGAAAAGTCTCAAGCCTGAGGGATGTGAAACTCAGCTGGTTTTACTGCTGCAGCTAGTTCTAAAATCTGTCATCTCTTTCCTCCATCACTCATTCTGGATTTCTCACAGTCTGCACAGCCCATGCTGATAATTATGTCTAAGTTACTGGTCTTCAGGCAACAAGGAGGGGAAGAGTGGAGAGGAGAAAAAGCATTATCTTATGGGGCATGGTAACATGAAGCCTCATCTTCTCATAGTCACCAATTTAGAGCAGGTTTCTTTGCTCTAGAGAAGGGTGGGGGGCAGATTCTTCAGAGGTTGAGGTTCAAGATTCTTAGGTGCATTGACCCAAATGACTCATCCTTGAACCAGGGTCCCACTCCCCTAATAGACCTTGGCATGAGCCCTGGAGACCTGTCAAGACTATGCATTCACTGACTCTTACAGTTTTCCCAACCTTACATTTAATTACAGACTTGATTTCAGCACCATCTTCCCTCTGGCTGCAGGAGATGAGGGTAAATGCCAGGGAGGCATTCTGGCTTTGACTGTACACCCTGAGCTGATAATTGGCTGCCCTGAGCTTGTCATTCTCTTCCATCAAGTCGAAGGCAGTTAACAAGGAGCCAGCAAACTCTCTAACTTTATAACTTCCATTGTACTTCAAGGGCTGTTACTGCACAGACCAAGGCTTTCCTTTCACCTCTACCTCATCCTGCGTGATGCAGGGGAGAGTTCTGATAGCTGTGATGCATACCAGGGAAGATTGTTGCTCAGTTTATCACCCAGAAAGGGGGTCTTTGCTACGGTCATATGAAGATCAACACAGTTCCAGGATTTCATCCTCAAGGTCAGCTTTTTAAGTTTAGTTTAGATTCCCCTAAAGCAGAGCCTGAAATAAGGGATTGGACTTAGGCATTTTATGGGGATGTGGTCCCAAGGAGTATAAGCAGGAATGATGGGTGGGGAATAGGGCAGGAGGAAAATTCAGTGAAAGAACTTTCTATGGAGATGATTACCTCTGTGTGCAGCTTCAGTCCCACCAGGGTCCCTATAAGTACCTTGTAGAAAGCATCTCATTATTGTATCTCTGAAGGAAGTGAGACTGGGCCATTTGTCCACCAACTCTCACACCCTGTGTTTTCAGAGTTAATCCTCCCCACACCTCTGGGCTGTGTCAATGCAAGGGCAGAGTGGCCTCCATCATCTAGGCAGAAGTTCTTTTTTTTTTAACTTTTGATTTTATATTGGATTATAGCTCATTAGCAATGTTGTGATGGCCTCAGGTGGACAGCAAAGGGACTCAGCCACACATGTACATGTATTGTATCTATTCTCTGGGGAAGGTTTTGACGGAAACAAAGCATAGGGATGCAGTGTTTATGAAGTGGGGGAACTGTCCACTCCATGGTGCTGAAGTCACATGGGCTAAGGGGCTAAGGAGTGGAATACCACTGCGTCTCCTACACCCAATAGGTGGATTTAGATCCAGAATACTTTCAAAACACTTCAGTGCCTTGTCAGACTGAAACCGTGCCTTTCATATACCATGCATTTGCTTCAAAAACCCGATTCTGGGACTTCCCTGGTGATCCGCTGTTAAGAATCTGACTGCTAATGCAGGGGACATGGGTTCAATCCCTGGTCTGGGAGGATCCCACATGCCACAGAGCAACAAAGCCCATACACCACAACTACCAAAGATCGTGCACTCTAGAGCCCGTGCTCCACAGTAAGAGAAGCCATGGCAATGAGGAACCTCTCACACTGCAACAAAGAGGATCGCCCTCTTGCCATAACTAGAGAAAGCCCATGTGCTGTGACAAAGACCCAGCGCAACCAAAAATAAATAAAAATTAAAAAATAATTGAGATGAATGATCATTAAAAAAACATCCAATTTCCTTTACCTATGGTCTGGACTCTTCAGTCCAACCTTCTAACTCTGTGGATTTACATTAATGAGGACACACAGCGTCTGTACCAAGAGTGAATGTGAAAAGTGTTAGTCACTCGGTCGTGTCTGACTCTTTGAGACCCCATGGACTGTAGCCCACCAGGCTCCTCTGCCCATGGAATTATCCAGGCAAGAATACTGGAGTGGGTAGCCATTTGCTTCTCCAGGGGATCTTCCCGACCCAGGGATGGAACCTGGGTCTCCTGCACTGCAGGCAGATTCTTTACCATCTGAGCTGCCAGCGTGGGGCAGAGGGCAGTACACCAGCTGAGTTCCTGATTGTAACTTGTTTGTCAGCTCTTGTTTGTGTAGGAAAAAAAACAGACAACCAGCTGTTGCACCAGCACATGGAGAAAAATCACGTTGATCCCTGTTTTTGTATTTTGGTTGAGTAGTCTGCAAGAACCCCAGGGGGTGTCAGGTCAGGACATCATAATCTCTGGCTGGGATAAATAGTGCCTGCCCCATTTTTCTCAGTTTGGGCTCCTGGAGACAAACGTCAGCTGTTTTCATCAAAAACAAAGTGCTACCCTGTGGGAGAGTTTAAACAGCTCATCTATGAAGGGTATTACTTTTTCTTCCATGTCTGAAGCCTGTCCTAGTTTTTTCTTCTGCTGGCTGCACCCTTGAGTTACGGGTCTCCCCAGCCATAAAGGAGACATAACGTTCATCTTTCATGAATGAGAGGCCCAGGGGCCCTTGCCAAGGGCTTCATATAGCTCTCTGACAAATATGCCATGATCTTGACCTTGCTAGCTCCAAAAGCCCCATCAGAGGGGACTGAGCAATCTGGATGGGCGGAGGGAAAGGTAGTGAGCAGGTGGCCCCTGGGGTGTGATCTCCTGAGCCCTTCACCTGATGTAGGGGCAGTCCCGTCCTGGTCTCTCAGTACCAGAGTCCCCAGGACACCAGGGAGGAAAAACAAGGGGACACAAGGCTTGAGAATGTAAATAATCCCCAAATTGTCTTATACTTTCGTGGGAGCTCAGGACCCAAGGTGATTTCCCCATCGGGCAATGGGAAGAGTGTGTGTTTTGGGAGCAGAACTGAATTTGAATCTCGGCTGCCCATCTGTCAAGGGGTATGACCAGAAGCAAGTGATACAGTTGGTCTGAGAGCTAACTTCTTCATCTGAATCAAGGGCATAATACTCTTCACCTTACAAAGTTGTCACAGGGATAAATGAGGTGACGCAACCGACATGCTGGCCCCATGTGGGGCACACAGCCAAGCAGTCACTGGAAGCTTGCTTCTTTCCCTTTTTGTGTTGCAGGGAGAAAAACAAGCTGTGGAGCTCTGCTGACGGGAAAGCGCAGGGGGTTGGGAGGGATGAACCACACCGTCGTCCACTGACCTCTGAAGGCTGATGAGAAGCGTAGCTTCGGATGCTGGAAGCACCAAGAGGTACCTCTTTGATCTGCCTGCTTTAAAAATTCTATCCTTACTGTAGCCTCACTTTAGGCTTTTTCATTTCTACAGGATTTCCTAATCCCCTTTAAATAAAGATCAAAAAGGAGCCAGGTCTTGGCAGCGTCTCCCCCTTTCCCGCTGGTCAGTGCCCTGTAGAGGTTTGGGTTGAAAGTCCTGCTGATTGGCTTGGGAGAATTGAGGACACTGTATCTGGGCTCCAAGCTGGGTGGAAAACTTGGTCTCCTAGTACCTGATCTGACCCTGATCCGTCTCCTCCTGAGTTTCGGCTTCTTCTGAACCAAGCACAGTTTTAAATGCATTAACCCATTTACTGCTCACAATTATCTGTGAGGTAGGTGACCACTGTTGTCATCCCATTTTACAGATTGAGAGGCTGAGGCACAGAGAGGTGCAGTGGCTTGCCTAAGAGCACACAGGATAAGTGGCAGAGCCTGGGTTTGAAGTCCAGAGTCTATGTACACAACCACATGGGTGAGATATAAGACCTTAACTCACCTAGTGGTGAGTTCCCAATCCTGGGAGTCCAGGACAATTGCCTTTGCAAAGAGTGAGTCGTCCACCCCAGTTCAGAGGCTCCCCTCCATGTACTGTCTGTACACTGGGACTCTTGGCATATTTCTGGGGGCCATATTTCCCAAAGCATCCAGGGGAGAACTTGGGGGCAAATATAGAGTGGCCCAACTTCTGATGCCCTGGGGAATCGGTAGCCGTGGGGGCCTGACCATTTACTGCTATTGCATCACAGACGGCAGGAAAAATATCTGCTCAGTTAGTCTCAGGGTCAGCTTTTGGTTAAACATGAAACTGAGAAGCATTTTTCTCTCTAACCTTAAAACGAGGGCAGGAAGGCAGAGTAGCTAGCTGAACTTTACGGCTCAGAAGCTGCCAGTCTAGTTTCCATCCAAAAGGCAGAGGGGCTCTGACACTTGGTGGTGTGAGAGGCGGGGACTCAGTGAGGGAGGGGCTCCACCAGCTGTGAAGTCTGCAAACATTTGTCTCAGGTAAGGAGAACTCACTGGTGCCAAGCAGGCACCCAGGACTTGGTGTGGCCAGAGGGGCCATCGATCTTATACTGGGGATAGAGGCCAGAGTTAGCAGTGGACATGGCCTCTTGTTCTCACTGCTCCAGGGCAAGGAACTTTCCAGACCTGTCCCAGGATGGGGATGTCCAGGTCTCCCGCCTCCCTTTAAGAACATGAGATGACTTAAGGACGGCATGAAGTGGGAATGAATGAGCAGGCTGCCGCTCAACACTACATGTGCACTCGTTTGTGCACATATGCACCCATGCATCACATCTATGCACACCCCAGCACATATGCATTGACACGTGCACAGTCCCACATGTACACACACACACACACACACACATCTCTCAGGTCCAGACTACCAGGGCAGGAGGGTTCTAGCTTCTCCTTTAAGATTTGGTGTCCTTGCCTGTGTGGCCTGCGTCAAGGTGATGGAAGGCAGCAGGCTAGATGTCAGAGGCAGAGAGGCTGGAGTAGGGTTAGGGAGGCGCCACCGTGTGGTCCTCACAAGGTCTAGGTCAGTGACTGGCTGAGCGGTTGAAAGAGAAAGTTGTGAGGAGTTTTGGGGCAGAGGACATGGAGGCCTGATGTTTGGAGGAATCAAGCCCCCAAGACAGGGGCAGGAGCGGGTGGAGGGGGAGGAACAGAGAGGCAGGTGCTCAGTCCCCAGGGAGGGAGGGGCATGCTGGGGGGAAGGGGAATGTGACAGCAAGGATGTAGTGCCCGGTCAGCACCAGTGAGTTCTCCTTACTTAAGACTTGAAACAAACGTTTGCTAACTTCATTACTAGTGGAGAAGGGGCCATAAAGTCACTGATGTGCCATCAAAGATGATGTTTTGACAGCAGAAGGGGGGATGTGGTCTGTAGGATAGACTCTTGGCAGAAGTGATGCAGTAGGAGGACTTCTCTGGCAACCCTGGGGTTAAGAGTTCACCTTCCAGTGTAGGTTCGATCCCTGGTCAGCAATCTAAGATCCCACATGCCTCACAAACAAAAAGCCAAACCATAAAACAGAAGCAATATTGTAACACATTCAATAAAAACTTTAAAAATGGTCCACATCAGAAAAATCTTTTTAAAATAGTTGATTCAGTATTTCCTCTCCCTGGATCCTTGCTCTTGGGGACTCCCACACAATCTCTGGGCTTAGCCAGGGCACTTGCCTTGACCAGGGGACATGAGCAACAAAGGCTTGTCTGTTTGCTGTGCTGAGAGCCGGAGGCCACCACCTGAACCAGCCTTAGCCAGCCTGCTGGGAGATGAGCTCCGCAAGGGGACCCAAGGGCCAGTCCTTGGGGTTGACAGTCTGGAGGACACCAGACAGGTGAGGAGGGCCAGTGAGGTCATCAGACTGCCAGCCCACCCACCTGAGGACCAGAGATATGTAGGAGAGCCCAGCTGGAATCAGCCAGGACTAGACTAGACAAAGCTGGCCGGCCCTTCTCAAAGCCCCGCCCCTTTCTAAGCCCCGCCCTCGAAACCCCACCTCCTCAAAGACCCGCCCAGGCTGTGAGTTCTGAGTTTTGCCTCTTAGTCACCTTGCTTTTCCTGAACCAGAGTGGTGGATGGGCAACCAAAACGCCTGAGCTTGTGTTCCTGAGACCCCTGGATGACAAGGCTGGCCATGGCAGCTTGTCTTATAAAGCTAGTACCACCTGGGATCCTGGCCAGAGCAGGGACTTGTAGGGAACCCCGGATGCCCTGGGTCATCCTCTCTTTCCCCAGGGGAATCCCAGTGGAGGCCTTGGAGATGAGTGCAGAGAAGTCAGGTGAACCTGCTCCTCTGCTGGCCTTGGGGCAGGCTGTCTGGGGAAAGAATCACTCCTTTGAGGGTCGCTTGTCCTGGGCTTGGCACTAGGGCCTGTTAGTGGAGCCTCAGACACCCCAGACAGAGAGCATCACAGCCACTTCCTCCCACCTCATTCCCTAAGTTATGATGACATAAAAGGTGTTTTCATTGCCTTTTATGGCCTGAATTGTGTCTACCCACACCCCCAAATTCACATAGTGATGTCCTGACCCCAAGACTTCAGAATGTGACTTCAGAATCTCTATTTGGAGATAGGTCTTTATAGAGATAGTTAAGTAAAGTGCGTCATGGGGTGAGTCCCGATTCCATATGACTGATGTCCCTACAGGAAGAGATCAGGACGCAGACATACACAGAGGAAGGACCATGTGAGGACACAGAGAGGAGGCGGTGTTTACAAGCTGACAAGCAAAGCCTCAGGAGGAACTGACACCTGGATCTTGGATTACAGCTTCCAAGACGGGCAGAGGATAAGTATCTATTAATTGCTGGATCTGTGGTGCTCTGTTATGGCTGCCCCGGCTTGTCTGTACACTGACTAATGCATCATGGAGAATGTCTCAGAAATAGAGGTAGGATAGCATCACAGCAGACCCTGGAAAGAGTGTCCCCTTGGATGGTCCTGCTCCTTTGCTTGGTTTCTCCCCACTTTCTTATCTTCCTTATTTTTTATTCCTATTATCAGCCAATTAAAAGATGCTTGCTTCTTGGAAGAAAAGCTACGACAAACCTAGACAGTGTATTAAAAAACAGAGACATCACTTTGCCCACAAAGGTCCGTCTAGTCAAAGTTATGGTTTTTACAGTAGTTGTGTGAGGATGTGAGAGTTGGACTATAAAGAAAGCTGAGTGCCAAAGAATTGGTGCTTTTGAACTGTGGTGCTGGAGAAGACTCTTGAGAGTCCCTTGGACAGCAAGGAGGTCAAGCCAGTCAATCCTAAGGGAAATCAGTCCTGAATATTCATTGGAAGGACTGATGCTGAAGCTGAAGTTCCAATACTTCGGCCGTCTGATTCGAAGAGCTGACTCATTGGAAAAGACCCTGATGCTGGGAAAGACTGAAACCAGGAAGAGAAGCAGACGACAGAGGATGAGATGCTTGGATGGCTTCACTGGCTCAATGGACATGAGTTTGAGCAAACTCCGGGAGATAGTGAAGGACAGAGGAGCCTGGCATGCTGCAGTTCATGGGATCACAAAGAGCTGGACATGACTTAGCAACTGAACAACAACAATATTATTAGTCAAGATTATTTTTGAATCTAAAGGTCTTAGCACCCTTGAGGGGAGAAGGTGACGAGCTTATGGAATATGATTCAGGCTTCCCTCTCCATGTCCAGTCTGGGTGCCCTGGGATCCTGCTCCTGGGGTCTAAGAGAAGAGGAGCTTATCCCACAGGGAGAGGTACTTCCTTTGACATGAGGATCCAGGGAGGCAGACTCGCAGCATCCTGTCCTGTCCAGTGGCCACGGAGGCTGCTTCCCAGAGCCCTGCAGGGATGCTGAAGGGAGGACATGATCTCCCATCCCCCACATGAGGAGTAGAGTAAGGAGGAAGATGTCTGGCTCCACAGAGGGCTCTACTCAGCTGAACCAAGTCCGTCTTGACAAGAATGAAGACCAGGAGACACCCTTCATGGCCCAGTGGCTAAGAATCTACCTTCCAATACAGGGGGTGCAGGTTCAATTCCTGTTTGGGAAGCTAAGATCCCAGAAGCCTGGAGGCTGAAAAACCAAAGTATAGAAAAGAAAAGCAATATTGTAACAAATTTTGTTACAATAAAGTGTTCAGTAAAGACTTTAAAAAGGGACCACACCGAGAAAAATCTTTTTTAAAAAAGCCTAAAAGCATAGAGACCAGGAACAAAAAGCATATACAGTATTCAGTCTCATTCCTGCAAAAAAAAAAAAAAAAAAAAAAAGAAAAGAAAAAAGGCAGAAACTATTGAAAGAATAAACTCCAGCATATCATCATGATTATTATCAGGGATAGTTATGGCTAGACAGCAGGAAGATGGGTGGGTTTATGGCTTTTCATCTCTCCCCTGTTTTTAAAATTATCCAAAACAAGCTCATGTTGTTTTAGTAATAAGGATAAAATTAAGAGAAAAGCAAACTTGTTTTTTTTGGGTAGAGAAAGTGACAAAGAGACAGGACTTTGGTATCCACTGTCTGGGCTCCTTGTCACTTACACCCATGGGGACTCAGATGCGTCATATCACCGGGGGGTTGGCTTCCTCGTCTGTGAAATGAGGAACCTGGCACCTTTTTTGGAGGTTCAAGTAAGAATTACAAAGAAGTCATAGCCATGTGATTTTGGGCACTGTGCGCCCTCAATACATATGAGCTGTTTTTATGGTTATTACTATTTTCTGGCCAGAAGCATCGCTCAGGAGGAGGAAACCTGTGTGGTGTTCTCGCTGATTAACTTTTGATGAAACTCAAGGGGCAAATTCCAATCTTCCTTTATTAGAAAGCGAGTTCCACCTTCTGTCTTGGAAGTGGGTTTTGGGCTGGAGGGAGGGCTGCCTGCAGGACAGAGATGCCTGGCCTGTCTTCTGGGGTTGCTTTTGCAGCTGGGAGTCCAGCCCCTGGATCAGACTCTGGGTCAATCACAACTGAGGAAGAGTACACAGGTGCCCTCTTCTGGACCTCTGGGAACTGGATTTGTGTGTGCTTTGGGGAGGAGTGCTGTTAAAGTGCTACACTCAGTATGCCGGCAAATTTGGAAAACTCACCAGTGGCCACAGGACTGGAAAAGATCAGTTTTCATTCCAGTCCCCAAGAAAGGCAATGCCAAATAATGCTCAAACTACCGCACATTTTGCAGTCATCCCAAACCCTAGTAAAGTAATGCTTAAATTCTCCATGCCAGGTTTCAATAGTACATGAACTATGAACCTCCAGATGTTCAAGCTAGATTCAGAAAAGGCAGAGAAACCAGAGATCAAATTGCCAATATCTGTTGTATCATCAAAAAAGCAAGAGAGTTCCAGAGAAGCATCTACTTCTGCTTTATTGACTATGCCAAAGTCTTTGACTCTGGATCACAACAAACTGTGGGAAATTCTTCAAGAGATAGGAATACCAGACTACCTTACCTGCCTCCTGAGGAATCTGTATGCAGGTCAAGAAGCAACAGTTAGAACTGGACATGGAACAATGGACTGGTTCCAAATTGGATAAGGAGTACGTCAAGGCTGTATATTGTCACCCTACTTATTTCACTTATATGCCGAGTGCATCAGGCAAAAGCCGGGCTAGATGAAGCACAAACTGGAATCAAGATTGCCAGGAGAAATATCAATAACCTCAGATATGCAGATGATACCACCCTTTTGGAAGAAAGTGAAGAAGAACTAAAGAGCCTCTTGATGAAGGTGAAAAAAGAGAGTGAAAAAATTGGCTTAAAACTCAACATTCAGAAAACTAAGATCATGGCATCTAGTCCCATCACTTCATGGCAAATAGATGGGGAAACAATGGAGACAGTGAGAGACTTTATTTTTTTGGGCTCCAAAATCACTGCAGATGGTGACTGCAGCCATGAAGTTAAAAGTCTTGCTCCTTGGAAGAAAAGCTATGACCAACCTAGATAGCATATTAAAGAACAGAGACATTACTTTGCCAACAAAGGTCCATCTAGTCAAAGTTATGGCTTTTCCAGTAGTCATGTGAGGATGTGAGAGTGGGACTATAAAGAAAGCTAAACACCAAGAAATTGATGCTTTTGAACTGTGGTGTTGGAGAAGACTCTTAAGAGTCCCTTGGACTGCAAGGAGATCAAACCAGTCAATCCTAAAGGAACTCAGTCCTGAATATTCATTGGAAGGACTGATGCTGAAGCTGAAACTCCAATACTTTGGCCACCTGATGTGAAAAAATTGACTCATTAGAAAAGACCCTGATACTGGGAAGATTGAAGGTGGGAGAAGGGATGACAGAGGATGAGATGGTTGGATGGCATCACTGACTCGATAGACATGAGTTTGAGCAAGCTCCGGGAGTTGAGGATGGACAGGGAAGCCTGGTGTGTTGCAGTCCACGGGGTCGCAGAGTCGGACATGACTGAATGACTGAACTGAACTGAAGTGAACTCTGTAGAGAAGTTAAATAAGCAAGGTGACAGTGCACAGCCTTGATGTACTCCTTTCCCAATTTTCAGCCACAGGTATGCATATATTCCCTCCCTCTCGAGCCTCCCTCCCATCACCCACCACCCCGCCCTTCTAGGTCATCACAGAGCACGGGGCTGAGCTCCCTGCGCTCTGCAGTAGCTCCCAGCACCTGTCTGCTTTGCACATGGTTGTTTACATATGTCAACCCCAGTCTCCCAGTTCACCCCACCCCTTCCCCTGCTGTGTCTGCATGTCTGTTCTTCACATCTGTGACTCTATTCCTGTAAACAGGTTCATCTGTACCTTTTTTCTAGATTCCACATATGCACATCAATATTCACTGTTTGTTTTTCTCTTTCTGACTTACTTCACTTTGTATGCCAGACTCTTGGTACAGCCACATCTCTACAAATGACCCAATTCCATCCCTTTTTATAGCTGAATAATGTTCCATTGTATATATGCACCATATCTTTGGATTGAGCATTAGTATCGGCACCCCCCCCCCACCCCCACCACCTCAGACATACCTGGAACCATTCCAGATGCTCAGGGCAGCATAAACACTAAAGGAAAGGATTTGTGGACCAGGGCAGAGGAGTCTGGATCATTTTCCTGTAGAAATTAGTGGAAGCAAAGCATTCCTGTGAAGGAAAGTTGCATTTATCCATCCTGTTCCCTGCCCCCCATTCAGAATATAATGCTTATTTCTTATTTGAGGTTAAGATGTGCAAACACATTTTACAAAGCAGTTCTGCCTCAGATCCTTTTTCAAACCAGGAAGTCCACATCCTGAATTAAAAGCACCTGATTAAAAAACTTAAAGCTATGTTATAGTATCATGTTTTATCCTGATAAGTCCACTCTCTTTGGCTCATAGGGTGGCAGGCAGGGAGCTCTGGCTTCCTGTAGTAGTTATCTATGTTGTGTAACAAATCAAACAAACTACTAATAGTGACTTAAGTCACTATTATTCACAGTGTCCCTGTGTCAAAGGTCTGTGCTGGGTCCTCTTCTGAGGATCCCGCAAGGCTGCCACTAGTGTCTTGGCTGGAGCAGTTTCCCCTTCTGAAACTTGGGCACTTCGTCCAATCTCATTTGCTGTTGACAAACTCTGGCTCCTTGTGGTTGTAGGACTGAAGTTCTCCTGTTTTTGCTGCTGGCCACGGGCTGCTCTCAGCTCTGAAGGGTCACTCACTGTTCCTTGCTTCTTGCTCCATAGACAGCTCCTAACATGGACACTTGCTTCCTCCTGGGCCAGCAGAAGTGCGTCTTTCTCTTCTTGCCTTAGATTTCTAGATTCCCTTTTCAGAGCTCACCTAAAGTGAGATTCCCTTGGATAATGGGGATAGACAATGCTAAGGGGTTTTCCAGTGTTTGAAGACTCCATGTGAATGCACGAAGCCCTGAGAACATAGATGCTCTTCTCCTCATAGGATGGTTGGGACCCCATATGGGACCTTCAAGTGCCTTCTGAGCTCTTATGGGTGGTTCCCAGAAGGGAGACTCCATTCCTGCAGGGCCTGCCCACAGGTGGCACCCAGACACAGTTCTAGCAAAGTGCTGAGGACAACAGGGTGGGGTAGGGGGGTGGTTCAGGTCTCTGGGGGCCTCTGGGGGGGGTAGGACAGTGGGTGAGGGGTTCCTGGACTGGGGCCTTTATTAGAGAGACCAAGAGCTGATAAGTTTTAGAGTTCAGACTTGGACCTGACCGTCTGCCCTTAGAGCTTGTCAGCTTGGCTGGAGCCCTGGGGGATGGACATGTGGGCTGGTGTGTTTAGGCTGGAGGGGACCATCTGGCCAACACCTGGCAGGTGTATAGCCTGGGGTACTCGAAACAGGACAGGACCTGCTATGCTTTTAATGCTGGACAGAGGAGTTTCTGGGCAAGGTTTTCTCTCTGGGTTTTAAAATAAAGAAAAAGTCTGTTGCCCTTCATAACAGCATGTTTTGTTTTTGGTTGGCTCCTAACCACATCTCTCGATATCATTCTAACTAAAGTTATGTGACTCTGGAGCTGTGGTCCAGAGGAATTGGTGTTACAACTGCATTGATTTTTCATAAATGCCAAGCTCCAGGACAACCAGCATCACTCTATTTCAGGCTGCCCCTGTCTCCTGGTTTTCAACTTGGAAAGGAGCCCTTCTGAAAAGGGCAACTCTGCTTCCCATTGTGTAGGTGGGGACCAAGGCCAGAAGGCTTAGAGGAAGCCTGGCGTCAGGGGTGGGAGGGGGGCCAACCCAAGGGTGGTGGCCCCACATGGCTGCCAAGTGCACAACTGCTTAATGTATTTTTCTCCAAAGCTGAATAGATGGGTCTTTACAGAAATTTAGTAGGGGAGTAAGCCACAGATGAAAAATCAAACACTTAGAAAAATCATTTAAGGTTTTTATTTATACCATACGTGAAAATATCAGCTTGGTTTGGAATTGGAGCTGTTGCATAATTTATAGCCCCCAAACCAAATCCTAATGCAACATGCTCTTAAGTTTCACAGGGCCTCGAGGCACACAATTTATATTCCGCTCCACGAAGGAGAGAATGAATGGCAGTTTGGTGGCGGGAGGGGACAGGAGTCTTCCCGGGAGCCCGAGAAGGAGAGGCGGCACGGGACCTAGGAAGGCAGACACGGTTCGGGTGTAGGACCGCAAAGTGGTTTATAATGGAAGGACTGTAATTTATTTTGACACTGATCATGTATTATTCAGCTAGAGTAAAAATAAACCTTATTAACCGGGAAAACAGATCCTCGTCTTCTGCCCCCGCTATGCCAACTGCAGCTCAATCGTGAAGATCAGGACAGCAGTGGAGTTTGCTCAAACATCATATTGGCACTCAAAGAATCATGTCCCTCCCTGGGAAGAGATTTACAAACATGCAGGTGCATCCACATAATATGCTTCATCTCCCCCAGGGACAGAGCCTGTGGTGAGGTGCTGCCGGGTCACGTGTGGGGAAGCTGTGCCTGGCTTACTCTGCAGGGCTGGGAACTGGTGGGTGGGACAGGTGGGGCTCTTCACTTACCTCTCCCTCCCTGCTCCCTCTCTCCTTCCCTCCCTTCTTCCCTCCCTCCCTCTTTTCCTCCCCCACTCTTCCTCCCTTTCTCCCCTCTCTCCCATTCTTCCTTTCTCCATCCCTTCATTCATTCCTCTATTCCACACCAGCTCCATCCTGGGCACTGTACCCATATCCCACCTTAGGATCCTCTCAACTCTATGAAACATGCAATCCTGATCTTAATTTTTCAGATGATGGAGCGAATTGTGTGTACAAGAACCTGTGATCTCCAGCCCCCACCTTCCATCCTGCCAACCCTCCTTGTCAGAGGTTGAGCAGCATCACCCCAAAATTCACATCTACTAGGAATCTCAGAATGTGATCTTCTGGGAAATGGGGTCTTTGCAGATGTAGTCAAGTTATGATGAAGCCATAATGGATCAGGATGCACCCTAAACCCCAGGGCTGGTGTCCTTATAAGAAGAGGAAACAAAGGCATATGAGGAGAGGTCACAAGGAGGAAGAGGTGGGGTTACTAGGCTCTGTCTACAAGCCCAGGATTGCTGGTCATCCCCAGAGATGGAGAGAGATGGGGGACAACTCTCACTCTGAGCCTCCAGGAGGAACCAGCCTGCTCATAGGTGATCTCAGACCTCCAACCTCAGGACAGAGAGAAAACAGACTCTCATTTTAAGTGGCCCTGCCCCCCCCCAGTTTCTGGTCCTTGGTTAGAGCACCTTCTTGGAAATGTAAGGAGACCCAGAGCTGGCGTCAGGGGTGGGAGGGGGCCAACCCAAGAGCTGACCTTGGTCATTCCTGCAAAGACCAGGGGGAGCGTGGTGGGATCCGGGGGCTGACAGCTCTCTGAGGGTTTCTGAGCAGGGCCTCGCCGCCCTGTGGTGACCAGTCGGGTATGGGCTCACAGGCAAGTCCCGTGTTGTGAGTCTCAAGAGGCAGCTCCTGAGGGGTTTGGCCTGACTTTGGATTTGGGGTCTACCCTGACACAGAGTGGCTTTACTTCAGGATGCTTTGCTCATGTCTGTAAGATGCTTTTTCCAAACAAGGCCACGTCCACATCTTCCATGGTGAGAAGGTGGATGGATCTTTTTCTGTCACCAATATCCATTTTTTGTTGTGATAAAATACACAGAATATAAACTTTCATTTTAGCCATTTTTAAGGGCACAGTCTGTGACATCAGGCACCTTCACCTTTTTGTGTAACCATCACCACCATCCATTTCCAGAACTTTCTCACCTTCCCAAACTAAAACTCTGCCCTTTTAAACACTTACTCCACACCCCTCCCCTGGCCCCTGGCACACCCCAGCCCCTTTCCTGTGCCTATGAATCTGACTCCTCTAGGGGCCTCATGTAAGTGGAATCACACAGCACTTGTCCTCTGGGGACTGGCTTGTTACCTACGAGGGGTAGAGGAGGATTGGATGGACTGCTTCCTGTCCAGAGAGGTACACCCACATTTACTATGCTCAGATGGCGACTGACCCACAAACCTTGGGTCCTGACTCCAGCCCCAGGGGTAATCAGTGCTGTCTGTGATCCTTTCATACTTGCAACGCCCTTCTTGGCAGGTCCCCAGACCACCCATGCCACACCACACTTGCCCACCCTCCTTCCCTCCCCGCTGTTCTCTTCCCCCCCCCACCCCCTCTCCTGAGCTCATACGGCCCCTTCTGCCTGGGTCACCCCTTCCTTGCCTTCCGCCTGGCTGCCCCCACTGATCTCCCAGAGAAAGCGTGCACACGACCTGCTGTGGGAAGGCCTCTCTTGTCCTCCGCAACCCGCAGCACACACCCCATCTCAGTCTGTGCCTCCCCGGGGAGAGGGGTGTGTCGTGTCTCAAGCCCTCATATACGGCAAGTGCTCAGTAAGCGCTCTGTGTGGATGCTCGCTGGATGGCTGGTCCCGTGTGTCTGTATCGGCCTTGCTCAGCCACGTGATCAGGGAGTCAGAGACCCGTGAATTCCTGTCTGTCCCACAAAACAATTGTCACAGGATGGGGAGGAAAGGATGCCTCTTAACTATCTCAACTTCAGTAACCCAAAAGGGACTGATGCCGTCCTGGGAAGGCGGATGACTCGAGGGGCCTCCCTGGGGTCTGGGCTGCTCCTCCCAAGACACCAGGGAAGGAGGGGGGACAGTCGGCCACCAGTGAACAGCAAGCACATTTCTTAACACTCAGATCAGAAATAGGCTTGTGTGTGGACCCCAAAGGATGACAAGGTGGGCCGCAGCCACTCTACCTTCCAAGCCTGGGATACCCTGGCAGGTCGGGACCAGCCCCTCGGTTCAAGCAGGCCCAGGCCTGGGGTTTTGGGTCCTGCTGGCCCGAGAGACATCTCCCTGGGGGTATGGTGGGAGGGAGCCCCCTGGCTTGGCAGCCGTGTCGGGTGTCACATTCCTCTCAGGACCCTCAAGAAAGACCCTGGCTCCTCATACCCATTCCACAGATGAGGCACCAAGGCGGGGACATGCCTCCAGCCACAAGGCAATGGTCAATCAGGGCTGGGTCAGAATTAAATGAGTTAAAACACAGCACGTGTGTAATTGTGCCTGGCCCAGAGCCACTGCTCAGTGTTATATTTTACTTAGAATATTTTGTTGAATTTCAGACGCTGTCGATGGCAAAAGGCTGTGTTACTTTATGGACCACTAAGAAAGAAAAAACACCACCAATTAAACTGACACGATGCTTTCTTATCACTTATAATTTTTACTTTATTCGTATTGAAGGAGCTCTTCTGGACGTAATTAGACCCGGAATTTTATTGGCTATCACTTCTGTGCACACATAAAAAGAAAGATATAAGCAAGATGAACTGCTTAAGGCCTTCCTAAAACTAGCACATGCTGAGGTCCAGTCTTCCTCTTTGATTGTCTGCTCCGAGCCATCGAGGCTGCCCAGCTCCCCACTCGGTCATCAGGGACGCATCTTAAGAAGGTACTGGTTGGGAAGGTGGAGCGATTCCAGGGTTTGGGAGGGAGGATGCAATGGGGAACTTAGTGGTCAGGAAGGCCCCAGTGAGAGGTTTCAGCAAACACCAGAGAAGGTGATGGAGCCATGCCTGGGCCTGGGGAAGGGAGTCCAGTGGTCTCAGAGCCGCCTGGGCATGGGGCCTCTGGTCACCAGAGGCTGGTGGACGCCAAGGCTCCAAGTTTGGGCTGTCGCCTGCATGAATGGACTAAGTGTCCCCAAACCCACATGGCCCTGGGTCCTATGTGAAGGGCTACCGTGGCAGAGAGAAGCAGGACCACCGAGTCCACAGGGCGAGAGGGATCCCTGTGAAGGGAGGTGTCTGTCCTTCTGGTGTAACCAAGCAAGACTCTGGGGGAGGGGTGGATCTGAAGTCCCCAGATAACAAATCTGATGCACATTCCTAGTTGTTGTGCAGATGCTGACATCTCCACCGAGAGGAGGAAATTAACTACTTGAAGACCATGAGCATGTAGTCCCCCGACCTGTTGGCACCTAAGGATTGATAACATGAACCCCATTTCCCCCAGATCAGTACATGATCACCAGCCCAGAAGCTGTCTGAGTCCCGTCCTCCTGGGTTTTTATGGAGTCTTCATTCCAGAGGGCTGCCGATGGACTCATTGGCCACTGGCGATGGCTTCAACCTCCAGCCTCCTCCTCTAATCACATGGATGGCTCTGCTGGAATCCAGCCTCCATCTTTAGAGACCACCCTTAGAGACTTTCCCAAAAGTCACCTCATTGACATAACAGAAGACGCCTTCATCGCTTTCATCACTCAGGGGATTCGGAGGATTTGAGGGGCTCTGTGCCGGGTGGGGATGAAGACCAAGCATACGTTTCTTTTTTTAAAAAAGTAATTTTGTGTATTTATTTATTTAGGCAGTGCTGGCTCTTGGTTGCTGTGTGGCCTTTCCTCTAGTTGCCGCAAGTAGGGGCTACTCTCTAGTTGGGGTATGCAGCTTCTCATCATGTTGGTTTCTCTCGTTGCAGAGGATGGGCTCTAGGGCATGTGGCTTTAGTAGCTGTGGCTCTAAGCACAGGCTCAATAGTTGTGGCACACAGGCTTAGTTGCTCTGTGGAATGTGAGAACTTCCTGGCCCAGGGATTGAGCCCGTGTCTCCTGCGTTGGCAGGCGGACTCTTTACCATGAGCCCCCAGGGAAGCTCCAAAGACCAAGCATATGTTTATTACAAATCACAGTATCACAGCCTCTCATGAGAAGCACTTTGGGAACCCATGCAGAGCAACGTTTTAATCGAGGGATGAGGGCGTGGCCCTCTTTGTTGTGGTCACCGTGTGAGGACAGCCTGCTGGGTGTAGTGGCAGGACAGGCAGGACACGGTGGGCTGGGCTGGGCATCAGGATGACCAGTCAGGGTTTAGAATGCAGGTCTCTGGCCTCTCCCTGGACGTCAGATGCAGCAGGGCCAGGCAGGGCCCAGGGAGCTATGTGTCCTATAGGCTCCCCGCTGATTCCCCCAGCCAGACAGTGGGTTTGGGAAGCTCTGGGCAGCTGAGGTCACTGCCTGGTAACCCTGATGCCTTCCCAGCCCCAGGTTTGGGTTCCTGCCCGGGAAGGTTTGTCAGAGGCTGTTACTCTTCCTCCATGGGAACCACCAGGAACAAAACACATTTTAAAAATACATTACTTGTTATCCCCTTTGGCTTATTTTTTTTTCTTTTGGAAGTGAGTTGGCACTGAGATGATAAAGCTGGGTAGGGAGGCGTCTGGAAGGAGTGTGTTATTAAAACTCTCAGCCTAATTCAGATTGATAACAGCGTTTAAGAGGCCAGCTTTCCAGGCAGTAATTGAGTTACACGCTCAGCAGCAGAGTCCCCTCAAAGCCATCCCTGCCTGGGGAGAGCCTGACGCTGCCTTCGAGGCCCTCCCCAGGCATCTCTGAGATGTCAATTATTGGCCGCTTTCCCGAGCATTTGGCTTTCACGTGCCCAGAGACCTCAGAGCACAGGTGAGTCCTCAGAGGGTGTTTGGCCGCTTCTCCCCCTCTGCTGCCACTAACCAGGCAGGGTAATCCTTCCGGAGACTCCTCCCTCCACCTTAGGGGACCTAGGCTGCTCCTCCATCACTTTTCGCCCAGAGCTCATGGCTACTACCGTTTTCGCATTGACCAGCCACTCTGGTGCATCTTAGAGAAGACCCTGATGTTGGGAAAGATGTAAGGCGGGAGGAGAAGGGGGTGACAGAGGATGAGATGGTTGGATGTCCAACTCAATGGGTATGAGTTTGAGCAAGCTTTGGGGGAAGGCGAAGGACAGGGAGGCCTGGCGTGCTGAAGTTCATGGGGTTGCAAAGAATTGGACACGACTGAGTGACTGAAGAACAGCAATAACTGGTACATCTATCACTTGCTGGGTTTCTATTTAGACAAGATCTCCCCTCTATCTGGATTATCTTCTCTGTGTTGGCCCCTGATCATCCATCTAAGCTTGGAGGGTCATTTGTCCTGTACCTTCTTGCAGGCAGAGAGCCTGCACTTTCTCTCCCCCTCTAGCCCTGTATGTACCTTCCACCCAGTGGTGCAGGTACCGTGGTGCTGAGTAGAAAGGCAGGAAGGCCCAGACGGTGATTGGCAGAGGTGCCCTGGCCACCAAGAACTGTTGAAGCTCATGGTATATCAAGTACTGGAAAAAAAGAAAAAGGTAACACTTAGCAGGGCTTCAGTATCCTGGACCCAATTTTAAATATATTATGCAGATTAACATATTTAATCCTCGTGTTGATTCTATGATGTAGGGAGTTTCAGCATCACCATTCTGAAGTTAAGAAAGACACAAAACAGAACTCAAGAGTTTAAAAAAATCACAAAGGACAAAGAGAACACTATGTAATCATAAGTAAAGAAGAACTATTCATCATACATATATATGTACTTAACTACATAGCTTCAAACAAACAAACAAAACCAAGCAGTACTAACAAAAATCCAGTGAAACATGTGGATGGAGCTTTTCATGGTAAGTAAAGCAGGCAATAGAAAGCAGAGATGTTGAAGTCTTGACCAAGACACTAAACATGTTAGAGCTGAGAGGGTGCAAAGATCATTACACTCAAGAGATAGAGGGTGTGCCCTTTCCCCTGGTACATAGAAACAGAAACAGGTCATATATTAGGTCACAAAGGAAGTTTCTTTCAGTTTCTAAGAATTAATATAAAATAAACTACATTTTGTAACTACAAACCAGTGATATTCAAATAGTTTTTTAGAAACCCCAATTATTGGGGAACTAATTAATATACCTCTGAATAACTTTTGTCTGGAGAATCCCATGGACTGAGGAGCCTGGAGGGATACAGTCCACGGGGTTGCAAAGAGTTGGACATACCTGAAACGACTTAGCACAGATATATACAGATATACTAAATAACTCATGGAAATGATCAAGGAAAATAAGAAAGATATTAGAAAGTGATGGTAGAGTTTGACATATCAAAGTCAGCGGGACAAAGCCAAAGCAGTTCTTATTCATTTCAATGTATAACAAAAACTACTGTAATGATGTAAAGTAATTAGCCTCCAACTAATAAAAATAAATGGAAAAAAAAAAGATAAAAAAAAAAGAGGAATTGACAGTCCTAAATGGCATTTATCAGGAAGCTGCACCTGTTAAAAATGAGTAAGCCAAGTATTTGAAGTGAACCGTTGGAGAAAGAGCGAGAAAGAGACCCCACCCTATCTACGCACCCACTCTGAAATAAGAAAGGAAATACAAATTATAAAAGCTGAAATAAATGAGGTAGATAAAACCTATAAAAAGGGTTTATATGCAGATGAATGCTGATGATACAACTCTAATGGGAGAAAGTGAAGAGAAACTAAAGAGCATCTTGATGAGAGTGAAAGAGGAGTGTGAAAAAGCTGGCTTAAAACTCAACATTCAGAAAACTAAGATCATGGCATCCGGTCCCATCATTTCATGGCAAACAGAAGGAGAAAAAATGGAAGCAGTGACAGATTTTATTTTCTTGGCCTCCAAAATCACTGCAGATGGGGACCGCAGCCATGAAATTAAAAGACGTTTGCTCATTGGAAAGAAGTGAAAGTGAAAATGAAGTCGCTCAGTCATATCTGACTCTTTGTGACCCCATGGATTATAGCCTACCAGGCTCCTCCATCCATGGGATTTTCCAGGCAAGAGTGGATTGCCATTTCCTTCTCCAGGGGATCTTTCTGACCCAGGGATCGAACCTGGGTCTCCCGCATTGTAGGCAGATGCTTTACCGTCTGAGCCATCAGACGGTCAAGGAAGTCAAGGAAGCTCATTGGAAGTAAAGCTATGTCAAACCTAGAGAGTGTATTAAAAAGCATAGCACTTTGCCAACAAATGTCCATCTAGCCAAAGCTATGGCTTTTCTGGTAGCCATGTATAGATGAGAGAGTTGGACCATAAAGAAGGCTGAGCACTGAAGAAGTGATGATTTTAAATTGTGGTGCTTGAGAAGACTTTTCAGAGTCCTTCCTCCACCAAAAGTCTCCCAAAGTCCAGAAAAGTTTTTGAGAGATTTCTGCAATATTCTCAAGGAACAGTTAATTTCTCTTTTATACAAAATATTTGGGGAAGTAGAAAATGAGTGAAATTTGCCTGGCTCATTTTGTGAGGCTGATATAATCTGGATTTCAGTCAAATAAGAACAGTAAGAGTAGAAAAATTACAGGCACATTTTATTTATTAACAAAATTGCAGAAATCCTAAGATATTAACTGAATCAAATAGTGTATTAAGAAAAAATGACACATGATGAAGTAGGATTTATTCAGGAATACTTGAAAATCTCTCACTTATAATCTATTATAGTAGCAGACTAAAGGAAAAGTATCTTAGTTGTATTTTAATCAATATGGAAAAGGCATTTATTTGATAAAGCTTAGAGCCAATTTGTGATAAGATATGGAAAGAAAACCCAAACCTAACCTTGAATCTCTACCTAATGCCATATACATAGCAGGAGTGTGGGTGGGTTAAAGTCCTAATAGGGGAAACAAAAGTTAACGAAAATGCAGGAAAAATCTTTGTTACTTAGAAGGGGGGATGCCTTTAATAAAAATTCAAAACCACAAACCGTAAGGCAACAAATCAATACATTTCATTTTATCAGGGTTAGAGATTTTTTGTTCAGCCAAGACAATAGGGACAAAATTAATACACAGCTGAGCAAAGGAGAAAAGATACTTGCAATGTTAAAAACTGACAAGGGATTAAGACCTAGAATTTACAAGGAATTCCTGGGAATCTCAAAGTCAAGGACACAGCTCCAGTGGAAAAATGGACGAGGGATATGAACACACAGTCAATAGAGAGGAAACCCCAAAGCTGATGAGCACAAAAAGAAAAGCTCAAAGTTATTAATAATCACACAGGGAAAATTAGAGCAAGATACCACTTTACATCTACTGGATTGGGAAGAATTTACAAGGTGGTTAAGCCAAATGTTGGGTAGGATGTGGGCGGTGGGAACACCCAGGACAAGTGCTGGGCATGATGCTGACACCATCCTGGAAGGCAACAGGGTAGGGAGGTTCAGGGACTGTAGCTGCAAGCTCTGCACAGGCATATCTCAGGACCTGGTCCAGAGACATCCTCAGGGACACACACAAGCACCTCTGTGGTGTGTGTATCATGGGAGAGTGTAGGAGGCAGACTGGGAGCTCACCTGTAGGAGGGAGAGTCCACAGGTAATATTCGGCAGATGCACACCATGGAGAGCTGGGCAGGAGACAGAAACTGCAGACTGGGTATGCACAGAGGACCATGATGAGACAAAAATGAGACCCATGATACAGCATCATTCACACAAAGTATATGTGCCAATTTTGTAAGAAGACCAGCATACAGAAGAAACTATGTTGTTGTAAGAGGGAAGAACCTCTGTATTCTATTACAAGCTCATCACTGAAGGGATTATACATAATTTTAAGCTCCAATTATACATAACTGTCTCTGGGAACCCTGCCTCCCAGGTAAGGAGCATTAAACTAAAATACCTTTGTTTAGCTCACAGGAAACATCATGACCATGCCCACCTGTGAATGGCTTCAGGAAGGAAGAAATTAATGCAGGAGTCTGGCTGGAACTGGGACTTTACCTCCTCCCCTTTAGTACAAAAGAAGCCTGATTTCTAACAGGGAGGGTGGTTCTTTGGGACACTAGTCCACCATCTTCTCGGTCTGCTGGTTTTCCAAACAAAGTCACTGTTCTTTGCCCAACATCTCATCTCTCCAATTATTGGTCTGTCAAGTGGCAGCAGTATGAGCTTGGACTCGTGGGTAGCATCATGATCAAAACAAAATTGTTGACTCTGGGAAGGGGAGAATGGGAGTGGGATGTGGGTATTATAGGGGATCAGTGCCCAGATACTAAGGAGAGGTGGGATCCTTGCATAGATAGGGGATGAACTTATGCTTGTTGTTTAGTTGCTTAGTCATGTCCAACTCTTTGCGACTCCATGAACTGTAGCCCACCAGACTCCTCTGTCCATGAGATTCTCCAGGCAAGAATGCTGGAGTGGGTTGCCATTTTCTCCAGGGGACGCCCCTTGAGGGAGACTGGCCATGTTTTATTTCCACTCCGAGAATTCCCTGGGTCCCTTCCAGACTTGGCTCCTGGCTAGAAACCATGAGTTCCCGCGTGCATATCTGTACACAAATGTGTACACACACATGTGCAGACATGGATGCACATGTATCAACTTGCAGATGGGGTGGGCAGAATTCAGGGGTTGTGCTCTTTTTTGTGCTGAAATGAGATAAACTTGATAAGTTCTCTTATTAAATTTAATATCTTTGATCAAACCCAACAACACCCAAGAAAATGAATTATTAAAGTAGGGGTTTGCCTTGTATCCTCGGGGGCTATTGTTACATAAATGCATCCAGCTGAAGGGTGGCTATAGATTAAAGATGGAGGTGTCACCAGGTATTCCTTTGCTTTCAAAGGCTGCGAGGTCTTCACCTGCCTGCAGCGGCATCTACCATCTCTGCTTCCCACCAATGTTTCATTTTCCCGGCAGCCGCAGGCCCACGGATTCACACTATCAAAAAAACATCTTTGTAAATGATGAATTTCTGGGTTGGGCTGCTATTTGCCTTGGGCTGAGTGAATGTGTGCAGAGCAGCTTGAAAGATGTTGGCAGGTGAACAGAGGGCCTAGCTCTGGGTGTGCGGAAGGACGCCGTTTCCATGTCTTCCCCTGCTGAGATGTAGCAGCGCTGGCCGAGGGAGGCTCCCTCGGGTGAGTTTTGTTGTGGGTCCACAGGAGCTGAGTGTAACACCCACCGCCTCAGAAATGACCACAGGCGCCTGTGTTAGTCGGTCCACAATGCTTCTCTGTGCTGAGAAGAAGGCAGAGGCAGGAAGATGCTGGGGCAGCGGGATGTGGGGTCAGGCCATGGGTGGCCTTGGGCCAGATGTCCATGCCCTTTGTAACAGTCTTGGGGGCATGGCCCAGTGGGTGCTGGGCTTCCCCTGCTGCCTCTGTGGGCATACCGCACACTCCCAACTAGATACCCCAAAAGCTGAGTGTCTGTGCGGCTGTTTCCTCTGCCCATGGCCCTGCCTGTGGCTGGATCCCACTCCCTAGGTCAGCCCACTGCTCCTTCTCATGGGGCGGGGATGCCGCTTCATTATTGCAGCTTCCTGTGTCCCCCTGGGCTATCACTTTTGGGTCTGTACTGATTTTATGTTATCACTAGTTGATAACAGCCGTCTCCCCCTCAGACTGTGAGCCCGTCAAGGCGGAGCCTCCATCGGGTCAGCTCCTGTGGTCCCACCCTGTCCCCACTCAGGGACTCAGTAGATGTCAGCACAGGGGATGAGGGTACAAGGCCAGGCTAGGGGTCGGCTCCTCAGAAACTCATAGAAGGGGCTCGGGGGATGGGCGGGTGACTGGCTAGTGGCTCTGAGACTGAGCCCGAAGCTGCTGTCCTTGGCCCTCATGGCCCTGAGTCAGGGCGGTGTGTGACGGCTGGGTTCACCTCCTTGTCACAGAGGGTCTCACGGTATTTGGGCTGCAGTATGGGGGTGGTTTCCCACTTTGCGCTGGGAAGGGCTGCCTTGCTCTGCGCAGCAAAACAAAATTAAACTCGGTGACTTTAGAATTGGAGATGGGGCTTCCCAGGTGGCACAGTGGTAAAGAACCAACCAATGCATGAGACACAGGAGACCTGGGTTATATCTCTGGATCAAGAAGATCCCCAGGAGGAGGAAATGGCAACCCACTCCAGTACTCTTGCCTGGAAAATCCCATGGACAGAGCAGCCTGGTGGGCTACAGTCCATGGGGTCTCGAAGAGTCAGACATGACTGAGCAACTTCACTTTGACTTTCACTTTCATGCATTGGAGAAGGAAATGGCAACCCACTCCAGTGTTCTTGTCTGGAGAATCCCAGGGACGGGGGAGCCTGGTGGGCTGCTGTCTATGGGGTCGCACAGAGTTGGGCACGACTGAAGTGACTTAGCAGCAGCAGCAGCTAGTATTCTTGCCTGAGAAATCCCATGGACAGAGGAACCTGGTGGGCTAGAGTCCATGGGGGTCACAAAGAGTCGGACTCGGCTGAGCGCGCACACATGCACAGTCTGCTCTCTTGAGGCTCCATCTGCCTGTGTATCTCACTTTTGGGCTGGCAGAGGCATCACTAAGGTGAATGGGGTCTGGGGTTCTGGGGAGGGCCCTGGGTGACCAGCAGAAGGAATTATAGGAGAATTTGGCCCTTAAGCTCCTGAGAGACTCAGAAGAAATGGGAGGAACGGCCACTGCAGAACTCCTTGGGAAAGCAGAGAAGGAAAGGCACCCACCCAGGGTTTCTGCCAGCTCCTGGCCCCCAAGGTCCTGTGTTGATGTGAATGTCCACCTAGTTCTGTCCCTGCAGCCCCTGTGATCCAGGGGTGGTGAGGGGAGGACAGGACCCCTCCTCAGTTTAGTTCAGTTGCTCAGTCGTGTCCGACTCTTTGCGATCCTATGGACTGCAGCACACCGGGTTTCCCTGTCCATCACCAACTCCCAGAACTTGCTTAAACTCATGCCCACTGAGTCGGTGGTGCTATCCAACCATCTCATCATTTGTTGCCCCCTTCTCCTCCTGCCTTCATTCTTTCCCAGCTTCAGGGTCTTTTCCAGTGAATGAGTTCTTTGTATCAGGTGGCCAAAGTATTGGAGCTTCAGCTTCAGCATCAATCCTTCCAGTGAATATTCAGGACTGATTTCCTTTAGGATTGACTGATTTGATCTCCCTACTGTCCAAGTGACTCTCAAGAGTCTTTTCCAACACCACATTTCAAAAGCATCAATTCTTTGACATTCAGTTTTCTTTATGGTCCAACTCTCACATCCATACGTGACTACTGGAAAAACCACAGCTTTGATGGACCTTTGTTGGCAAAGTAATGTCTGCTTTTTAATATACTATCTAGGTTGGTCATAGCTTTTCTTCTAAGGAGCAAGCGTCTTTTAATTTCATGGCTGCAGTCACCATCTGCAGTGATTTTGGAGGCCAAGAAAATAAAGTCTCTCACTGTTTCCCTATCTATTTGCCATGAAGTGATGGGACTGGATGTCATGATCTTCGTTTTTTGAATGTTGAGTTTTAAGCCAACTTTTTCACTCTCCTCTTTCACCTTCATCAAGAGGCTCTTTAGTTCCTCTTGGCTTTCTGCCGTATGGGTGCTATTATCTGCATATATGAGGTTACTGATATTTTTCCTGGCAATCTTGATTTCAGCTTGTGCTTCATCCACCCTGGCATTTTACATGATGTACTCTGCATATAAGTTAAATAAGCAGGGTGTCAAAATAAAGCCTTGATGTACTCCTTTCCCAATTTGGAACCAGTCCATTGTTCCATGTCCAGTTATAACTGTTGCTTCTTGACTTGCATACAGATTTCTCAGGAGGCAGGTAAGGTGGTCTCGTATTCCCATCTCTTGAAGAATTTTCCACAGTTTGTCGTGATCCACACAGTCAAGGCTTTAGCATAGTAAATGAAGGAGAAGTAGATGTTTTTCTGGAATTTTCTTGCTTTTTCTATGATTCAATGTATGTTAGCAATTTGATCTCTGATTCCTCCGCTTTTTCTAAATCCAGCTTGAACATCTGGAAGTTCTTAGTTGAAGTACTGTTGGGGCTTAACTTGGAGAATTTTGAGCATTACTTTGCTAATGTGTGAGATGAGTGCAAATTGTGCAGTAGTTTGAACATTCTTTGGCATTGCCTTTCTTTGGGATTGGAATGAAAACTGACCTTTTCTGTCCTGTGGCCACTGCTGAGTTTTCCAAATTTGCTGGCATATTGAGTGCAGCACTTTAACAGCATCATCTTTTAGAATTTGAAATAGCTCAGCTGGAATTCCATCACCTCCACTAGCTTCGTTCATAGTGAAGCTTCTGAAGGCCCATTTGAGTTCACTTCCCAGGATGTCTGGCTCTAGGTGAGTGATCACACCATCATGGTTATGTGGGTCATGAAGAATCTTTTTTTGTATAGTTCTTCTGTGTATTCTTATCACCTCTTCTTAATATCTTCTGCTTCTGTTAGGTCCATAACCCTCCTGCTGCTGCTGCTGCTGCTAAGTTGCTTCAGCTGTGTCCGACACTGTGTGACCCCATAGACGGCAGCCCACCAGGCTCTGCTGTCCCTGGGATTCTCCAGGCAAGAACACTGGAGTGAGCTGCCATTTCCTTCTCTAATGCATGAAAGTGAAAAGTGAAAGTGAAGTCGCTCAGTCGTGTCCGACTCTCACTGACCCTGTGAACTGTAGCCTACCAGTCTCCTCTGTCCATGGGATTTTCCAGGCAAGAGTACTGGAGTGGGTTGCCATTGCCTTCTCTGCATAACCCTCCTAGCACCTGCCAAACGCCACCTCCCCTCAGCTTGAAATATTAATGCTCTGTTGACCTGAGATTTTTTTGGCATCTCAAATTAATTTCATTTTATTTGGATCATGAAGGATTTTAATGTAAAATAACAGCAAACCTTTGCCAACCTTGGGCAGTTTAATAACCAAACACTTTGATTAAAAATTTTAATAGACTGAGGTTATAGGACAGTGCAGAGTGGGACACATTTAGCCTCTGCCACTCACGATGATGTAAACTTTTCTGCCCACAATGAGGAAATCTACTTTCTTATTTTTCCCCAAAAGAATAAAAGGGGAGGAGAGGGTGATATGTATGGAAACTTACATTACCTTATGTAAAATAGATAGCCAATGGAAATTTGCTGTATGGCTCAGGAAACTCAAACAGGGGTATCAATCTGTATCAAACTGTATCAATCTAGTGGGGCGGGATGGGGAGGGACATGGGAGGGAGGTTCAAAAGGGAGGGGATATATGTATACATGAATGGCTGATTCATGTTGAGGTTTGACAGAAAATACCAGAATTCTGTAAAGCAATTATCCTTCCATTAAAAAAATAATTAAAATTTTAAAAAAGAAATAAAAAATTTTAAACTTTCTGAAAAAAATTTTTTAGGAAATTAATCTCAGTTCCTATCTCATGGCTTTTCTTTATTTAATTTTGTCAAGTACATGCCTGGATTCTTGGGAGGAGAGGCGGGAAAAACTCTTACCAAGAGTTAAACTTGGTAGTACCTGATGCTGGGCTTCCCTGGTGGCTCAGATGGTAAAGAATCTGCCTGCAGTGCAGGAGACCTGGGTTTGATCCGGGTGTATCTTTAACTCAGAAACCCCTTTCCTAGGAATGTATTAATTCCAGGGAGCACACAGAGACAGGCATCAAGATTTATGTCCTGGGTTCTGGTTGCAGCGTGGTCTTTAATACTGATAGCAAAGTGACCTAAACATCCAAAATAGGGAAGTGGTTACATACATGAATTCTTGGGTAGCTTTGAAATTGTATGATATTTAATGATGTGGTAAAAATTTCAGGCTGCACTGCACCATGAAAGAAAAATTACAAAGGAGATTCGAGAACAGGACATCAATTTAGTCAAGAAGGAAACTCTTACAAAGATAGCTGGGTATGGAGACATCAGAGGTTAACAGCCACTGATGCAGGGGGGAGAGTCACAAGTGAGCTTTCCAAATCCGAGTTTTCTGTGTGTTTTTTTTTTTCCAACAAATTTTGGAAACCATGATTAAGACCTGGGATACAGAGAGGTGGTTTTGTCCCCCAAAGAGCTCCTAGTTCAGTTGGGAGATAGAAAGACATGTAAGGCAGCAGATACATTTGCTGCAGATACGTGGTCATGATAAAACAGGCCATGAACAAAGTCGTAGGTGGCAGGGAGGTTTAGGAGGGCTTGGGAAGGAAAGGGGGAAGAAGGCACTCCTGGTAGAGGGAACTGAGCAAAGGCTGGAAATGGGGGAGTTTGGGGAGAGTGGGTGGGGGAATGGAGCCTGTGCAGAGAAAACATGGAGGGGAGGACGGAAGTGGCTGAGGACGGCTTGTCCTTGGTTTCCTATGGAGTTTGGTCTTCTCTTTGGGGGCCATGGGGAACCACCGAGTTTCTAAGCAGAGACATAACTATTCCGTTTGTGCTTCCCAGGTGGCGCGAGTGGTAAAGAACCCACCTGCCAATTCAGGAGACGTAAGAGACTTGGGTTCAATCTCTGGGTCAGGAAGATCCCCTGGAGGAGGGCATGGCAACCACTCCAGTATTCTTGGCCGGAGAATCTCATGGATGGAGGAGACTGGTGGCCTATGGTCCACAGGGTCACAAAGAGACACAACTGAAGCAGCTTAGTGTGTGAGTGTGCATGAGCTCATGGAGTGATGTGGAGGGTGGACTCCAGGGCCTTGCAGCTGGGAGCAGGAGCAGCAGATGGGAGGCTGAACATCGGTCCAGAACCTTCTCCTCTCCTACTTGCACCACAGTTGCTTCTCTGCTATGCTGCCTGCCCACCTTGGGGTACAGGGTACAGTTTTCATTGGAAATGAATTAAAAATCTCTAGCCTCTTATTCTTACTGGAGGCCAGCAGTTCACTGGCGCCCCTGCCCCTGACGGTCCACTGGGTGTGAGCCCATATCCTGCTGAGCTGGCAACTCATCTGTTCACATCTCCAGGACTCAGCGGAGAAATACCATGCACCTCATTATTCCCCATGGGGACAGAAAGCTGTCACACTCTTGATTGTTAAAATGTGTATTTGAAATGCCACAAATCTCGGATCCAGGGAGAGATGGAAATACTTTAGCCGAGTATCAGAAAAGCCCTCTAGGTCCAGCTAATGGGGTCGGGGACCCTGTGAACTGAATCACCCTCAGCCATTGTTGGGAAAATAATTTTCCTGTGAGTGAAAGAAGCCACTTCCCGTACTTTATTATGTGGCCTCAGCAAGATGGGCTCAGGCACAGGCAGAAGCCAAAGAAAGGAGTTTAATCAAGCTTGAACTTGGCCTTGGGAACTCCTGAAGAGTTGGGGTTGACAAAACAGCTGCCAGTGAACTATTCTCCCCAGGACAGAACCCTGCCTGGCTGGCAGAGCGAGGGTGGAGCGTGGGGAGGTGGGCCTCAGGGTGAGAAGAGGCAGCACAGGTTCAGTCAAGGTTTGTGCCCGTTTTCTGTCCCCTGCCATGGGGATGCCCCAGGGGCCTCAGGAAGAGCAAGTGGTTGCTCTGAGAAGCCCCCTCCATACCCACACCTGCAGGAGTGCCTGGGGGTGCAGTGAACTCAGCCTGAGAAGGACTGTATCTCGAGGTGTCATGGAGCTGGAGCAGCCTTCCCAGGATGCATGTGTTTCTGCAGGGTCCCCCACACCATGTTGACCTGACCACGTCCATGTGGCTGGAGATCCAGCCTGGGCTTGGGGGAAGGCAGGGCTGCTGGCCCTGGGAAGTTGGTGTGTGAAGCCCTCTCCTGGCCCACGGCCCATCCTGGGCAGCCCTTCCCATCAAACTGATCAAGGCCAAGACTGCGTCTCCTCCCATGTCAGGGGCAAGAGCTGTTTCTCCCCTTTCTCTCCAGGATCAATAGCAGCTCTGAAAGGTTGATCTCGATGGTTCCAGTGAGGTGAGCCCCTCCTGCCCCCAGAACCTGTGAACCACTGAGGGACTTGCCTCAGAACAGCCCCAGGGGACACTTGGGCACTGGTGTCTTCCCCTGGACTGGCCAAGGGCCTGTACAGATGCCCAGAGGAGGAGCAAATGAGATGGGAGGAAAGGGCATCCAAGCTCTGGAGGTGAGAAAATATGTTTCTATTTCATCCCTCCTTTTATGATAAATTATTTTAAAATAAAACTTCCCCGGTAGCTCAGATGGGAAAGAAACTGCTTGCAATGTAGGAGACCTGGGTTCGATCCCTGGGTTGAGGAGATACCCTGGAGAAGGGAATGGCAACCCACTCCAGTATTCTTGCCTGGAGAATTCTATGGACAGAGGAGTCTGGTAGGCTACAGTCATGGGGTCGCAAAGACACACACACACACACACACACACACTTTAAAATAAAACATAGCAAAATGGATTTAATTCTTATATAAAACCTCAGAGAGTGGAGGCTGCTCCAGTGACCTAGCCCAAGTCACAAATCTAAACCAAATCAGCCTGAACTTAGGGAAACACCTGTCAAGGAAACCCGACATACCTCAATGCCCTGTCTCAGCTTAGCTGGCTCCCTGGGCCCCAGAAAGAAGGCTCTGCTAGCTTTTCAGGAGATCCCGACCTCCCAGCCCTTCATGCCTGTTCCCGAGTGGCCCTTCTGTGCTCTGTAGAACCTGTTCTTGCCCAAGATCCCCCAGGAAGAGTGCTCCACTGCTCATGAGGTACTGTCTCCCCAGTCCAAGGAAGGTTACCCCTTGAACACAGGACATCAAACTCATTATCAAAGTGTTTCGGTTTTGACACTTCTATTTTGTAAACAGACCCATGGAATTTTACACTTTTATTTGTTTAATTGCTAAGTCGTGTCCAACTCTTTGTGACCCCATGGACTACAGCACACCAGGCTCCTCTGTCCTTCACTGTCTCCCAGAGTTTGCTCAAATTCATGTCCACTGAGTTGGTGATGCTATCTAACCATCTTGTCCTCTGCCACCCTCTTCTCCTTTTGCCTTCGATCTTTCCCAGCATCAGGGTTTTTCCAATGAGTCAGTTCTTTGCATTAGGTGGCCAAAGTATTGGAGCTTCAGCATCAGTCCTTCCAGTGATAGATTCATGTAAACACCACCTCGATGAGGATACACCATCTCACAAACTCCCTCGTGCCACCCTTTGCTGGTGGCACCTCTATGCCTGTCCTGGGTAGTCTCTGATCTGGTCTCCATCGCTAGTTTTCTATTTTGGAGATTTTCATATGAATGGAATCAAGCAGTGGCTGGAACTGGTAAACCAGAAGAGCAGAGAGACCTCTAAGCCCACGGCTACTGCAGAGCATAAGTGAGTGGACAGAAGTGGACACCTGTGGAGGGGATGGGAGAGTCTTCCCAGGGGAGACGTCCTGTGAGCCATGTCTTATAGGTTCAGCTGACATTGACCAGGGAAGAAGGTAAGGAAGCAGCAGTTCTGCAACTAGGCTGTTGGAGGGTCACAGTCGAGACCATTCTCTGCTCCCCAGACTCCCAGAACCTCGTGCAGGTTGGGCTAGTTGAAGATGCTAGAAGTCCACCCATCCCTGAGGGCTTAGCCTGGGAAAACTCTTCTGCTCTAGGTTCTGAATGTGGCCATTTTTTACATCTTGAATAGGCAACAGTGTAAAAAATAAACCATTATCTTAATAGTTGGCAACAGCATTCCCTTTCCTTCCCAACAGAATTCCTTCTGTCTTTATTTGGGACAGTCCTCACCAGCACTGCTGGAGGTCCAGGGTGGATTCCCGAGGGAATTCCTGGGAACAGGCAGTCTTTAAAAAGGGCCAGGAATTTGGGACGAGCTGACAGCAGAGACAAGAGCTGGGGAGGTGTTGGGGGGGTTAGGAGGCCCTGAAGGTCTCACGCTTGACTCTGAGCTGTCTGTGTCCTACTGCTTCCGGTCACTCATCTCCCCAAAACTGAAGCCAAACTTTCTGTGCACACATGGGCCTGTGGGAGGCTGAGGAGGGCCTGCTCTAGGGGGTCAGACAGCATTCGGACCATTGTGGGGAGGTGACTGGGTATCACCTCTTGTGTGGCCGGAGCCTTGGCTTCAGAGAGGGCAGGGCTCCAGTCTGTATCTTTCCTGCAGGCGACTGTCATGATAAGTTCCATAACAGCTGTTTGCTGGGACTTGACGCGGAGCCTCAGTGGCCAGTAATGGGGGGTCAGGACCTCCTCATCGGAGGGTGACTTTTGACTTTTCCAGGAAAAGAGGAGAAAGCTGTCCTGGACTTCTCATCCTTTCCTGGTGGGTATGGTGGGGTCTGAGTGGCCACTAGGGAACTAAGTGTCTCTGGTGATTGTCAGGAGCAGGTGGCCGTGGGTGACTGTTGAGAGCAGTAATGAACCAACTTGCATTGCATTTCCCGGCCAACCTCTGGCGATCCGGGCGGTGTCTCTGTGGACAGTGGTGAGAGCCTGCCTCACCTTTCTGTCTGTCTGGGCCCAGTCATCCCCTGGCTGTCTGTTTGGGCCCAGTTGTCCCCTGGTGCTGGACAGGGGTTGGAAGGGATTTTTCTGGTCCCTGACTTTGGCTGTGAGTCACAGAGATGACCCATGTGTGCAGACTGTGCAGAATTTGGGCCAAATTGTGGATCCACTGGCTTCTCGGAGGAGCTTAGTTTCCAGTCAGTGTCTGGTGGGCACCCCTCCTAGAAAGGACACTGGGAGTGAGCTCTGGGGGAGCTTGTCAGGGCAGAGGTGGGACCATAGTGTCTAGTGGTGGGGGGACCCCGGCCTGGCTGCTGCAGCCTGGGCTGACCCATGGTGGGGTGGGTGGGGGTTGCAGAACCCTGCTCACAGGGCTGGCTCGGTGCAGAGCCTGGAGATGGGATCTAGGGCCTCATGGAGGAGGGAAAGGGAGGGAAGCAGGTGGGAAAGAGGAAAATAGGAGAAGAGAAGACACTTAGAGACAGAGGGAAAGTGAGTGAGAAGGGGGAATGAGAGAGAGGGGGCAGCAGGTAGCAAAGGTGGGGACATGTGGGTGGGAGTGTCTCCAGGTTCACCACCAGCCTCTGAAGACAGAGAGACTGAGAAATGACTCCGGGAGGGCAGGCCAATGAGACATGGAGAGACTTTTTAAAGAGAAGTCTTTAAAAATGAGAAAGAAAAAGGGTAAATAACCACTTCATTCACTCACTGGATCGATCTTTTTCCTTCAAAATATTTCCTGACCACCTACTGTGCACCGGGCCCCATTTATGCCCTGGTGTAATGCTCCCTGAAGTGCATGGTGTGGGGTGGGAGGTGGCTGGGGAGTCAGGAACAAAGAGGGGATCTAGAATGAAGAACTGTGGCGGTCTTGATGGGGAGAATCCAGCTCAGTTCAAAAGACTGGGATGGTCTCTCCAGCCCTGTGATGGAGCGGGGACAAATATGCCAGGCAGAGAACAGCGTGTGTGGGAGCCTTGAGGGGCAAAAGGCTGATTCACAAGCCTGGAAATACAACCAGCCAAGGAGTGACACTAGAGAAATGCGAATTGAGATGGGACTTTTTCTTGTTTACAGATTGGCAACCAGCAGCCCCCACTGATGCTGGAGAATCACACAGATGCTGAGAGCAGTTCATTCTAGACCGCAGGTGGAGTGGCAATGGGGCAGCCTTTCTTGGGAAGCTTAGTGGCCAGCACTGAAAGCTGCCCACATTCTATTTCATTACCCAGCGGTCTACTGTCAGGGTATTTTATTCTGGGAAATCTTCAGAGATGGGCACCAAGGCTTCAGCACCAACATGCTCACCATAACATTTCAAATAGTGAAACTGGGACTTTCCCGGTGGTCCAGTGGTTAAGACTCTTACCTTCCAGTGCAGGGGCATGGCTTTGATACCCAGTCAGGGAATTAAGGTCCCTCATGCCATGGGACCCGCCTGCCAATGCAAGAGATACAGGAGACATGGGTTTGATTCCTGGGTTGGGAAGATCCCCTGCAGGAGGAAATGGCAACCCACTCCAGTATTCTTGCCTGCAAATTTCTATGGACAGAGGAACCTGGTGGGCTACAGTCCATGGGGTCACAGAGTCAGACATGACTGAACATGCATGCATGCTCATATGCCATGGGATGTGCCCCCAAATTAAAAAAATGTATATAATATATATAATAAAAGTAAAACATTTCTTAAGTACATTAAGTGTTTTCATGAAGGACTATGGAGGGATGTTCACTATATTTTCAGAATATATTAAGTGAAAAAATTGGTTAGGGTACATTCAGGTTCAATATAAACCCAGTATTGTAAAAGCATGCATTTTCTCATAGGACCAAAGGTTAGAAGGATAAACAACAAAAACTCCAACAGAAGTTCATCTTGGTGGTGGACTTACAGGGAATTTTTATTTTCTTCTGTGTTTCTTTTTGTGCTGCTTTGGTGATTAAGGGAAAAAAAATCAATAAATATAAAACTAGGCATTTAAAAATATGTTTGTTCTCAAGCCCTTTCATCTCTTCCTGACTATTGTATAACCCCCACTTGTCAATGTCAAGTTCATTTCCCACACGGCTACTGGCTTCATCTTTTTAACGTGCAAAGGTGAGCCTGTAATTCCAGCTGAAAAAGCCCCCACCACAAACACCTCTGCTCACCTCCCACTTCCTTCAGGTGAGGACCTGAGCTTCAGAGCCTGGTGTTCAATGACCCTCTCTACCCCACCTCCTTCTCAGCTGTTTCTCTAGCAGTTCTCCGACACCCAACCTAAGTGTCTCTAAAGTGCTCATGTTCATTTTTTTAAAAAATAATTTTTATTTATTTGCTTAGTTAATTTTGGCTGCTCTGGGTCTTTGTTGCTATGTGTGGGCTCTCTCTGGTTGAGCTGAGTGGGGCCTACTCTCTATTAGTGGTTATGGTGAGCAGGGGCTACTCTCCAGTTGTAGCGTGTAGGCCTCTCTCTTGTTGCGGCTCCCAGGCTCCCAGGCTCTAGAGCTCAGGCTCAGTAGTCGTGGCACACCAGCTTAATTGCTCTGTGGCACGTGGGATCTTCCCAGACCAAGATCGAAACTGTGTCCCCTGCATTGCATGCTGAACACTTAACCACTGGATCACCAGGGAAGCCCGCCTGCTCATTTATAAACCTCCATCTTCATGCATTCTGTCTTCTCTTCCTGGAATGCTAAACCTCATATGGTTCTTCTTGGGAACTCCTACTCATCCTTCAAAACCTTTTCTAAATGCCTCTGCTATAATAATATCACTTCTGGCTTTAAACCACATAGCTTCAGGATATTCTCCAAATTTCTTACACAGCTCCTGTTTGTCACCCCATCCCCATCTTTCACACGCTGCACCTTCACCCTCTCCTCCTCTACTCACCTGTGTGTTCTGAACAGCAAACCTCTGGCAATTGCCTATTATACCTCCCTCCTCCTCCCCAGACTCCCTAAGCAGCCCCTTGCCTGGGCAACTCCTGCACTCTTTAAAGTGTTAGATGAAATACCCCTCCTTGGGGAGCCTTCCCTGACTTGCTGCATGGGTTATGTTCTGCAGATCCCATCTGTGCCCCTCCCTCATGTTCGCCCCATGGGAGCACAGTTTCCTCCTCACCGGTTTGTCCCTGCTGGAGTGCAGGTGAGCTTTGAGGGTGGGCTGTCATTGGATGATGAGGAGGAGGGCAGAAACGGTGACCAGCAGTCTCCAGTTCAGGTTCTGCGCTTACAAGGGGCATTTGAGTTTGCTCCCCCCACCTCTCTCCACCAACCCTACCAAGGCACTGCCCACTGCATCTCCTGTTGGACCCTGGGGCACCCACGGCAAAGACCCAGAGATGTAGAGGCTGGATGATGCTCTTGGAAGCCATGAATGTGCACCTGGGGAGACCTGGGAAGACTTCCCTATCTCGCCAGCCTCTCGGGGTTGGTGTTTGACAGAAGACCAGAGTCTTCTGTAAATGGGCTGATGAGCACGTCCGGCTCCAGGCGCTTCGGGGCATCACAGCGTGACTGTGGGCCAGTGAAGGCGGCCCTCCCTGAACAGTTCTCTCTCCCCGCCACCCCCTGTTGTCTTCAGGGCCAAGGTCAATTCTAGCTAGCACAATAGCCTGGAGTCTCACTGCACTGTCAGGCTCAGAGCCCAGCCCGGCTGCCTGAACTAACTTAGAGGTACATCTTGTTGGATGTAATCATTTAGATGGCCTTCCTTGGTGGCGCAGATAATAAAGAATCTGCCTGCAATGCAAGACACCTGGGCTCAATCCCTGCGTCGGGAAGATCCCTTGAAGAAGGGAATGGCTACCTACTCCAATATTCTTATCTGGGAAGTCCCATGGACAGAGGAGCCTGACTGGGTACAGTCCATGGGGTTGTGAAGAGTCGGACATGACTAACTGACTAATGCTTTTGCCCTTTAATACATAATTAACTTGCTCGATATAAGATGCCTATGAAACAGCCCATTCCTCCCCTCATGCTGTCCATGCTTCGAACAAAGTTTTGCTCCTGGGGTTCTGAGCATCCTCCTACCCACCAGTTAAATCCAGGTAGGTTTGGCTGTGTGGAGGCAGGCTTGGCATTGGCAGGTGGGGTTGTCAGTGTCCTGATGCTATTTCTGGTTGGGGGTCTGAGGGACTGAGGAAGGGAGAGGCTCCCCTTGGGATCGTGGCCAGCAGACCATCCCCATCAGCTCAGCCTGGGCTCTAGCTCCTGGTTCTGTGTGGTTTGGAGAGCAGAGGGCGGAGGGGAGGGCTCGGCATCTCTGTAGTCCTCCTCCTTCACCCCTGATGACCACTCTGTGTCCTTATAACTCAGTGAAGCTGGACATCCAGGTTCCAGCCAGGTTCACCCAAATGACAGACCAGTACCATGGGCTTTGCTTGGCAGAGGTGGGATTTGGGTTGGCAGGTGACCATGCTGGGGGCTATCCTGAGAGACAGGCTGTCCAGGGTCATGGGTTGGACCGCGGTTTTGGTGGCACCAGTACCTCCTTGCTGTCTGTTGTTGGCGTGTCTGTGTCATCACATTGGAGGCACATTAACAGCACCCACAGCCGGGGGTGGGAGTGGCCCCTGGACAGGGGTGTGGAGGGGCCTGCGGTTGTGTCAGCCGGGGCATTTCTCTCCGCCCCTTTCTGGACCCACAGACTTATGAGCCCCTTGCATGGGGGGACATACATGGGCGTATGCCCTGTTCCCAGAAGAGTGGGCAGTACCAGTCCTGCTGACGCTCCAGGATGGTCTGTCAGGATCACTCCCCTTCCTGCCTGGGGCTCTGGAGTGCACGTGCTGATTCGGTAGTGCCTCACCAGCACATTGATCCCTTTGAATTTCTTCCTCTCGGCAGGGGGACAGCTATAATTATTTAGGAATTATAATAAGGATTTAATAAAGGTGGTAGTGAGACGACAATGATGATGAGATGACATGTAGGTCCACGAAGATGCTGAGACCTTGGGGGCCACCATCACTGACCTCGGAGGGGAGAAAACTGGGGCTGCAGAGGGCAAGAGCTGCCCCAGGGTCTGCCCACCCCTGCTCAGTGTGATCAGCCGGCACCGCCTCGTCCATCCTTGCTGTGACCAGCATGGCTGGCCCCCTGGGCCCCCCGGCCTTGCCCAGGGACGCCCTCAACTGTTGCCAGGGCAGGTGCGCTGGGCAGGCAGGTTCTCGCTCCCAACTTCCACCACTTTCTGGCAGAAACAAACAAAGCAGTGGGTGAGTTATTTGCCACCTTCTCTGCATAAATCAGAGACATAATGTAGCTGCCAGGGTTCTCTCGCCGCTGCGTTCACGAGGCAATTAACTTGAAAATTGAATTGATGTGCATTGATTTTTTTTAATAAAGTTATTGTAATATATTCACTCGTTAGAATCTGGAGCTGAAAATAGACATTTTGCTTCTGATTACAGGGCCGTCCGTATAAATCACACGGGGACGATAACAACACAACCCCTCATCGCGCAACTTCATTTCCTGTTAGAACGGAAAGGTCTATCACGGGGCTATTTTTCTTCTCCTGTGCGGAGGTTTGACACAATCGGGACCCCTGAGGCCTTCCTCCAGAAAACCAGGCTGAGGGCGGTGGGCGGGGGAGAAGGGCCGGGCTTGGGGCCATGTCCAGGTCCCACAGCCTCGGGCTCAGCAGCTTGGGTTCAGCCCCGGGGTGGGTGATGCTGAGCCGGCTGGTGCCCGGTCAGCTCTGAGTTCAGAGGAACTGATGCGATGGGGAGAGGGGTTGGCAATGTGCTGTTGCCCACAGGGCTGGGCAGACACCAGACACAGGTTCCTAACCCTTGAACCACAGGCAGCCTCAATGTCATCCCCTGCAGGGAACAGAGGCCAACTGGTCTTCGGGCAAGTCTGCCAGTTAGAAATGTCTCCCACACCTGGAGCTGTGGTCTGGGTGACCCCTTCCTGCTTTGTGTCCCTGGAATGGGAGGCCCAAGACAGTTTTGGAACCACCTGGCTTTGTGACGTATCCAATCTGTGTCCTGCTCAGGCCTGTTTCACAGACCCCAGGGGCCCACGGGACCCCCAGCTTCTCCCACTGTCCTTCCAGAAAGAAGCTGAAGGACGGCTCAGGGCTGTGGCCCCGCAGAGCAGGGCCTGGAGCTGGATGAGCCCAGGGGCCTTCCCTGGGGTGAGAGGGGCGTGTGCAGTGTTGCAGGGCGGGATGGCCACGCTCCCTGGACCCTGGATGACGCGTGTGGATTTGTGTCATCCCCTCGAGACAGGCCCACCTGACCTCAGGGGAAAGGGGCCCTGGGGGGTGGGGAAGGAAGGTTCTGGTTTACATCAAGAGACCCGGTGCCGACCTCAGAGTCCTGTGGTTGAGCTGCTAGGATCCTGTAGAGCTGACCACAGACTCTACCTTGTGAGGGTCCCGGCCATGGAGGTGCCTAGATTTCACTAGGCTGCCTAAAGGGTCAGAACTTCCTGCCCAAATTAAGAACTCATTTAGCAAATGATTGGCTTGGCTCTGTTTCCGCAGACCCTGGGTGCCATGCTGACAGCTAAACTTCATGAAACTGTTAAAGTTGGTATTGTTGGGGGTTTCGGGGGTGAGGAAAGAGGAGAGACCGGATCTCTGGGTCTAGGCATCTGCCCCTGGTAACGCTGCTCTCTGACGCTGACACCACTGCCCGTCGGGCTGGTCTGCCCCCGGGCCCTGATCGGGGGCATCCCCTTGGTCCTCACACCCTCACTCACTACCCTCCTCTCTCCACCACGTGTGGCCGTGAATTGTCACTAGGATGAGCGAGTCAGGACCTCTCTGGCTGGAAGTCCTCACCTTGCTCTGCAGGAAGTGGGGAGGGAGGGCCTGCGGGGAGGATGGAGAGGTTTGCGGGCAGCTTCCAGACCTGTACTGGGGGTGCAGAGAGAAACATTGGTCCTGGGCCCAGGAGCGCCTTGAAGAGGGGTCAGAAACAGGTGATGGAGATAAGCTGGGACTGAAGAAGCAAGGGACAGCCCACTAGAGAAATAGCAGGAGGTTGCGGCTCCAATAATTTGGGTTCCAGGTCGCTGACCCGTGTCTCTAGGTGGGCGGATGCAGGTTCCCAGGGCTGTTTACCTGCCTAGACTGTTTGGCACCTGGTGAATGCACCAACTCAGTGGACATGAGTTTGAGTAAACTCCGGGAGTTGGTGATGGACAGGGAGGCCTGACGTCCTGCAGTCTATGGGGTCGCAAAGAGTCGACTGAGCGACTGAACTGAGCTGAACTGAATGCTCCAAGTGCTCTCACTGAATTTTATCCTTTGCTCTTTGAGACGCTGAATAGGTTGGAGAAGAGGACCCAGGGCGGTGCTGGGTTGGCCACATCTGGGGGAATTTGGGCGATGATCACCCTGCTGAAGGTGCAAGACCAGGGTCTAAACTGGATCCCCAAAGCCCTCACCCATGCAGACCATTGGCGCTAGCTCTGCCTGGAATGTCTTGCTCATTCTCTGGGAGTTAACAGGCTGTGTGTCCACCTGGAAGGGCCAGAGTGCAGTTCCAGGAGAGACAAGATGTTAATGCTCTGGGCCAGAGGCCTCCCAAGCCCCCACCCAGATGCTGGCTCTGCACCGGGCAGAGAGGAGTAGCTGGTGCCACAAGACAGCACCTTCCACCCCTGGACTCACATGGCTCATCCACCCACTGGGCTGCGTGTGCCTCCCCCACCATGGTGGGTGGGATGATGGACCCTCAATATGTCCCCATCCGAGGCCCCAGAACCTGTAAATGTATGGCCTTCCTTCCATGGCTAAAGGGACTGTGCAGACAGCATTAGGGGTCCCCAGATGGGGTCCTTCTGGATTGTCCAGCCCCATCTAATCACACGAATCATTAAAGACAGGAAACCTTCCCCAGTGTATTTGGCGAGAAGGGACAGGCGATGGAAGCAGAGGGTGGAGGGATGCGCTTGGCAGGAGGACGGGGCCACAACCAAGGAGTGTGGGAGCCTCTAGAAACTGGAAAAGGCAAGAATGGATCTGCCTGGGCCCCTCCAGCAGGAACCCAGCCCTGCAGACGCCTAATTTCAGCCCCAAGGACTAGCAGCAGACTCCTGACCTCCAGAACCGGAAGAGAACAAATTTGTCGTGTTTGAAACCAATCAGTTTGCAGGAGTTATTTACAGCAACTGGGAAACCACCCTAATTTCATCTTTCTGTCTGTTTCTCACTCACGTGTCCAGCCTGCTGACGGTGGCCTTACCTGTGCCATAAGCACCTGTATGAGGCGGGGCCTCAGGAGATGGAGGACGGAGCAGATGTGGCTCGTGGGAGGAGTCAGGGGCCACCTTACCCCAGCTAGAGCCATGAGTGGGGCTTGCTGGTCCTTCCTGGCACCAACCCTCCCGGGGGCTGTCCTGCCCCTCGCTGCCAGCCTGTCTCCAAGACAAGGCTAGTGCTTCTGTGCTCAGCAATCCCTGCTTGTTGAGCTGTGGACTTCCGGTGCTGGGACCACATGACGGGTTCACATTCGGGCACCAGAGGAGCCCTTCATTGGGGGTGATAGCCACAGAGACAGGTGATGGAATGCTGCACAGCCATCCTGCGTTCACCCCCACGGGCCCCACAGATTATAAAGTGTGTGCCCCACCCTGAGGAGACATGGGGAACAAGCCTGAGGGGGTGAGGTGGGCACAAGCTCAGCCTGATCCCACGTTCCCATCTCAACAGACAACCGGGAGTGGAGACTGACCCAGGCAGTGGGCTGGGTCTTGGCCCCTTAGGGCTCCCTGACCCTGAAAGGGAAGCTTATGAGGAAGGGACCTTGAGGTCCACGGGATGGGAGTCCTCAAAATCGGCCTCTGCCTTAGAGGGAGTGGGTGTGAGGTGAGTGGCTACAGAGATGGGTCAGGCCCGGGGTGACCGGCAGCAGGAAAGTGGTTCCCATCACCTGGACCCTGTGCTGGAGTGGTCTCTGAGTGCGTTCCTATGAGGGGGGTCTCACTGGGAGAGGCAGCCTTCCTCTGGGCTTCTGCCTGTCTCTTTATGTCTCTCTCTATCTCTCTATCTCTCTGTCTGTCTTCCTGTCCCCCCTCCCCATCTCTCTGTGTGTCTGTTTCACGCCTTCTCTCTCTGTGTATCTCTCTGTCTCTCTCCATCTCTCTCTGTTGAAAGCATGATGATGTTGGACCTTAGGGGCGTGTTTCACATGGGGCTCTGGTGCCCTGGGAGACTCCCCCTGCCCCTGCTTCCTGTCTCCTGTGACGGCCCTCGGGCCACCCTCCCAGGCCTGGGTCTTCTCTCTCAGCCTGTCTGGTGACCTTCAGAGCACTCGCAAGGCCTGGGTGCCTTCTTAGAGAGCAGGACCAGCAGGGCCCCCACCTCCGAGGTTCCTTGACATACCTGGAGGGACTACGGTGCACACACAGGCTGCAGCGCTGACCCGGTTCCCGTGGACACGCCGTAAACAGCAGTGACGGCTGCTGCTGTTACAGCTGTGGCTGCTCCGGCCTCAGCCCCACCAACTTCCCTTCACTGTCTGTCATTCCCAGAGGAGGTGGTGCGGGGCTCAGGCTTGGCACCTTGGTCCCCTTGACCATCTGGTGGCCAGCTGCAGCAGGAACAGGCTGGAGAGGGGAGGGCTCCAAAGGGGGCCTTCTGCTACTCACGAAGCAGGGCCTCACGGGACACCAAATCTGCCAGTGCCTTGATCTCAGAATGCTCAGACCCCACATGCATGTTGGTCTTCTCTGGTAAAGAGTCTGCCTGCCAATGCAGGAGACGCAGGTTTGATCCCTGGGTTGGGAAAATCCCTTGGAGAAGGCAGTGGCAACCCACTCCAGTATTCTTGCTTGGGAAATCCCATGGACTTGGGCTAGAGTCCACTGGGTCACAAAAGAATCAGATATAACTTAGAGACTAAACATCAACAGCAAACTGTTGTGTAAGTTCTTCAGCCTCTATATTGTATTATGCAGCCCAAATTAAGATAGACTGCAAATGCACTTTCTAAACCTTAAAGAGACCAAGTGTCTGAAACAGGACCTGGGAACAGAGTGCGGACCCTCGTCACTTCCTGGAGCTTGGACGGTCTGTCAGAGCATGGGGCTGAGGGTCTGGCTGAGTTGCTTATGGCTCCTGGGTCCAGGGAAGCCACAGAGGTCTTCCAAGCAGGGCTGGTGAGGACCCTCGGTCCTGGGTCTGCCCAGGAGGGATGCTGCTGCTGCCCCTTTGTCCTGCTGGCCAAGCACAGTGTGCCCGGGGATGCCGCAAAATACTTAGAAGAAAGTGGACAGCTCTATTTATCTTCCCAAAAGTCTCCCTGTTCTTGACATGTTGTGTAAGGGCATGTGTTTAAATGAAAGCATGGCTTTGAGCGAAAAACCAATTTGTTTAAAACAACCTGTGGAGTCGTGCGAGATGTGATTTTGACTAATGAGCACAAACTTCATGCGGGCAGAAGTGTTCAATTATGGATGAGCTAATTATCCAAGTGCATCGGGTCTGGACCGCCAAGATGTCTGCACGTCTCCACCTCCGGCCGGCCCCAGCCCGTCAGCTAGGATAATTAATGAAACCTCATTTCTGAATTATTTTGCCAGGCACAAATAATCACTTATTTTTGTGATTCAATATCCATCAGGCGGATGCACCCTGGGGCTTTCCACCTCTGGTGGGCGTGGGAGGGTCTCCGGGCCTGTCGAGTGTCTGCATGTCGGTGCTACTCAAGCTGGATGGGCTGTCTCTGGATTTAATGAAAGCTGCCCCTGGCATGTGTTGGCAGGAGCCCCCTCCTTCTCATCTGTAGGGGCAACCTTCCATGAGCTCTGCAGAGGTGCCAGATGGGGACTGATGTCTTTGTGACCCTCCTCTGTAGCTAACAGACAGACAAAGCCGATAGAGAAGGCAGGGGTCCTGGAAAGAGCAGGGGACACCCAGCACCTGCTTTTTGGGTGGGGCCAAATCTCAGAGGTGATATTGATTTGGTTTTTTTCACCTATCAGGTTGGGTTGAGGAATTACACTTCTGGTGGTATTTCCCGCCCCGCTCCCCCACCCCACCTCAGCCTCCTGATAAAGAAGAGGAAACTGTGTGTTAACTTTATATCCTGCAACTTTACTATATTAATTGATTAGCTCTAGTAATTTTCTGGTAGAGTCTTTAGGGTTTTCTATGTAGGGGATCATGTCATCTGCAAACAGTGAGAATTTCACTTCTTTTCCTATCTGGATTTCTTTTGCTTCGTTTTCTGCTCTGATTGCTGTGGCCAAAACTTCCAAAACTATGTTGGATAGTAGTGGTGAGAGTGGGCACACTTGAAATCCCTTGCATTCCTATACACTAACAATGAGAAAACAGAAAGAGAAATTAAGGAAACAATACCATTCACCATTGCAACAAAAAGAATAAAATACTTAGGAGTATATCTACCTAAAGAAACAAAAGACCTATACATAGAAAACTATAAAACACTGATGAAAGAAATCAAAGAGGACACAAACAGATGGAGAAATATACTGTGTTCATGGATTGGAAGAATCAATATTGTCAAAATGGCTATTCTACCCAAAGCAATCTATAGATTCAATGCAAACCCTATCAAGGTACCAACGGTATTTTTCACAGAACTAAAACAAATAATTTCACAATTTGTATGGAAATACAAAAAAAACTCGAATAGCCAAAGTAATCTTGAGAAAGAAGAATGGAACTGGAGGAATCAACCTGCCTGACTTCAGACTCTACTACAAAGCCACAGTCATCAAGACAGTATGGTACTGGCACAAAGACAGAAATACAGATCAATGGAACAGAATAGAAAGCCCAGAGATAAATCCACGAACCTATGGACACCTTATCTTCGACAAAGGAGGCAAGTATATACAATGGACAAAAGACAACCTCTTTAACAAGTGGTGCTGGGAAAACTGGTCAACCACTTGTAAAAGAATGAAACTAGAAAACTTTCTAACACCATACACAAAAATAAACTCAAAATGGATTAAAGATCTAAATGTAAGACCAGAAACTATAAAACTCCTAGAGGAGAACATAGGCAAAACACTCTCTGACATAAATCACAGCAGGATCCTGTATGACCCACCTCCCAGAATATTGGAAATAAAAGCAAAAATAAACAAATGAGACCCAATGAAACTTAAAAGCTTCTGTACAACAAAGGAAACTATAAGCAAGGTGAAAAGACAGCCCTCAGATTGGGAGAAAATAATAGCAAACGACGCAACAGACAAAGGATTAATCTCAAAAATATACAAGCAACTCCTGCATCTCAATTCCAGAAAAATAAATGACCCAATCAAAAAATGGGCCAAAGAACTGAACAGACATTTCTCCAAAGAAGACATACAGATGGCTAACAAACACATGAAAAGATGCTCAACATCACTCATTATCAGAGAAATGCAAATCAAAACCACAATGAGGTACCATTACACACCAGTCAGGATGGCTGCTATCCAAAAGTCTACAAGCAATAAACGCTGGAGAGGGTGTGGAGAAAAGGGAACCCTCTTACACTGTTGGTGGGAATGCAAACTAGTACAGCCGCTATGGAGAACAGTGTGGAGATTTCTTAAAAAACTGGAAATAGAACTGCCATATGACCCAGCAATCCCACTTCTGGGCATACGCACTGAGGAAACCAGATCTGAAAGAGACATGTGCACCCCAATGTTCATCGCAGCACTGTTTATAATAGCTAGGACATGGAAGCAACCTAGATGCCCATCAGCAGATGAATGGATAAGGAAGCTATGGTACATATACACCATGGAATATTACTCAGCTATTAGAAATAATTCATTTGAATCAGTTCTAATGAGATGGATGAAGCTGGAGCCCATTATACAGAGTGAAGTAAGCCAGAAAGATAAAGACCATTACAGTATACTAACACATATATATGGAATTTAGAAAGATGGTAATGATAACCCTATATGCAAAACAGAAAAAGAGACTCAGATGTACAGAACAGACTTTTGGACTCTGTGGGAGAAGGCGAGGATGGGATGTTTTGAGAGAATAGCATCGAAACGTGTGTATTATCTAGGGTGAAACAGATCACCAGCCCAGGTTGGATGCATGAGACAAGTGCTCGGGCCTGGTGCACTGGGAAAACCCAGAGGGATCGGGTAGAGAGGGAGGTGGGAGGGGTGATTGGGATGGGGAATACATGTAAATCCATGGCTAATTCATGTCAATGTATGACAAAACCACTACAATATTGTAAAGTAATTAGCCTCCAACCAATAAAAATAAATGAAAAAAAAAAAGAAGAGGAAACTGTCTTCATTTTTCAATTTACAAGGTAACATTAACCTTGCAATCTATCTGCTAACCAGAGAGCCTACTAATCTACTCTGTGTTTACTGTCTCTGGGCATTGTGCTATTTGACAGATATAGTCTGCCTTCATCTTTGCTGCATTCGTGCTGGGTGATATAGGCAGTTGAATGACTTTAGATCGAGAGGAGATAAATATTAATATTTATTGTTATTTATTGTTATTGTTATTAACAATATTTGTTGTTTGTACAATTTGTACAATTGATTGTACAGTTTGTACAATCTCCAAACACGAGTAAACGTCAGAGCCAGGAACGGGGTGGAGACTGTCAGACTTCAAAGCCTCACTCCCAACTGGCTCATTTTACCACCTGAAGAGTCAGTGAGCACCGACCAGGTAGCTGGCGAGTGCAGCAATAACCAGGGTTTTTCCATTTCAAATAACTTACAGCCCTGAGAGATTCATGTGACTTGGTATCACCACACATCTCCTACCGAAACTACAACTCAGTCTTCAAGGCACATCTGTGGTCCATTCTAAAAGTTAAAAATTCAACAGATATGTTTGCATTGCTGTAACTATGTGAACATTGTTTGCTGCACAGTTGCATAGTATACTATAATATTACACTAGTGTACACAGTATGCTGTAATAGCAGTTCCTTTTATGTACAGATTTCCTCTTTCTGGAGACTCTTATTTCCTTTCCTTTCCAGACCTGTATGCTCTGCATTTGTAACCTTAAGTATTACTACTTCTAGCGTCTCTATAATATTAAGCCTCTGGAGATGTAATAAAAAAAAAAAAAAAAAAACAAAGTAAAACTCAATAAAACCTTTCTTGGGACTTCCTAGTGGTCCAGAGGTTAGGACTCCATGCTTCAATTGCAGGGAGCATGGGGTTCGATCCCTGGTCGGGGGAACTAAGAGCCCACATGCTGTTAAAATTAACAAGCAAAAGCCTTTCTCCACAATCTCCAAGCACCCCAGTGTGGCTGCTTAACTACCCTGTAGCAGTGGAGAAATCCCAGCATTTCCTCCCCGAGTTTGAGCCACCAGTTTCTCACTTGACTCCTTTATTACCCCTAGACCACACCCACAAGTAACTTTTCTTTTTTATTAATAAATCTTACCTTTATTTTATTTTATTTTAAATCTTACCATTAGAATTAGGTTTAGATTTACAGAAAATTTGTGAAGATGGTACAGAGAGTTCCCATGGACCCACACCCCTTTCTGATGCTCATCAGTAATATTAATGTGGTACATCTATCTCAGTTAATGAACCAATATAGATACATCAGTTTAAACTAAAGTCCATATATAGATAGTAATAGTTTAAGACTTTCCTTAGTTTTTACCTGATGCCCTTTTCTGTTCCAGGACCCCATCTAGGGGGCCACACAATGTTCATCATCACGTCTCCTTAGGGTTCCCTTGGCTGTGACAGTCTCAGACTTTCCTCATTCTTGGTGACCTTGATAGTTTTGGGGAGTACTGGTCAGAGAGTTCAAGGACTGTCCCTTGGCCAGGATTTTTCTGATGATTTTCTCAAAGTTGGATTGGGATTTGGGGCTTCCTGGGAGGAACTATGAAGGTGCAGTGTTCCCCTCACCACGTCTTATCAACAGGACTCGATGCTCACGCCGACCCCGGTCATCTGGCTCCTGCATGGTCAAGCTCTCTGCGGTCCTAACAGTTGGCCAGTACGCTTTCATTGCTTTGTTATTCTGTTCACATAGTGTGTGTGTCATGCTTCCAATCACCTCTTCTGGAAACCAACCCATCAGGTTGTGACCCCTGGACCAGGAACAGCCTGGAGGTGGCCCCATCACGCTGGCTCCTTACTGACCATTTGCTTTGTAACCAGTGGATTCAGTTCCCTCTTCCTGGGTTGATATTTTATTCCTTCCTTACTGTTTCTTCTGACTGTCGTGGTTCTTCTGCTAGACCCTCAGCATCACTCACGTCTGGATGGAGCTGTAAGGATGCAGTTGACCATTTCCAGGAGTGCTGCTCCTGCAAGTTTTGAGTATTCCACCCACCATCAGTCACCCACTGACTGACTGTGGATGTTCCAACTATTTGGTGGGCTCGGGCACAACCAGCTGAACCAGCAAATCCTCTGAGGGTAGGAAGGGGCCATCACGCGGTCTTGTCCCAGCTGATCGCTGCTGGCCAGCAGACCCTCCCCACCATCCCCTGTCTGACCCTCCTCCATGTGGGTGTTGCAGCTAGGCCCCTGCTTCCAGGGTGCGCTTCCCACAAAGGGGTCCTGCTTCCCGCAGGGACACAGGATGTTGGATGTCCACAGAAAAGAGGGGGACCACAACGGATGTGTTTCCAGAGAGATGAGCTCCTTGGAGCTTCTGTCCTTCAGAACACAGGCAGGTGTTTGTTCTTGGAGCTGATGTAACTGATAATATTACTGGCAAACATCTCAGAGTCTTTTCTGGGCACCTGGCACTCCCCAGGGCTTCTCCCTGGACCCTCAGCAAGTCCTGTGTAATAGGAACTGATTCTTAGCTTCACTGCCGGGGAGCAACTGAGGCTCAGAGAGGAGGGTATCGAGTGTCTCAGGCTGGTCACTGGGGTGACCAGTCCTCTTCCTGCAGCCAGTCTGAGCTGGAGAAGGTCAGATGTGAGGCTCCTGAGGGCAGTGCACTTGCCTAGGCCTGTCCATGGTGCTCTTGCCTTGAGTTGGCCGGCCCCAAGGGCTACCTGGAGCCCCTCCAGTGGGGTGATGGAGTAGCAGCCCAGCCCTGTGAGGACGCCGGGAGCCAGTGATGGCCTTGGGGCCCAGTGGTCGTGCAGATAGGCTAGGTGCTCACCTATGGTGGCTGCCCTGTTTCTATGGGGGCTCCTGGTCAGACTGGGTGAGGATTTCCTGAGGGCTGGGTCTGCTGCTGAGGCTGGAAGGTCAGGGATAAGCAGAGAGAAACAGAGTGAGAAATGGGGCCAGAGCCTGGGACAGTGGTATGTCCCTGTGTGTGCCAAGAAGGTGAGGTCACCTGCAGAAAAAGGCCCGTGAGGCTCGGCGTGGGAGGTGGTGCTAAGCTTCAGATGTCATGGAAAGCTACCTGAGGTTCACTCCGCCTGCTGTGGAAAGGAGCCCATGAGTCCAGAGCACCCTTCTTTACTGGGGCGATGAGTGACATGATGCATCGTAGGAGGGGTAGGGGGGATCCTGCCTGGGGTCAGAGTGTCAGGTTTGGATTGGACTCTGACGCCTACTTGCCATTAGACATGGGGGATCACGCTGCTGAGCCTCAGTGGCTCATCTATGAAATGGGGCAGGTCCTCCCAAGGCATGAGAGACAAGAGGTGGTGGTCACGGTCAGTGTGGTTACTGACCCTGGAGCAGCAGGAGGGTGGGAAACCCAGTCAGGAGGGCTCAGCCAGAGGCAGGCGATCACCTTCTACTTTGTCTCCTCGGGGAGTTCCGGCCACAGGCATGTGCTGGCAGGGTCGGGAGGGCTGGGGCTAGGGTGATGTGCACTGCGTGCTCTGGTTTGCAATTCCAGCTCCCCGTCTCCTTGGCTGTCTCAGAAGACAGACCCAGGAGATGCCTTTGCAGTCCTGCTCTTCATGTGCTTGGTGGACAAGGGTTTGGGCGAGGGTGGGGCTCCTCCTACATCCTGAGTTATGCCCACACCCTCTCTGTTTTCTTACTCCAGGGAGTAAATGACCATCTTTCTACAGAAAAGGGACAGCCACTCTTTGGGGCAGGAGGGGGGTGGTCAGCCTTCCCTGCATTCAAGGAGACCAGTTACATACCCACTGTGTGCCAGCAGGTCTTTGCTTGCTGGCATTCAAGGAGACCAGTTACACACCCACTGTGTGCCAGCAGGTCTTTGCTCGCTGGCATTCAAGGAGACCAGTTACACACCCACTGTGTGCCAGCAGGTCTTTGCTCGCTGGCATTCAAGGAGACCAGTTACACACCCACTGTGTGCCAGCAGGTCTTTGCTCGCTGGCATTCAAGGAGGCCAGTTACACACCCACTGTGTGCCAGCAGGTCTTTGCTCGCTGGCATTCAAGGAGGCCAGTTACACACCCACTGTGTGCCAGCAGGTCTTTGCTCGCTGGCATTCAAGGAGGCCAGTTACACACCTATTGTGTGCCAGCAGGTCTTTGCTTGCTGGCATTCAAGGAGACCAGTTACACACCCACTGTGTGCCGCAGGTCTTGGCTTGCTGGCTGGCTACTCCTTGCCCTGCACGCGCCATCTGGGATCTCTATGGGGCCGCAAGTCCTGTCCTTGGGTCCTGGGAGCGCCTGCTTAGGGATGGGCGTCTCTTTGTGGTGGGATGCGAGCAGGTGAGCCTGGGGAGCAGCTTGAAGGCTAGCTATGAGCTCCCTTCCAGAGACAGCCTTTCCGGCTGGAACAGCTGAGAAATGTCATTATGTCGAGAGTGTTGGGGCTCACCTGCAGGACCTCAGGTGATATTAACCACCTGGTGACTCCATCAGGTGAATGAATTGCCTGCCCCTCCCCAGCCTGGGAAAAACCAAGTCTGAGTGGGTTTGTTCTCAAAGTGAATGCTACAGTTGTACATGGGACAGTGTCACAGCAACAAGACATGTATATATAGATTGCTTCAGACTGTCACCTCCGAGGGGCACTTTTCAACTCATCAGGCCCATTGGGGATACCAGGGGTGTGCAGTGTGGAGGCTCCTGGCAAATGCTGGCTCCTGGCAGACACTCCCTGATACACTGACAGGTGGCAAGTTATCGGTCAGTGAGCCCTCTGCACAGTCCAGGAGAGCAGAGGGAACTTCCCCAGACCCTCCTGAAAAACAATGAAAGTGAAAGTGTTCATCGCTCAGTTGTGTCTGACTCTGCAACCCCATGGATTGTAGCCCACCCGGCTCCTCTGTTCATGGAATTCTCCAGGCAGGAGTACTGGAGTGGGGAGCCATTCCCTTCTCAAGGAGATCTTCCCAACCCAGGGATCAAACTTGAGTCTCCTGCATTGTAGACAGTTTTTTTTTTTTTTTTTTTTTTAACTGTTAGAGCCACCTATACTCAATGGTGGCAGGACAGAGCAGGACTCCTGTTCACCCTACCTGGCAAGAGAGTAGGTCTCTTCCCCAAAGCATGTATAAATAATCCCTAAGGCTGAAGATGTGGGATCACTCTCCTGTGACTTCACACAGGGTCTTCCGATAGTGGCTTGATATGCCACACAGACAGAGAAGGTGGGGATACTAATCATTTTGCTGGAAGTTGTTAGCACCATGATTTGTTGGCTCAGGGCAGGGGGAGTGCTCGGATACCAAGTCAGAAGACACAGAGTCCTTCTGGATTCAGGACACCATCATCTGCAGGGCTGGGCACATTTATCCAACACTAAAACCAACGGGGCACAAGGCGGGTGGCTCCAGGACTGTGCGAGCCCTGAACAGGCGGGTCCCCTTGGCTGAGCTGCATTCAGTTGACCCCCTTCTCCTGCCTGAAAACTCTGCTGTCCTCCCCAAACCAAGACTCCCTCCACAGACCCAGCACCTCCCTTATCTCTCACCCGGCAGATCCCAGCTTGCTTGGGGTAGAAGCCGCCTTGGTTGTGCTTTCCTTGTACTAGCATTTTCATGGCCACTGCTCCCGGCAATATGAGGCTGGCAATAAAAATAATTGATTGGAGGGATGTTGATAAAGCCCCGCTTATTGCAAACAGTAAATTAAAAGTGAGAACTCCACCTTTCTTCCCACCCAGGGAACAATAACCACTCGCACGGGCTGGAGGAGACGGAGAACAAGATACAGAGCCATCGTTCAACTTCACCCATCTCACCGGCAACCTCATAAAAATTAAGGAATAATTTTTCAAAGAGATAAGGGCTGCAGGGACATGAAAAGCAAAACAACCAAACTGTTTCTGCCCCGAGGAGGTGCACACAGGACGGGAAGGGATTTCTTTTCCCATTTTTAATTTACAAGAACCTTGTAAACCACAAATTAAAGCGGCAACAGCAATTCAGAAGGCTTGATTCATTAAGCCTTTATTTACCCTTAATGCCTCCAAAGGAAAATAATTTGGTTACTGAACATGAGTAATGGGCTCAGAGTGACACTTTCTCACACAAATCTCTGGCCCTTTTCGGGGTGGGGCTGCTGTGCACTGAGCAGATGCTGGCCGTGGAGGGCGCCTAGTCTTCCATGGTCATTATTCTGAGATGCCCCATGAGTGGGAGGCCTCAGTAAGACAGCTCCTCTGGGCATTTTGTTCCCAGCCTGCAGACAGGAACACATAGGTCTCTTGTGGTCACTTCTAGGACTATTTCAAGTTTTCTTTTCCAACAAGCATGAAATGAATCAGAGTCACCATTGTTTATAACAGGGAGTAGGGGCCCAATGGATATGTTTTAAGTGAATGAATGAAGAAATGAGTGAATGAAGGGGTCGACACTGCACTGCCCATGTGTGCTGGGCTTTGGGGAGGGTGAGAGTTTCTGCAAGTACATGGCCTCATGGCATGTGTGTGTTTGTAAGGGGGAACCCCATCACCTGAGTATTTGCTGCATGCCAGGCTCTGTGCTTGGTAAGAAATCAGATGTGGCCCCAGCTCCCTCAGGGCTTAAGGCTGAGGTGACATGGCCTTAATAACCTGCCTTTCTCTCAATAACCTGCCTTCTGGGATTTACTGGGTGGTTTCTGAGGTGAGACATGAGGAGGGCAGTGCAAGGGGAGTGAGGTGGGAGAAGCAAGGCTTTGGAACTGGGCTTCCTGGAGTGTGGGTGCAGACAGTGAGTTGTGTTCTGTGCTGAGTAGCTGATCACCTGAAGACAACACATGTTTATCCTGGTGCCATTTTTGAGGTCAGGACTTCAGGCTTGGGTCACTGGTTGTGATCAGCTCTCTGGGGCTGGGGTCTGACCTGAAGGCCTTTGGGAAGGGATCTGCTTCTAGCCTCACTTGGCATTCAGTCCTCGAGACTTGGATGGAGGGCCTGAGTTCTGTACTGGCTGTTGGCCAGAGGCCATGTTTGGGCCTGGTCATTGGACCTCCTCTGACCCACAGCACGGCAGCCTCATCAGAGCCAGGCAGGTGCAAGGCAGAGAGGGAGGGCCAGCAAGACAGATGTAAGAGTCCTCTGTGAGCTACAGTGATACCCCATCACCTTGTCATCTTCTGTTCACTGGGGGCAAGCCACCAGCAGCCCACACTCCAGGGAGGGGCCACGGGAGGGGTGGACAAAGCAGATCTGCCTGCCCAGGTGAGCACACAGTTGGTTTTCTCATCTGCCAGGTAAGGGGATGGTGACACCAATCCTACAGGCTGTTTAGAGAGAAGGTGTGTTCTCAAAGCACCAAGCCTGGAGTCTCTGTGTCGAATGTCCTCAAAAATGCTGTCTTCTTTTCTGGTGACGCTGTTCCTGAGCCAGGATCCTTTGCCCAGTTCACAGAAAACCAAACGCTGAGACACCAAAATCTGCAGCCAAGAAAGGGTTTATTCACAAGGCAGCCAGGAGAGGAGATGGGAGAACCAGTCTCAGAGCCCCTCACCCCACAAAGGCCAGGGGCTTGAGAAATTTGTGGGGTAAAGAAGCAGGATGGTCCTAGGTGTGGGGAAAGCTGATGGGAAAATGTGAGGTAACTGGTGTTCTGTGCAGGCGTACCTGAGTTACACACTTGCTCATGGGATGCAGGTTGAGAAATTTCAGTGCTTAGCATGACCTGAGGGTTGGGTTGTGGCCCTCTGATGTCAAAAGGTCACTCATCAGACACCTGCACAGGTACAGTTTTAGGATCAGTATTCCTAACCAGTCTTACCTGGCTTGGGCTTGAACTAGACACAGCTGATTCGAAGTTTCTGGCAAACAACTCAGGCAAGCATCTTATAGTTTGGGCTACCTGAACCTTGGAGAGTATGCAATTTGCAACAGGATAATTAAGTGAAGTGAAAGTGAAAGCTGCTTCCATGACCCAATGGACTATACAGTCCTTGGAATACTCCAGGTCAGAATACTGGAGTGGGTAGCTGTTCCCTTCTCCAGGGGATCTTCCCAACCCAGGGATTGAACCCACATTGCAGGTGAATTCTTTACCAGCTGAGCCACCAGAGAAGCCCAGGAATCCTGGAGAGGGTAGCCTATCACTTCTCCAGGGGGCCTTCCTGACCCAGAAATTGAACCAGGGTCTCCTGTATCGCAGGCAGATTCTTTACCACCTGAACTCCCTAGGAAGCCCTGCAGACATGGCAGTTGACAGGGTGTTGACAGGATGATGCTGTTAAAGTGCTGCACTCAATATGCCAGCAAATTTGGAAAACTCAGCAGTGACCACAGGACTGGAAAAGGTCAGTTTTCATTCCAATCCCAAAGAAAGGGAATACCAAAGAATGTTCACACTACCACACAATTGTACTCATCTTGCACGCTAGCAAAGTAATGCTCAAAATTCTCCAACTAGGCTTCAACAGTATGTGAACTGAGAACTTCCAGATGTTTAAGTTGGGTTTAGAAAAGGCAGAGGAACCAGAGATCAAATTGCCAACATCTGCTGGATCATCGAAAAAGCAAGAGAGTTCCAGAAAAACATCTATTTCTGCTTTATTGACTGTGTCAAAGCCTTTGGCTATGTGGATCACAACTGTGGAAAATTCTTCAAGAGAAGGAAATACCAGACCACCTGACCTGCCTCTTGAGAAACCTGTGTGCAAGTCAAGAAGCAACAGTTAGAACAAGACATGGAATGACAGACTGGTTCCAAATTGGGAAAGGAGTGCATCAAGGCTGTATATTGTCACCCTACTTATTTAACTTATATGCAGAGTACATCATGTGAAATGCCAGGCTGGATGAAGCACAATCTGGAATCAAGGTTGCCAGGAGACATATCAATAATCTCAGATATGCAGATGACACCACCCTATGGCAGAAAGCCAAGAAGAACTAAAGAGCCTCTTGATGAAAGTGAAAGAGGAGAGTGAAAAAGCTGGCTTAAAACTCAACATGCAAAAAAACAAAGAAAGTGGCAATGAAGAAAATACCATCACTTCATGGCAAATAGATGGGGAAACAATGGAAACAGTGAGAGACTTAATTTTGGGGGGCTCCAAAATCACTGCAGATGGTGACTCCAGCCATGAAATTAAAAGATACTTGCTCCTTGGAAGAAAAGTGATGACCAACCTAAACAGCATATTAAAAGACAAAGATATTACTTTGCCGACAAAGGTCCATCTAGTCAAATCTATGGTTTTTCCAGTAGTCATGTGTGGATGTGAGAGTTGGACCATAAAGACAGTTGAGCGCCAGAGAATTGATGCTTTTGAACTGTGGTTTTGGAGAAGATTCTTGAGAGTCCCTTGGACTGCAAGAAGATCAAACCAGTCAATCCTAAAGGAACTCAGTCCTGAATATTCATTGGAAGGACTGATGCTGAAGCTGAAACTCCAATACTTTGGCCACCTGATGTGAAAAAATTGACTCATTAGAAAAGACCCTGATACTGGGAAGATTGAAGGTGGGAGAAGGGGATGACAGAGGATGAGATGGTTGGATGGCATCACCGACTCAATGGACAAGAGTTTGAGCAAGCTCTGGGAGTTGGTGATAGACAGGGAAGCCAGGTGTGCTACAGTCCATGGGGTCGCAAAGAGTCAGACACAACTGAGTGACTGAACTGACTGAATTAAGTGAAAGCAGGCTGAAAGCAGTGGGGTTTTTAAGAGACTCTAGGATGAGATCGAGCATTTAGTTTCTGTTACCATGATTTCAACATCACATTCTAAGAACCTTTTGCAAAATTGTGAAGTGATGAGATTTATATCTGGGACTCCAAGACTTCCCTTTGGGGCTGTGATGGTTAATTTTAAGTGTCAGCTTGACTGGACATGGAGTCCCTGGATTGAAGATTCTCTCTGGGTGAGTCTGTGAGGATGTTCCAGATGAGATTGATATTTGAATTGGTGGACTCAGGAGAGACCTCTCTCCTTAACATGGGTGGGTGCCCTCTAATCCAGGAGTGTCTGGAGGAAACACAGGAAGGGAAGAGGAGAAGTAGGGGGCACCCACTTTGTCTGCCTCACTGCTGAGCTGGGATGTCTCCTCTCTTCTGTCCTCAGCTCTCATGGTTCCCAGGCCTTCAGATTAAGACACTGTCTTTCCTGGGTGTCCAGCTTGCAGACAGCAGGTCATGGGGCTTCTGCTCCTCTGTAATCAAGTAAGCCAGTGCTTCATGATAAATTTCTCTGTGTCTCTTTGTTTCTGTATCTATATTTCTTTCTTTCCATTTACCTATGTCTTACCTATCTATCTATATACATGCTGTTGGCTGTTTCTCTGGAGACACTAATACAGGACCCCCCTGATGACCTTGTCAGCCACTGCCCCCCCCACAAAGGCCCCACTTCCAAATGCCACCACATAGAGGGCTATGCTTCAGCATGAGGATTCTGCAGGACACAGACATTCATTTCATAGCAGGAGGATGGTGTGTCCTAAACCACAAAGTGCTGTGGTCATCTGAGGGGTGATTCTGGGTGTGCCCCTGTGGCTATGGAGAGATGAGGGGTAGCCTGGGAGTGGGGGCAGTGGGCAAGGTGCCTGGATGATGTTCTGTCTCAGGAGGGAGCCTGGGGTCTCTGGGCAGAGAAGAGCGGGGACTGCAGGGCTGCAGCCACACCATCACCCCTGGGGCCTATCCTTGGATCTCACAGTATCACTGGAATTGACTTCGGGAAGAAATTCCTTTTCTTAGCTGGCCACACGTGTTCAGGTAGACCCAGTGCTGTCCTTGGTGCTGATTCCTCTGAGCGTGGTTTGCCTCAAAGGCAAGGTCACCTCCCATTAGGGTGGCTCTGAGGGCCGAGTGGGATGATGCATTAAGTTCCCAGGGTGGGTGTGATAAAGGGAGGCCCCTCTTCCTTTCCTGGGGAGTGGTGCACTGAAGGGTCCTTCGGGGAGGGGCTGGTTTCCCAGACCCCGAGGAGCAGCTGGTCTCAGCTAGCTCTCCCCTCACGCCTCTGCCTTACATGTGATTAAGTTATTACTCCATTTGGTTTAAAGACTTGTCTTATCACCTATTTACAAGACTTATGGATTTCTCATTACTTCCTTTGATGAAACTCAAGCCAAAGTGATTTCCACTCATTCCATCCAAGCTCTGCCTATAAAACATGGCAGTAATAATGGGAGAGGGAGTGGGTGGCAGGGCATCGAGGCCAGGCAACATGTCTGCCCACACTCCCTCGGGATTTATCACAACCATATGTGCAGATGCTGGCAATCTCCCAACAGCTGCCCGCAGATGCTCAGCCCTGGTGCCTCCTGTACCAGGTCCTGGAACTGATGAGAAATCAGCCTGTGAGGTCAGGAAGCAGTGTTCATGGGTCCCCAGGACCAGCCTCAAGTTTAATTCACTTGAAGGAGTCACATAACTCAGTGAAACATGATATACACACAGTAGTGATTTTTTACAGTGAGAGGACACAGATTAAAACCAACTAAAAGGAGAGACTTGGGGGACAGAATCTAGTGTAAGTTCCACAGGTCAAGCTTCCAGTAGTCCTTCCCCACAGAGTCACGGATGGTGTCAGGTCCTCCAAAAGATTACGGGGTATCACCCACTAGAACCTCAGTGTTCAGAGTCTTTACTGGGGATCTTTCATCTACACAAGACACATGGCTGACTTCAGGCTCCAGTCCCTTCAAGGGTCCACTTAACACCATGTCCCCCAGGACCCTCCACCAAAAATCATATCATTAGACTCTCCAGCATGGTCCAAGGCTCCAGGTAAACAAGGATGCTCCTATCAGGCAGAACATCTGAGGGATTACAGATTACTTCCCAGAGCCAAGGACAAAGGTTAGACCTCTTTTGACAAGGTCAAATTCTTTACTACACATGTCTCTTCCTCTTGGCCAAGAGGGCTGAGGCATAAACAAACTCAAAGGGCTCCTTACCTTTTCAAATAGACATGTGCTTTCAGAAGGGTCCTGAGTCAGAGTGAAATTCCCACCTGACAGCCTTCTCTAGAAGAGCTGTCCCTTTCCAGAGCTTCCAGGAATCTCTACCCTACTACAAAACACATCAGCCTCTCTCACCTTAGTCACAAATCACTGGTCAAGAGTCGACTTCCTGACAATAAAATAGGAGTTTGAATGAACAGTTTAGAGTGCCTGAGGTGGTGGGTGTGGATCTGTCTATTTCCAGGATCAAATGCCCAAAGGAAGGTTGGAGATGCCCAAAGGGCTGGAACCATGACTCTTGGAATGATGGGTCTTGGCCAGAACTTGATGAAGACTGTGGTTTAGCACAAAACTTTGTGATCTAATGTGATGTGAAGATCATGTGCTGGGAGATAAGAATGAGGGCAGGGTCCTGTGGGCAGATACTCTGGGGACACTGTTCAGTGAGTGAAAAATGATGAGGGATAAATGGATGTTTCATTGGACTGGACGATGAACGGTTGGGTGGATGTGTGGATGGATGGATGGATGCATGTGTGGGTGGATGGATAGATGGGTGAGTGAGTGGATGGATGGATGGGTGTGTGGATGGATGGATAGATGGATGAGTGTATGGATGAATGGATGGATGGATGAATGAGTGGATGGTGGGAAGGAAGAAGCGAAAGTGATTTGGATGGATGGTGGGTGGATGAATTTAAGGATGGGTGGAAGGTTGGAAAGATGAATGATGTGGGTGTGGAGGCAGCATGGTGTGTGGACACAAGCTCTGTGCATAAGGAATCCTGTGTTGTGAGACTGTGGGGAAGGGCTCTGCAGCTCTGCGTGTCCGAAGTTTTCATGAAGATCAAGTGAAACAACACAGGTGAAGTGGCCAGCACAGCATCTGGCACAAACTAGATTCTCAGTAAGAAGTAGTCCCCTGTCTCCCAGTTTCCCTGTTGGTATGCAGTCTGCACGTGCCCGTGAGTCTGCTTCCTCAGTTCCCGCGAGCCCCACTGAGCTGTGTTCTGTCCCATGGTTTGACCTCTGTTAAATAGAGGTTTTCCCACTGGGGGCAGAGTGTGGGTGGTCCAAGCCAAGCCCAGTTCCCTGTGAAGCCATGAGTCTGGGGATAGCAGTGTTTTGGCTTCCCGGGTGATACTGCATCTTTGTTGAGATCAAGAAAGACACCCACTTGTTTGACTCCCTCCCTGCCTGCAAACATTCAGAAACTTCTTCGTTGCCATGGACCAGACATAGCCATCCTCAGGATGATTCTCCAGCTCTTCAGTCAGCACAGATGGCCTTTCTTCTTGGATCTTCACTACTTATGTTTTGAGGAAGTGATGGACACAGTCCTGAGGCTGGATGAGGGGTCTTGGGGGCACTGCTCTGCCTGCCCTGGGTGGGGGAGGGTGGGATCTGTTCTTCCTGGAGGGAGAAATGCCCCTAACCCTCTTTGGCTCACTCAAACCCTGCCTCCAAGCCCCGTCCAGGTCCTCCGTGGGGCTGGGATGCTCGTTGCAGCCAGGATGTCCCACTACTTTGGACTCCTGGCTGCCTTCCAGGGTCAGTGTCAGAGCTGCTGGGGGGTCAGGGGATACAAAGACAGGTGAAGGCCCTGACTTTCCTCAGGGCTAGCCTCCTTAGCAGTCACAAATCTCTTCTCTTGATGCCCCTGCCCCGGGCTCTCCCAAGAAGCCCTGTCTGAGTGTGGGGAGACTGTGATCACTAATCAATTATTCTTTAGTAAGTGCATCTCCTTCATTAGTCATTTGTTTGCTGCCTCATTGTCCTCTCTTAGGTTTCAGTGGATTTCAGGCATCATTGAGTACGAGATAATTTATCTTATTAGGCAATTTATTTTCTAGGTACATTTAAAAAGGTCAATTAGTCAACTTAAATGGAGGGGGGAAGGGAGGATGGGGATCCAAATACTCTTAAGATAAGAGTTACACTTTGGGGAGAGAGAGGTTTGCTCTCCCCTTCTGACCTCGGAAAAATGAATGGAGGTCAGATGGGGCCAGCATGGGGGCGAGTGGACAATGAATGGAGGGTCTTTCCATGAGTGGAAGGTGGCAGCTGCAGCAGAGAGTGAAGAGGGAGGAAGGGGGGACAGGCCAGGGTCTGGGGGCCAGGGTCTGGGGTCCCAGGTTGCTCATTTGTTGTCAGAGCTGAGAGGGAGCCATGGTCCCGGAGTGAAAGGAAAACTCCACGCAGCTGATCCATCCACGAACTCAGGGCTTCCCCAGAGCCTCGTAAATAATAAATAAAACACACAGTAAATATTTAACTAGGAAGACACATGCTTCCAGCCCAAAGTGAACTGTCAGTGAACGGTTTCATCTGCCGCACTCGGCAAATTGCCTTGTCATCCAGGTTTCCAAGCACAAGAGAGAGAGGATGCTGGGTGGTTGTGAGCCCAGCTCTGCTCCCTGCCTTCTGGCTTGTTTTTAGGGAGCAGCAATGACTTGGCTCATCAGACCAAAATATTGGGGGTTCTTCAGCATCTGGGATTTTCCCCAGGAAGTTGTTTTCCTCCCACAATGTGTTTTTTAGTTTCTGGAGTTTCTTATAATTCTGTTGCTTGTCGATAATTATACAATCAGCGTTAATAGCAGCCAGGAAAGAATGCTTACTCTGCGCAAGGAAAACTGTGTGTGATCTTAGTCCATTCTTTTGAATGGAAAACAGGAGGTGGCAGGAGTCAGAAGAGCCTGCTCGACTGGCTCACTCTCAGGTGCAAGGGCTGGAACCCAAGCCTGCGACTCTGCCACTGGGCAGTTGCCCTGCAATGGGTCATCCTGGCGTTTTGGGGAATACTACGTGGTACAGGCTCTGAAGTCACCTGCAGCCTTGGGGAAGATGGACATTTCTCCAAGGGTTATCTGCTGACCCCTGGCCAACCCTGGCAACCACGCTGGGTCCACAGGGGCTTGGCTGTTTCAGAGGGAAAAAGTCAACAGAACAGTTTTGTTTATATGTATTTCACAAAAATCCCATTATGCTTTTAATAATCACTCTGCTTAAGACTGGACACGGACACAAGTCTGGGCTGGTTCCCTTGGGCAGCAATTAACAGGATGCTGTTATTCTTATGTTATCACACTTCCAAATAATTGGCACATTATTATGTTTGTAAACATCTGTGCTTTTCCTTATTTTTCTGGGGGGGTTGGGTATAATCTGTTCCCAGTTCCCCCAAAGGGATCAACCGTTCAAAAGTAGCTCATTAAGGTAGAAAAGCAGTGATACAAATGGAAACATAAAAAGCACAGCTCAGAAACACTGAACCAATGTAAATAGCACGTGTTGGACTCCAGTGCAAATATAGCAGCAAATCTATGTGTGTCAGGGAGAGAGAGGCTCAGGATGAGGATTCTGCACATGCAGCAGAAGAGTTTAAAAAAGGACAGCAGAAAATATCTGAAAGCTGGAACTTACTGGAAGCCCATGGTCCCCAGGATACGGTCTCTTACACAACTTTCAAATGGTGACATGGTATCGTGGAAACTCGCAGTTTATTTTCAGAAGAGCGAAGTGATTGCTCTGGTCAACTGAGTGAGCTAATCTTGACAAATCCTAAATTATGTTTCCCAGCACAAAACTGATAAGTGATACATCTTGTCACTGTGGACAGAGAGGGGACCAAAATGATAAAGACGTCATTCAAAACCGTGCACCTTAGAGCAGTGAGAGATGCGATTGCTGGAAGCTTGAAAAACTAGTTGCAGAGCCAGGTTGGGTGCATGAGACAAGTGCTCAGGCCTGGTGCACTGAGAAGACCCAGAGGGATCGGGTGGAGAGGGAGGTGGGAGGGGGGACCGGGATGGGGAATACATTTAAATCCATGGCTAATTCATTTCAATGTATGACAAAAACTACTGTAATGATGTAAAGTAATTAGCCTCCAACTAATAAAAATATATGGGAAAAAAAAAAAGAAATTGAAAAAAAAAAAAAAAGGTAGAGGCACTGCAGCCTGAAGAGGAGAGGTTACGGCTTGGCAACGTCTGTCTATCTTACAAGTATCTTGGACATGTAGCGTGTGTGAAGACTGTTCCCATGTGTGTACACCGACACACCTCTCATGGCATGGCTGATAAAACCACCAGTGGGTCGAATGTGAACAGCTCTTGGTGGGTGAGCATTTCACGTGGAGGGAGAAGACTGTGGGGGCTTCTCACTGTGTGTCACACAGGTGAGGAGAGTTTTTGCATTGTTCATCGTGCTCTGCTGAGCTGTGACGTCTTGGAAGGCCATGTCCTAACCTGTACCTGTGCGTGTGGGCCTTGAATGGGGACCTGGTGTACAGGTAACCCAGGGGCCCTGAGAGCTAACAGGCTCTGTGCCTGGGAGTGGAGGGCAGCACAGGCTGAAAATAGCCAGAGGGAGTCCTTAACCAACTGGGCAGAAAACACAATATTCTACTTTTGCACATAGCAACTCAGGGGAGAGTGCTTGTATGAGGATTTGAGAGGAAAGGAGGGTTGAAAATAGCACTCCACAATCCTCATCCTCCCAGGGAAGGGTGGTCACTCCCTGGTCAAGAGTGTGGTTTGAAGGCTTAGAATAAGATGCCAGGTCATCTTAGCAGACTCTTTCAAGATGGGAAGGCCACATGCCCCAGACTTCATTCTTGTCCAGCATGTGATGATTTTCTTTGCTGGCTGGAGCAGGACACTTTCGATGTATATTGGAAGTATTGAAAATGCCTTCTAACATTGCCTTGGATTAGGAAGGGATATTCCCAGGGTGCATTGCAACACAACTCACTCTCCTCCCTCTGTTGAGACATCTCTGTTGCCAGCTCTGAATCAATCTGCCACTGCACAGAATTTGGGAAGCTGTCTACAGCACTGCTTCTTTGTTGCCTGTGGCCCTCAATCTGTGGCCCCTGCCCTGGGGAAGCCTGCAGGGAGATAGAGGCTGCCAGGCAGATACAGCTATGGACGTTGGGTGGACAAAGGTTGGGTCCAGGTGGCCCAGCTTTTCTGTCCTGCAATTCTCTGGCCCCCTCATCCTTCTAGACCTGGCTTCAGCCCGACTCCCTTCACTGGGGGACCAAGCCTCCAGGACCTGTGGAGCCGGGCTGCCCAAGGTGCAGCCCTCCCAGCTCCAGCAGCCAGCCCTGGGCCCCTGCACCCGGGGAGGGGGCCTGGCCCTCTGCCTAGTCACTGGGTCACTTTTTCTTGAAAGATCCAGAGAATCTGTGTTGAGCATCCTCCCTGGGCTCATGGCTCACTTCAAACCTGATTTGATAAATACATGATCATGGGGGTTTGCCTAGACGAAGACTCAGAAGAGCAAAGCGGGTTCAGAGTAGTCATGGCTGCCGGAGAGCAGACAGTGGGCTCAGGTCCTGGGCACCTGAGTGTGGCTGTTCTGCCATGAGATGCCAGGACATTTATGTTTCATGGGTCCCTGCACACCGATATACCCTATCCAGGCAGAAGGAAAAGGCGCCTTGAACGAACTGCTCCAAGGAGAACTGTGGCTGCAGGAGACGCAGTCAGCAAGTGTCCACAGGAGCCCCGGCCCTTCTCGAGGGGGCATCTCCTGGAGTTTTCTAGAAGGCTCCTGCCACACAAAAGTTGGGAGGGATTGCCGGAAGCCACTGAGTAATTAGCCCCAATTTATATTAATGGCATTTTAGATTAGCCACAGCTGAGCCTGGCTTCCGTCCTGTGCATCAGGGAACCAGATGGGAAGGGGAAATGCAAAAATATAAATAAAAAAGCGAAAAAGACAAAATAGTGGTGCCAGTTGTGCGCATGGGAAGCAGTGGGAAGAGGCAGAGATGGGGAACAGGAGGCCGAGGGCATGAGTCCCTCGGTCCATCTGTCTCTCAGCTCACAGGAGCCTTCCTCCTGGTCCCGGGCCCTCCCCTCTCACACGGTGAGTCCCTGAAGCCGGGCTTGTTGACCTTAACCCCACCCCTTGGTCACTGGTGATTGGTGCCAGAGCCAGGCCACGCCCCTGGGAGTCCGGAAGTGGGACGGAAGGGCCCCTGGAAGGGCCCCTGGTAGATCTGGCAGGTCTGTGCGGTGTGTGGTGAGGAAGGCAGGCTCTGTGCCCCACTGGCCACACTTGGTCCCGAGTCCATTGCCCAGGACCTCCGTGACCTCAGGCAGTTTCCTGATAGCTCTGCGTCTGGCTCCTCCCTTTAAACGAGGCCAATGGCGGAGCAGGCCTGGGGGTCCGGGCTGCCAGGGTCAGCCTGTCGGCTGCCCAGCTCCAGCCCCCAGCCCGGGAAGCAGCTCTGCCAGTGCCCACGGGAGGCCCGGCCCACGTCCTGTGCTGTCGTCCTGCTGCAGTGACCAGCGGACACTCCCTCCACTCCTTCGTCTCTTTAGCCTTCTTAAAAAAAAAAAGGAACTCAAATTCCAGGGGTTCTTTTATTAGCATGGAAAACACATCCATAAATCTATATTAGGAAACCGAACACAATAGGCTCTTGTGGTTGAGAGGAGTCAGCCTTTTGACAGGTGATGCCAGACGCCTCAAACCTCTGGGGCCCTGATGGGGGCCCAGAAGCATCATTTGCTGCTAATTGACGCTTGCTCGCCTCCGGGCCGTTCTGCCGGTTTGCTCCTGGTGAGCTGGCCGGAGGAAACCGCTAACGACCAAGGAGTCACATTAATCTGAGATTGGCTGCGGTCTGGAATCGCGGAATTAGGAGACAGAACAGAACAGAGTGCCATCCGCGCCTCCTCCTTTCTCTTTGTCTCTCACAACTTCTCTGCCCATTGCCCCCTCACCCATGCTTCTCATTTGCTCCTCATGCCTGAGGATCTGGGGGTCATGGGAAATCCACCTTCACCCCTTCCTCAGGCTGTAGGGACCCCCAGCTGTGGGAGACCCCCACTGCCCCCAGGGATCACGGAGGCTCAAATCCCATTCACAGGTCTCCCTGTGAATCCCAGGCTCTGGGACCCTCACGGCATCCATCCCAAGAGCACGGCAGGAAGAGGGCCCCCAGGAAAGAGAGAGGGCAAAGGGGGGCAACACAGTGGGGCCCGGAGGCAAGTCTGGCCTGTTTCCCCCTGTCACCCCTGCCCTAGCCCTTGTGGATGCCCTGGCTGCGTGGGCACCGGGGGGCGTTTTTCTGGGATGTGTTTCTGGTTCTTGGACACTTTGGTCTCCTCCTAAGCTTCAGGGCTCTGGTCCAGGTCAGTGTTTGCTGCAGCACTAATTGCACTCCCCACCAACCCCCCTGACATTGAACCACTGCCTCTCTGAGAAGCCCACCCAGCGCCTAGAGCTGTGAGAATTTCCTGGCTGGTGCTGGAACAGGCACTGTCCTTGGCCTGGTTTGTCCCCTCAGTCCCATCGGTAGGCTTTCCCTGGCCTTGTGACTCAGTTAACTGATCAGTGCTCAGATGGCAAGATTTCTCTCTGGGAAACTCTCTTGTCTCTGGGGTTCAGACATAGCTTCCTGGCCTTCCTGGGCTTTTAGCTGTGTCTCTTTTGCCCAGGGAGCTGCAGACTCTGCTCAGGACCCTCCCAATGCTCCCCAGGGAAGTGTTCTGGGACCCTTCCCCCTGCTGTCTGGGGAAATGTCCAGCAGTGAGCAAACCCCTGTTCTTTTCCATCCAGCAAGTGTCACTGCCCTTCATGGCCTGGTGCCCAATGGCCTGAAAATCATTATTCCATGTACTTGCTCCGTTGTTCCTGCTGGGGCATCATTGGTGTCTGTCACTCTGTCTTGGTTGGAAGCAAGCCTGCTGCTTGCCTCCTATAGAGTCTCACCCCTCACACCCCCCTTTGTGAAGTGGATGCTATGACTTTGAGCCCCTGACCACCCATGTGCTTGGCAGACTGTCTCTGTTGAGTTAAATCTTCATGGATTTTTCTCCCCAATGGCTGATGGTATCTAGAGGTCTGGGAGCTGATGTCAGTGTTCTGTAAACACCGGATTCTTCCCCATGTGCACCCCAGCAACCTTCGATGGTCTCCTGTAACTTCTCCCAAGCTCAGAGTTCCAGCTTCAGAAGGTGACAGCTGCATGGCTGCTGCTGTTCTGGTGTCACGTCCCCAGCAGCTTTGCAAACAGGAGGCTGTGACCAAGGGTACTTTCCTACGTGCTGGACACCCGAGCTTCCATCAGCCTGTCTGTACTTTTGTTGTATGGAGGAGAAGCAGGTTTCTGTGGATCTGACTGAATTTCAGGCAGTGTCACAGGTCATAAGTAGGAACAAACGATGATAGGAGACAAAGCAAGTTGGGGCTGCCATCGTCTCTGACCCAGTGTGAGGTTGGCTGAAGCAGGAATGAGCATCCCTCTTGCCAGTGAGATCACTGCTCAGAGCAGAGATGCTGATATACTGACCTTTCCTTTCACAGTGAATTCACAGGAGAGGGAGGGACGGTCACTAGGAATGATGGAGTCCCCTCCTCTGGGTCATCTGCTACAAATACCCCCAAACATACTAAGTGAAGTACATGCTACAGAGAAAGACAAATAACACATGATATTGCTTATATGCAGGTTCTAAAGAAATGATACAAATGATGAAAAGTGAAAGTGTTAGTCACTCAGTCGTGTCTGACTCTTCGCAACCCCATGGACTGTAGCCTGCCAGGCTCCTCTGTCCATGGGATTCTCCAGGCCAGAATACTCGAGTGGGTTGCCATTCCCTTCTCCAGGGGATCTTCCTGACCCAGGAATTGAACCCAGGTTTCTTGAATTGCAGGGAGATTCTTTACCATCTGAGCCACCAGGGAAGCCTAATTTACAAAACAGAAACAGACTTATAGACTTAGAGAACAAACTTTTGGTTACTGGAGGTGGAGAAGGGTGGAAAGGAGAAAGAGACTGACAGTCTGGGATTGACATGTACACAGTGCTTTATTTAAAATAAAATACCTTTCCATGAAAAAAATTACTTGTCCAGAGATTTCATCCTGAAAACTGAATTGCTCTGGCACATGGGCATGTTTATGACAGAAGGAGTAGGTGGACTAAGAAACTTACAGTGGAAATATTAGGAAACATCCTGTTAAAGATCAAGTGGAAAAGATAAAGCTTCTTTAAGAAGAAGCCAAAGGGAAAGCAACAGTCAGTAAAAATGGGAAAGAAGTTGATGAAAAAGCCTATGTTAGTCGATGTGACTGTTGTAAAAATTGAAGTCCAAATGCATTAGAGAGAAACCCTGGATGGGGGGCTTGTAGATAAAATCCTCCTAGAGGAAGAGGCTCCTAGGAACATCTCCCTGGCATGAGGTGATGTATTTAAGGAGAATGGATGAACTGGGATCTGTGATGGTGTCTACTGGGGATGATTGACTGACAGTGAGGGTGAGAAAGGACTTCTGGTCCAGCCAGGAACTCCGTGGTGGACCAACAGGGAGAAGGATGCAGAGCTGCAGGAATATGCTGATTGGACAGGACAAGAAGAGCATCAAGGTCTGCTGTTCTGTTCTTCTGTAGGAAGAGGATCCAACCCACTTCAGGCTGTGGATAATTCTGGGTGTGAAGGAGTGGCAAAGAAGCCAGAGTGAGTGGAGTGGACTCAAGCAGAGACTGAGTTTTCAGTACAGACTGCTAATCCTCAGTGCCCATTGTTGAGGCCTTTGACAGCCGGTACAAGGCCGGGCATGGTCGCTGCATTGAAGAGTGAATGGGACATGGAAAGCAAATGGGACAGGGGACTCTTGAGTCCCTGCTCCTATCCCTCCTATCCTGACTCTGCCCTATTCTTCAAGGCTATACAGGGGGCTCCAGGAAGAACCCAAGCCCTTTGTCATGGTTGACTCATCCAGAGGTGGGTGCCTGATGTCAGACAAGCCATTAAATTGTGTTCCTGGGAGCCCTGGAAACTTTGAACAATTTTGAGGGGACTGAAACAGTAACACATCAAACTCTAGAGCTGTTAGAGTCCATGCTTATTCCATGAGGACCTGGAAGCAAAGAAGTGAAGTCTGGCTGGGGAGCAAAGTGAAGCAGGTATGCACAGAAAAGTGTGAGATATTTCAAGAGATGACCCTCAAGCACCCTGGCCCCTGAATCAAGTAGTTCCTGATATCCATCTCTAGTCCTGTTTTTCCTACCAACTCTTCCTTAAATTCTGTGAGGTTCCCCAGCATACTTTCAACAAACTCCCTCTTAGCTTCAGTGGATTGGTGTCTTCTACCAACCAATTCATAATGGAAGGAATGGTAAGAAGGGGAGGATGGAAAACTTTGTGGCAGACAGAGCCTCAGCTGACCACAATCTCCACCCTCCTGCTTAAGATAGTACTTGCTTGGCTTCATGTCCAACTCCTCTTTGGTTTTCAAACATAGTGCAATCACCAGGTGGAGAAGGCAATGGCACCCCTCTCTAGTACTCTTGCCTGGAGAATCCCACGGACAGTGGAGCCTGGTAGGCTGCAGTCCACGGGGTCACTGAGTCGGACACGACTGAGCGACTTCACTTTCACTTTTCACTTTCATGCATTGGAGAAGGAAATGGCAACCCACTCCAATGTTCTTACCTGGAGAATCCCAGGACGGGGAAGCCTGGTGGGCTGCTGTCTATGGGGTTGCACAGAGTCAGACACGACTGAAGCAACTTACAGCAGCAGCAATCACCAGGCTTAGGTATTTCTCAAAGCCTGTGCTTCAGGAAACCAAATGTTGCCCATTGGAATCCAGAGCAAGACCTATAGTTCTTCTGTTTTTATTTTATTTTTTGTTGTCCCTGAATAGCTTCTTTCTGCCACAGACAAATCCAAGGGTTCCTCAGATTGTCAGCCTTGGGACCCAAAGGGAAAATTTTGAATGACAGGTGAGCTGTGGAGGAAGAGGACTTTGAGAATTTCAGCTGGACAGAGGCTGGTAAGGAGATGATTGCAAACACAAACTACCTGGGAGGAAGCATTTTTAAGACTGGGCAGAGAATCTTAAACACACTTGCAAGAGGCAGGAGTCTGGAGAGGGAATGGATTAACCTGAAAAGCTCCCTCCAGCATGATATATGCTCACAAACAAGAGTCAGCATTCAGTGGAGCTCACACGGAAAGGTTGGAGGAAGCCCCAGGGAAGGACATTGCTCAGAAAAATTGCCAGCTCCCACGATGCCAGTCTTTCCTTTCAGTACCCAGGACAGAGCCATGCCCTTTAGTGAACAGAGAATGAACCTAAGATGTGCTCAGACAGGAGCTGGTTGTCACTGGAGGAAGATGATTGAAATCCTTAACTGTCAGAGTCGGCAATGACCTTAAAATAATATACCTAACTTTTCATTTTCCTACTGAGGAAGCTGAGCTGACGTGGGAGAAGTACTTTGCTCTGGGTCATGCTATTCACTGGTGGTGGAATGAACCAGAATGCAGACTCCTAGATTTCCCATAAAGCTTCCATCTCATTTTACCCAACTGAAGAGTCCATTACTCTGCAAACTCTAGCACAACTATTCATTGAAAGGAGCAGGATGTCTGTCAAGGGTAGGACTGTAGGCTCTGGAGTTAGTCTGTCAAGTTATAAGCCCAGCAGGGACAGTCAGCTGAGCTTTTTAACCCCATTCAGCCTCAGTTTTCTTGTTTATAAAGTGAAGGTGTTATTACCTACACTTGTATCAGATAGTTGCCATGAAGATTTAAGACAATGTAGATTGACATTTAGTGGAAAGAAAAAGGTTACTCTTTACAGGTAAGGAAATTGGGGCTCAGAACTCTTCCAGGGACACTTTCTGGTAAAGGGTCAGAGCTTAGTTTGATATTGCTCCACAGGCTGCAGAACCCTTGTTATTTTTTTTTTTCAGTCTTTATTTTCTCTCTTTTGTTCAGATTGGATAGTTGAGATATTTCTGTGTTTACTGTTTCTTTCCTCTGTCATCCTCATACTGTTAAGTCCATTCAATGAGTTTTAAAAATAACAGTGACTGTATTTTTCAGTTTTTATCTGAAAGTCTCTACATGTCTGTTAATTTCAAGAGCGTTCCCATCCATGCTGGAGAATTTTTATAACAGGCACTCTAAGATCTATCAAATAGTTTCAATATCTGCATCACCTTGGCATGATCATCTATAGTCTTTTGTCATGAGTTTGGGTTTTCATGCTTCTTTGTATTCTAAGTACTTTTGGATTGAATCTTGGACATTATGACTACTATGTTATGTGTCTTTGCATTTTAATTAAGTCACATGTAGAATATTGATATTTTGTTGATTGGCAGACTGTGAACCTAGTCATCAACAACCTCAGATATGCAGATGATATCACTCTAATGGCAGAAAGCAAAGAGGAACTAAAGAGCCTCTTGATGAGGGTAAAAGAGAGTGAAAAACCTGGCTTAAAACTCAACATTCAAAAAACTAAGATCACGACATCTGGTCCTATCACTTCATGGCACACAGATGGGGAAAAAGTGGAAACAGTGACAGACTATTTCCTTGGACTCCAAAATCACTGTGGATAGTGACTGCAGCCATGAAATTGAAAGATGTTTGCTTCTTGGAGAAAGGCTATGACAAACCTAGACAGCATATTAAAAAGCAGAGACATTATTTTGCCAATAAAGGTCTGTCTAGTCAAAGCTATGGTTTTTCCAGTAGTCATGTTTGGATGTGAGAATTGAGAGAAGGCTGAACGCTGAAGAACTGATGCTTTTGAATTGTTGGAGAAGACTCTGGAGAGTCCCTTGGACAGCAAGGAGATCAAACCAGTCAATCCTAAAGGAAATCAACCCTGACTTGGAAGGACTGAAACTGAAGCTCCAATACTCTGGCCACCTGATGCAAAGAGCCAACTCACTGGAAAAGACCCTGATGCTGCGAAAGTTTGAAAGCAGGAGGAGAAGGGGATGACAGAGGATGAGATGTTGGACGACATCACTGACTTAATGGACATGAGTTTGAGCAAACTTTGGGAGATACTGAAGGACAGGGAAGCCTGGCGTGCTGCAGTCCATGGGGTCATAAAGAGATGGACATGACTTAGAGACTGAACAGCAACCACCACCTAGTTATGTTCAGGACACAAGTTATGGCAGCCCCAGAGGGTTGTGGGTTCCTGCCAGCTTCATTTTCTTTGCATCGCTTCTTTTTTTTTTTTTTCACATTTTATTTTATTTATTTATTTTTTCATTTATTTTTATTAGTTAGAGGCTAATTACTTTACAACATTGCAGTGGTTTTTGTCATACATTGAAATCGCTTCGTGAGTCTGTCCTGCTTGTCTGCCATTCAGTGGCCAGCCTGGTACCTGGGAAGTAGTCCATCACTTAGTTCAGTTCTCAGTGTCTTTTTTCATGTTCTTTATGATCAGGTCCACAGGCGCACAGTTTGGGAATAAGCCTGGAAGTTTCTCAGGCTTTTTCCTCTCTCTAATCTCTCTGGATTATGATTCCCCTTTATGGTTCTGTGACCAGAAAGTTAGGGATGTATTTATCCTGCCCTGCCATGTATTTCCTACAATGAATCCTGCCTGGGGCCACATAGTACAGGATGAAGACAGAATAAAAGCAATTGATGGGGGATCTACCCTCACTCTTTTAGGAGAAGAGTCTCCTCCCACAGGGTTTTAACTTCTGTGAGCTCTCCCTAAGGCTGCTGTTGCTGCTGCCAGGCTGGGGCTTCTTGGGGGTTGGAGTGTGAGAATGCAGGAAAGAAAACAGTGGGAGTTTCCTTTACTCTCCCTGAGTAATAGAGACCTCCTCCTTAAAGCAGAACTATAGCTCTCCTATAGCTCTCTCTGTTCCCAGAAAGGCCCACTTCTGGGGTTTGAGTCTGAGTTGAACCTAGACTAGGAAATGCTGTTGTTCACTCAATAAGTTGTGTCTGACTCTGTGACTCCATGAACTGCAACATGCCAGGCTCCCCTGTCCTTCACTATGTCCTGGAGCTTGCTCAAACTCATGTCCAGTGAGTCAGTGATACTATCTAACCATCTCGTCCTTTGCTGTCCTCTTCTCCTTTTGCCTTCAATCTTTCCCAGCATCAAGGTCTTTTCCAATGAGTTGGCTCTTCGCATCAGGTGGCCAAAGTATTGGAGGTTTAGCATCAGTCCTTCCACTGACTATTCAGGGTTATTTAGGATTGACTGTTTTGATCTCCTTGTTGTCCAAGGGACTCTCTAGAGTCTTCTCCAGCACCACAATTTGACAGCATCAATTCTATTGGTGCTCAGCCTCCTTTATGGTCCAACTCTCACATCCATACATGACTACTGGAAAAATCATAGCTTTGACTAGATGGATCTTTGTCGGCAAAGTGATGTCTCTGATTTTTAATATGCTGTCTAGGTTTGTCATAGCCTTTCTTCCAAGGAGCAAATGTCTTTTAATTTCATGGCTGCAGTCACCATTCACAGGGATTTTGGAGCCCAAGAAAATAGAATCTGCGTCTGTTCCCACTTTTCCCCCATCTATTTGCCATGAAGTTATGGGATTGGATGCCATGACCTCAGTTTTTTGAATGTTGAGTTTTAAGCCTACTTTTTCACTCTCCTCTTTCACCCTCATCAAGAGGCTCTTTAGTTCCTCTTTGTTTTCTGCCATTATGGTAGTGTCATCTGCATATCTGAGGTTATTGATGTTTCTCCTGACAATCTTGATTCCAGCTTGTGAGTCGTCTAGCCCAATGTTTCACACAGTGTTCTCTGCATAGAAGTTAAATAAGCAAGGTGACAATATACAGCCTTGATGTACTCCTTCCCCAATTTTCAACCAGTCCGTTGTTCCATGTCCAGGTTGCTTCCTGTCCTGCGCACAGATTTCTCAGGAGGCAGGTAAGGTGGTCTGGTATTCCTTTCTCTTGAAGAATTTTCCACAGTTTGTTGTGATCCACCCAGTCAAAGGCTCTAACATAGTCAATGAATCAGAAGTAGATTTTTTAAAAATTCCTTTGCTCTTTCTATGATCCAGTGAATGTTGGCAATTTGATATCTGGTTCCTCTGCCTTTTCTCAATCCATCTTGTACACCTGGAAGTTCTCAGTTCATGTACTGTTGAAGCCTAGCTTGGAGGATTTTGAGCATTACCTTGCTAGCATGGGAAATGAGCACATTTGTGGGGTTAGTTTGAACATTCTTTGACATTGTCCTTATTTGAGACTGGAATGAAAACTGACCTTTTTCCAGTCCTATGCCTCTGCTGAGTTTTCCAAATTTGCTGGCATGATGAGTGCAGCACTTTCACAGCATCACCTTTTAGGATTTGAAATAGCTCAACTAGAGTTCCATCACTTCCACTAGCTATATTCGTAGTAATGCTTCCTAACTAGAGGAAGATAAAATGACAAACTCCTCAGTGGTTCACTGATACTTCAAATGCTGGTCTTCTTGCTCCATCAGCCTGCTGTTTGCTTTTAAGAGTCTTGCAGGACTGCTCCATGCATTCTACTTAGGGCTGAGAGCTGCATTCAATGGGAGAGACAGGGTGGAGAGAGCACCATCTGACCTCAGAGCTTGGCTTAGACACAGATTTGTGTAACTTCAAAGTCAACTCAATCCTCTGGGACCCTTTGCTACTGGAGGTTCCCAGGGCAGCTCTGGAATATAGTGTCTCAGCTGCAGCGGTCCAGAGGTTCTCCCAACGGAATTGTCTAAGACTGATCTATGGGGTCGCACAGAGTCGGACACGACTGAAGCGACTTAGCAGCAGCAGCAGCAGCAGCAGCCAAGAGCAACCACCCAGACACCCGCGATATTAAAAAGTGAGAGTCACTACCTGCCAGTAGTAACACAGATATTACTCAGCCATAAAAAAGAATGAAATTAGGTCATTTGTAGAGATGTGGATGGACCTAGAGTCTGTCATAGAAAGTGAAGTAAGTCAGAAATATAAAAGCAAGTATCATATAATAATGCATATATATGAAATCTAGAAAAATGGTCCAGATGAAAACCTTTTTTCAAGGCAGGAATAGATGTGCAGACATAGACAATAGACATGTGGACATCAGGGAGGGGAAGAGCAGCACTGACATGTACACACTACCATGTGTAAAATCGGTAACTAGCGGGAAGTTGCTGTATAGCCCAGCAAACTCAGTTCAGGGTTCTGTGATCACCTAGAGAGGTGGGTGGGAGGGACGTCCAAGAGAAAGTGTGTGTGCTTAGGTCACTCAGTCACGTCTGACTCTTTGCAATCCTGTGGACTGTAGCCTGCCAAGCGCCTCTGTCCATGGGGATTCTCTAGGCAAAAATACTGGAGTAGATGGCCATGCCCTCCTCCAGGGGATCTTCCCAACCCAGGGATCTAACTGAGGTCTCCTGCATTGCAGGTGGACTCTTTACTTGCTGAGCTACCAGGGAAGCCTCAAGAGAAATATTTGTAAACACAGCTGATTCATTTTGATGTACAGCAGAAACTCACACGATATTGTAAAGAATTTATACTCCAATAAAAAATATACCACCTGCCCCTAAAGCTCACTGTTAGGTAAAGGCATATAGACTTAAACTCTTAGGGAGCAAAAGTGTAGGACAAGTCACCTCCCTGGGCCCACATGGCATTTTAGCAAGTCCAGCACTGATGGCATAGAAGGTAGGTCTTCCTCATCTTGAACTTTCTCCTGGCTGCTTAACTGTGTCCATCTTAGTATTTTATCACAGTTACTTATTCCTTACTTACTTGTGGGAATGAGCCAGTTTCCTGGGGCTGCCATGACAAAGAACCACAGACTGGGTATTGTAGGCAACAGGAATTTATTCTCTCATAGTTCTAGAAGCTGGAAGTCCAAGTTCAAGGGGTCAGCAGAATTGAGTCCTTCTGGGGTTCCATGTTTCTCCTCTAGATTCCTGGTGATCCTTGTCCATCCTTGACTTGTAGATGCATCAATCTACTTTCATCATTCTCCCTGTGGGTATGTGCATGTCTAAATTTCCCCTTTTTATAAAAACACCAGTCTTATCAGTGCCTATTCCAGTATGACCTCATCTTAGTTCAGCTAATTTTATCTGTGGCACTAGTGGTAAAGAACCCACCTGCTAATGCAGGAGACATAATGAGACATGGGTTCAATCCCTGGGTTGGAAAGATCCCTTGGAGGAGGGCATGGCTACCTGTTCCAGTATTCCTTTCAGGAGAATCCCATTGACAGAAGAGTCTTGCAAGCTTTGGTCCATAGGGTCACAAAGAGTTGGACATGATTGAAGCAACAGCATGCTTGCTATTATATCTGTAATGACTCTTTAACCAAACTAGGTGGCACCTGGTGGTTCTTGGGGTTAACACTTCAGTATATGAGTTTTAGGGGACACAGTTCAGCCCACGACACCTCTTTCTCCTGTCCATGCTCTTCTGCAGGCACTTTCTTGCAGGTCTGACTTTGAGCTTGGCCTTGGAGTTTGCTTTGGCTGAGGAATGTGAATGGATGTGATAGAGCCCCTTCCAGACAGAAGCTTACATGTACACATGTGGCTCAGCTCTGTGGTTCTTGCTCCTGTTCTTCCAGTAGCAGGTAGCAGGTCCTGATTTGGGGTGTTCCTTGAGCCTGGGTTCCAGAAAAAAAAGACACATGGAGCTCTGCACAACCCACTAGGACATAACAGAGCCCAGCAGAGCCACAGCTTATCTACAGCCCTTGGGTAAAAAAGAAGAAAGAACTGCTTCTGTTGTAAGACTTTGGGATATCAAGATGTTTGTTACTGCAATAGAAGCTGACTATTACACCAATTTTCTGCATAACTAATGGCTGGAGGAAACCACAGATGCCAGTTGGAAGTTGAAGTGAGAAGAATACGTAAAATATTCTATTATTTTAAAATACTATCACTGCTAGTAAGAGCTTAACAGCATTCACTTCATTGTCATTTGATTAGAGACCCGTGTGGATGAAGGCGTGTGAGACCTGCTGTAACTGATGTCTTCAAATCATCCGGAGAAGTTTCTGCTGTGAGATGCAAGAGGATGGGGACAGTGTGGTCCCAAGGACTCTGGATCCTGGGATCCCTGAGGAATGAGTGAGGTGTTCATGATATAACCAGATCAGCAACTTCTGTCTTGTCCAGGATCCTGTTCTATGATATGATCCCTCACATCCTCCCTTGTGACTGCTAGATTTTTGGAAATCCACTCAACCTCCCAAGCATCAAGACAGCTTAGCTTTGTCATTGTTCAGTCACTGAGTCATGTCTGACACTTTGCGACCCATGGACTGCAGCACACCAGGCTTCCCTGTCCTTCACTCTTTCCCAGAGTAGCTCAAGTTCATGCCCATTGAGTCGGTGATGCTATCTAACCGTCTCATCCTCCCAGCCTAGCTTTGGGGAGATTAAAATCTAAAGAGGGTCCATCTTTCAGCTCTTTGCCTTCGGGATTGCTCTGGGAAGCCAGACCTTGGATCTCCAATGAGGAGGACCACACAGAGGGACTTTATTTGGACAGCGCTGATGGATGGGGTGGGGCTTTGCCTGCTGGGGCCCAGGTCTTGGCTGGTACACCCCCTAGGCATGCCACAAAGGTTTAGTCAAATGAATAAAAGCACCTCTTACATTTCGGATGTGCTCTTAGGTTTACAAACACAGATGACAGCACTTGAGAATTTCCTAAGCCCTGCACATGTGAGGGAGGCACCAGGACACCAATTTCATAGATGAAGCAGCTGAGAAAATAAATGGGGTTGTGTGACCGTTTTGCTGGGACGCTAGGATTTGATCAGGTCTTTCTCACTCTGAAGTAATTTTTTTTTTTGTGTGTGTGTGTATAAGAAGAGCAGATGATGGAATTTTGGGGATACCCAAAGGTATTCCTGCCCACAGATCCTTCCCAGTGACTCAGTGGTTCCTGAAATTCACACATAACTCACTTCTTGAATTAAAACATTGAATTTGTTGTTCAGTTGCTAAGTCACGCCTGACTGTTTTCGACCCCATGGACTGCAGCATGCCATGCTTTCCTGTCCATCACCATCTTTCAGAGTTTTCTCAAACTCATGTCCAATGACTCAGTGATGCCATCCAATCACCTCATTCTCTGTCGTCCCCTTCTCCCCCTGCCTTCAATCTTTCCCAGCATCAGGGTCTTTTCCAGTGAGTCAGTTCTTCACATCAGGTGGCCAAAGTGTTGGAGCTTCAGCTTTAGCATCAGTTCTTCCAGTGAATATTCAGGGTTGATTTCCTTTAAGATTGACTAGTTTAATCTCCTTGCTAACTAAGGGACTCTCAAGAATCTTCTCCAGCACCACAGTTTGAAAGCATGAATTATTCCATGCTCAGTTTTCTTTATGGTCCAACTCTCACATCTGTACACACACATGACTACTGGAAAGATCATCACTTTGACTACACACCATGGAATGTGAACTTCTATTCTGCTTTTGCTATGCACTTACCTGCCTCCTGAGAAATATGTAAGCAGGTCAAGAAGCAACAGTTAGAACCAGATATGGAACAACAGACTGGTTCCAAATTGGGAAAGGAGTATTTCAAGGCTGTATATTGTCACCCTGATAATTTAACTTATATGCAGAGTACATCATGAGAGATTCTGGGCTGGATGAAGCACAAGCTGGAATCAAGATTGCCGGGAGAAATATCAATAACCTCAGATTCATAGATGACGCCACCCTAATGGCAGAAAGTGAAGAGGAACTAAAAAGCCTCTTGATGACAATGAAAGAGGAGAGTGAAAAAGTGGGCTTAAAACTCAACATTCAAAAAAGATCATGGCGTCTGGTCCCATCACTTCATGGCAAATAGATGGAGAAACAATGGAACAGTGAAAGACTTTATTTTCTTGGGCTCCAAAATCACTGCAGATGGTGACCACAGCCAAGAAATTAAAAGATGCTTGCTTCTTGGAAGAGAAGGTATGACCAACCTAGACAGCATATTAAAAAGCAGAGACATTACTTTGCTGACAAAGGTCCGTCTAGCCAAAGCTATGGCTTTTCCGTAGTCATGTATGGATGTGAGAGTTGGATTGTAAAGAAAGCTGAGTGCTGAAGAACTGATGCTTTCGAACTGTGGTGTTGAAGACTCTTGAGAATTCCTTGGGCTACAGGGAGATCAAATCAGTCAATCCTAGAGGAAATCAGCCCTGAATATTCATTGGAAGGACTGATGCTGAGGCTGAAGCTCCAATACTTTGGCCTCCTAATGTGAAGAGTTGACTCATTGGAAAAGACCCTGATGCTGGAGAAGATTGAAGGAAGGAGGAGAAGGGGACAACAGAGGATGAAATGGTTGGATGGCATCACTGACTCAATGGACATTAGTTTGAACAAGCTCCGGGAATTGGTGATGGACAGGGAAGTCTGGCGTGCTGCAGTCCATGGGGTGGCAAAAATTGCTTGGAGGGTGCACAACTGAGCAACTGAACTGAACTGTGAATTTACATTTTAGAAGGATGTGCTGATCAGACTATGAGGTTACCACCCTGAGAGATTAGGGTGAAAGCTGGGTTTTTTTTTGGGGGGGTGAGGGGATGGGAGGGGAGGGAAGGTCAGTGGTGGGGGCTTCCCTCCCAGAGAGACTGAGCTCTGTCCAACCTTCTGTATAAATAGGACAGAGGTGGACATGAAAACTCAGGATGGAGGTAGGAGATGGGGAGGCAGGGGAGATGGGCCCTGTGGATGGAAAATATTAGGCCATGAAGAATAGGAGAGGAAGGAGGTCAGCTGGAAACCACTGATCTGTTTTCAGGCATCAAGAAGCCTCTGCAACCAGCGAAGGTGGTGGAGAGAAACGGGGAGCCCCAGGCAGGCCTAGAACCCTGGCCCTGCCCCCACCTCGAGTGAGGCTGGCACTTGGCTGTGTCCACATCTGACGGTCACGGCTCCACTGCCTCATTCCCTGAGCCCAACAGGAGGCTCCGGGGTCTGCTGTGCCTGCCCGCGCATCATCTCAGTAGTTGGAGGGACTTTCAGTGTCTTGGAAACCAGATGGTCTTGAAATTTCTGATCAGAACAGTCAGATTAGGCCCTGGCCTTTGGGGGACAGCTGATTAAGTGGAAGGACCAGACGTTTCAAATTCACTTTATGTGATACAGTGAGGCAGCCACTGAACCAGGGGTTTAAGAGGAAGGCTTCCTGCTGCCTGATTTATCAGGTGCTTGGGGGCCTTGTAATTAGGGCCATTGTCCATGTCTGCCCTTGATCCTAATGTTGCAGCTCTCCAGGTGGGTTGAGGACAGTGAGCCCTCTTGCTCTGATTCCAGGGGAGGTGACAGTCAGGGGCTGTAGGAGGGTGTCTGTCCCCTGGCACAGCCCCACTCCCAGTCCTGAAGCTCTGCATCCACCACAAAGGAATGACGCTCCACCCCATGAGACAGGCAGATGAGCCAGGGACCCCACCTGGGGGATCGCAAGGCACCCCTTGGAACTGACTCCTCGAGAGGATGATGGGCTCATCTCAAGGAACAAAGAAACGTAAGCCCCTCCTCCTTAGAGAAAAGCTAAGCAGAGACAGAAACCACAGAGTCCGGCTGGGCTGCTGCATGACAGTCAGACAGGTGGGGACCTGGGACCCTTGGCTGCAGTGCTTGCACCTGGACTCACGTCTCCTCCAGCAGTGAGTACAAAGAAACTGTAAGGGACTCAAAATAACTATGTGCATGCGCAGTTGGGGCAAATTACAGGCAAGATACAAAGAGACCAAAAAGTCCAGCTGCTGCTTCTGAAGAGCCGGGAGCAAAAGCAGGGTACCTCAGGGTACACCACTGAGGGGGTGGACAAACCACCTAAGCCGCCCCTCTGGCTGGACTCCTGGACACAGCTCTACCCTCACCCCACGTAAGAGACAAGCTCCACCCCCTCGGGAGCCAGAGAGGGAAACTGTTTCGTGTTTTCTGTCCCTCCTGCTACAGCAGGGGCCCTGATGAAGCCTTCTTTGAGTTTCCTGTCTGACCTCTTATCAATTTCTATTGATTAAGGAGCCCAAGAACCCTGATTGGCAATAGTAGGAAAGCAGTGAGCTGGGTGGTGTGGCCCCCCCCCGGGTGTCATCTCTCAAGAGAGGAGCACAGGATGGAGCCTCCAAGCCAGTTTTTTCCTTCACAATGGCCTCCCCACACTTGTGAAGATGGCACCTGCCAGGCAGGTGGAATATGTGAGCCTTGAATACTGTGTGAGTGAGAAAGAATCAACAAAAGACCAGATGCCCCCCCAGCTGTAAAATGCCATGGTTATAAGGCTGAGGGCAGAGCAGAGGGCTGTCAGTGTTGAGGGGTCCCTGGGGGCATCCTAAAGGAAGATGGAGAGGTGGCAGGGGTCTCACTGAGCCCTGCATGGGAAGCGCAGCGGAGACGTGGAACTTAAGGGGCGTGTGTGGCTTTCCCGGGGCTGCCAGCACCCTGGTTTTGCTCCTGGCTTTTCAGAAGTGGCAGTTGGGCTTTTAGTCTTTTTGTACCTTGTTCAAAATTTTTCCCAACTGTGCATGCAGGCAGCTATTTTTAGTCCCTTGTAGTTTCTTTACATTTTGTTGCCCAAGGAGAGGCATGTCCTGGTGCAAGCACTGTAGCCGATGGTCCCCGGTCTGAGGTCCCAGCTTGTCTCTCTGTGATGCAGTGGCCCCACTCCATTCTGTGGGTTTCAGGCTCTGCTTAGCTTTCCTCCAGAACAAAGCAAACTTGGGAGCTTAAGACAGTAGAAATGTGTTCTCTCCCAGCTCTGGAGGCCTTGAAGCTGGAGTCGAGATGTGGGCAGGGCTGGTCATCCTCTGAGGAGTGATCCCTGGGCCTCTTTCCCAGATCCTGGTGCTAATGTGTTTATTGATATTGATGATCAGGATGAAGATGAAAAGTGACAGTGTCACTTAGCCACTCAAAGGACCCACCAGATGCTCCTGAATGATGCAGATGAAGAGACCAGAATTTTCTTCTTGGAGGTTTGTGATGGGTGGTCCGTGGGGACACAGGACTGTTGATACCGCCACCATTGTCATTGTCCCTTCCTTTTCTGTGTGGATCTGTGTGTCAGTGTCCAAGATCCCCTTCTTATGAAGACACTAGTTGCTGGACTAGGGCTCACCAATTCCAACATGACCTCATGTCAGCTTGATTCTATGTGCACAGGTCTGCCCCACTGCTCCTGGGGTCTGGGAAGGTTGCTGCTGAATCAGTCACTGCTCCTTGATGCGTCCCAGGGCTGGTACATGGGGCCTGGAGTCAGAAACTTCCTTTAGGGATCCCCTCTTCCATCTTTCTCTGACAAGGGCATTCCCCAAAGCCACAAATAAGCACGTGGACCTGGAGGTGGTGCAGGAGGGCCTGGACATGACTGTTCTTTCCACCGTGGGGGGTGCCAGCCTGTGCCCAGCCATCCTGAATCAAGGTGAGTTGTCCCGTCTCACTGGCTCCTCTTTGAAACATCTTGGGGAGGATCAGTGGTTAATTCTACAACCAGAGAGGTCCTTGCCAGAAAACCCTCCCTGGCATCACAGCCCCCACTCCAGCTTTTATGATCCAGATTAGTTGTCTTGAGGGCTTCCCTGGGAACTCAACTGGTAAAGAATCCACCTGCAATGCAGGAGACCTGGGTTTGACCCCTGGGTTGGGAAGATCCTCTGGAGAAGGGCATGGCAACTAACTCTAGTATTCTTGCCTGGAGAATCCCTGTGGACAGAGGAGCCTGGCAGACTACAGTACATGGGGTTGTGAAGAGTTGGACATGACAAAGCAACTAAGCAAAGCAGCATAGTTGTCTTAACTGTGGACTAGAAATCAATACATTTCAGAGAATCACGGCCCTGGCGGGGCTCCTTGGCTGGGCAACCTCTCAACCCACTACTTTAGACATTTAACAAGGTGTCAGTGGCAGGAGGGCTTTGGGCGAGGCGGGATCTGGAGTGACGACGGCCTGATAACAGCCCTGATAACAGACCTGGTGGGAGAGGAATCCATACTTCATCAGGACGTTGTCCAGCCTCACAAGCCTTGCACTGGTAGCTGCCGTTCCGTCCCACCAGTGAAGCATGTTTCTGTAGGAGGTGTGGGCCTGCCGTCCCTGGAAGCCAATCTGCTTGGACATAACCCAGCAGTCTGAAGTCAGATGTCAGATCTGTGATATGAAAACATCAGGCTGCTCCTTGATGGACTCAGAGCAGCCAAACCGCACTTGCCCTGAGCTGTGAGCACATCGAAGGCAGGGAGGTGGGGACACTGGGTGCAGAAGGAGCCTTCTCAAGGCTGTCAGTGCATCTTGCATCCTCGAGGAACCTCCAGACTTCTTTGCCTTTGGTGATGTCTCAGGAGCATGGAGCAGGCGTGAGTGTGAAAGGGCCCTGGGCCCATGCCTTCAGTGTGTGTGTATGTGTGTGTGTCCAAGTGTATGTGTATGTATGTGTATATGTGCATGTCTCTCTGTGTGTGCATGTCTCCGTGTGTACGCATGTGTCTCTGTGTCTATGAGTACATGATGTTTCTGTGTGTGCATGTATGTCTCTGTATGTGTGTATGCATGTGTGCATGTGTGTGTCTCTGTGTCTCTGTGTGTGCATATGTGAGCGTCTGCATGTGTATCTGTGTGCACGCATGTATGTATATGTACATCTGTGTATATTATGTGTGTGCATGTGTGTATACATCTCTCTGTGTGTATGCAAGTGTGTGTATGTGTGTGTGCATGTGTGTCTGCATGTATATCTATGTGTGTGTGCATGTGTGTAGGTGTATATGTGCATCCATGTGTGTCTCTCTGTGTGTATGTATGTCTGTGTACATGTGTGCATGTGTGTCTATATGTCTCTGTGTATGCCCATGTGTGTGTGTGGCAGCTTCCCCACACCAACAAGCAATTCTCAGACGCCAGCAGGTGCCCCAGAATTTGACTCGATTCTGACCCTATTCACCCAGAGAGAGAATCAAATCCCACAGGTTAAGGGCCGAGTCCCTCAAGACCACTCTCCACGTCAGATGTCAGTTCTGAACATGGATTGTCACCTGTGCTTCTGATCGACTGGCTATAAACTGGAGGTTCTCATGACCCCTTCTTCGGGTTTTGTTAATTTGCTGAAATGGCTCACAGACTCAGGAAAACCCATTTACTCACTTGATGACAATTTTTTATGAAAGATATTAAAGGGTACAAGTCAACAGCTGGATGAAGGATTCACAGGGCACGTTCCCAGAGAAAGCAGGTTCTGTCCTCATGAATTTGGGGCCTAGCACCATGGCACGTGGAAGCCTTCTGCTCCCCTATCTGAAGGCTCTTCACAAAAGGGGCAAAAAGCTTCCTTTCTGGGTTTTTATGGAGGCTTCATCACATAGTCATGATTAACTACATCACTGGCCAATGTGGTTGATTCAACCTCCAGCTCTTCAGGAGATCAGGGGAGAGACTACAGTTTCAATCCCCCATTCACAGTGTGGGCTCTCCTGGTGACCAGCCCCACCCTGGGGTGGGGCTCAAAGTCACCTTCCCTGAAGGGTCTTCGTGGACTGAGAATGAGAGACCAAATCTCATTCCACTGCTCTACTTGTTCAGGAAATTCCAAGAGCCTTGAGAGCTGTGAGCCAGAAAGTATGGGCAAATGCCAAATATATATGAGAAAAGTATATTGGGCTGGCCACCTGAATGACCACATATGTGTGTGTGTATGCTCAGTCATGTTCCACTCTTTGCTACCCCATGGACTGTAACCCACCAGGCGCCCTGTCCATGGAATTCTCCAGGCAATAATACTGGGGCAAGTTGCCATTTCCTTTTCCAGCAGATCTTCCGAACCTAGGGAATGAACCTGTGTCTCCTACATTGGCAGGCGGATTCTTTACCACTGAGTCACCTGGGAAACATATACATGTATATGTGTGTGTGTATATATATATATATATATATATATATATATATATATTCTTGGAAGTCACAATATTGCAGTGAGCTGCACAGTCCCTGATCTGATGAAGCACATTTTGAACAGCCCTTGGAATCCCTCCTGGGATGTGTGTGGGGATCTTATACACCATTTTGAGTCTGATGCAGTCAATTATTATTTTCCCAGAGCATGTGCCTCCCCCTGAAGTGTTTTGGAAAAAAAACATGTACTGAAAATAACTCAGAGAACCTCCAATCAGACTCCCAGGTGGAAGCAGCTCTTGAGACCCCTGGGTGGAAAGAGCCCAGGTGAAAGGACCTGGCTTGGGAAACCATCTCTGCCCTCCCCAATAAGCTGGGTGACCTTGGGCAAGTCACTTAACCTTTCTGAGACCCAGCTCCATCACCTGGAAAATGTAGGCAGAGACACTGGCTGCTCTCCTGGTCCTGGCCCTTGAGGCTCAAGTGAGATGACCGGCAAAAGCAGCTGATAAATTGCAAGGTCCAGGGGAGCATGCCCTGTGTTTTCTGCATCTCCTTCATGAAACGTGGTCTACATACTGGAGGGAGTATTGGTTCTTCTGTGGTGATGGGGAAAAAGCACCCAAGCCTCCGTGGCAAACCAGGCCAGGGAGTAGACCAAAACAGCACTGCAACGTCAGAGAAAAACTGGGCAGCCACACTGTGGGTCTCAGTTTGCTGAAATTCCCAAATGGCACAGTGGTAAAGGGTCCACTTGCCAATGCAGGAGACCTGGGTTCAATCCCTGGGTCAGGAAGATCCCCTGGAAGAGGAAATGGCAACCCACTCCAGTATTCTAGCCTGGAGAATCCCTTGGACAGAGGAGCCTGGTGGGCTACAGTTGATGGGGTTGCAGAAGAGTCAGACACGACTGAGCAAGGGAGCACTACCTCTGCACCAGACTCAGGGCGTGAATGAAATAAGCACCCAGGGTGATGTCAGGGGTCTTGCTCATGCACGTGGATAAGGCATCTACTGTGTGCCAGGCAGAGGTGGCCCCATTCGGCCTTCAGAAGACTCTCTTAAGTAGATACTGCTAGAACCGTCCTCATTTTAGTAATTGGGGGTGGCATTTATCTCTGGTCAACAAATGAGCTGAAGAATCAGCTTTCTGGAAGGGGCTTGGGAGGAGGGCTGCACCCCACCTTGCAAATAGGGAGAAGGGTGAGGTGAGAGTCAGTCTGGAGCAGCTCTCCTGCAGCCTTTCCTGGGGTTGATGAAACTCCCCCAGCCCAGGACCTTCACTGACCCGCTCTCAGCCCAAAGCGCCCAGGCTCGGGTAGAGCATTCTTCCAGCTTTCTGTCTGGGAGGGATGGGGAGCAGCCAGCGCTGGAGGCAGCTTGTCACTGCTTCTGGGGTGGCCAGGGGCGCCACGTGAGCCCTGGGTGTGGGCACCACTGGCCATGTAGGCTGGATGACTGATTCTGGCTGCCGTGAGAGACTCAGGCGGGCTGGCAAGTCGAGGGGGCAGGGGCCGATTCTTTTTGGCCCTCTGCCCCCACCCTCAAAGCTGACTCTGAGATACCACTTCCTGGCTTGTTCCCGAGACCTGGGACCTGCTGTGACCTTGTGTGCCCTGAAGGTCTGATATCTGGTCCTGCCTGGGATGCTGCTGAGCAGGGGGCTGTGATCAGGAGTCTAGTGAAGTGACTTGGGAGGAAGAAGTGGGGGCCACCCATCTGCCTGTCCCTGCTTGCCTCCATGTCATTTGGGGGGTCCATGTTCCAAGGGACTGGGACGCCCCTTCTGTGTGTGGTTAGGGTGGCAAGAATCACCAGTGCACCTCTCTTAACATCCTCATAAGATTGAAAACAATGATCCTACATCATGCCTGGGGACTTCTGGGCTTCCTGTGTCCCAGTTTCTGGCTCGAGCTGTGAAGTCCAGAGGTGCAGGACCAGCTCTGATGTTTCAGAAATTTCTTCCCCAGGGCTGGGCACTAAGGAGGCAGTGCGAGGTGAAAGGTCCCCAGTGTGTTAAGCAGGCACAATGGGAAAGATGAAGACTATGATGTGGTCCGGTGATTTGGGGAAACACTGGATAATCCAGAGCTGAGCTGTTTTCTTTCTCATGGTCTTTTCCTGTTTTACTACTGGAAGCTGAAAGCACGTGGCATCTCCCTGACCTGTTTGAGTGAAGAATCAACTTTATTTTTCCTCTTTCTGTGGTAAAATGTACATAATATAAAACCTACCATTTTAAATATTTTAAGTGCAAGATCCAGTGGCATTAAGTACGTTTACAATGCTGGGCAGCCATCACCACCATCTTTTCCCAGAACTTTCTTATCTTCCCAAACACACACTCTGTCTCATTAAACAAAGATCTGTCTGCCGCTCCTGGCCCCCACACCCTTCTACTCTCTGTGTCTATGAAACGACCTCTTCTGGGGACCTCGTGTAAATGGAACCATACAACATTTGGCCTTTTGTATCCGGCTTATCTCATTTATCATGTTTTAAAAATTTTATTAATTTATTTATTTTTGGCTGTGCTGGGTCTTCCCTGCAGTGCGTGGGCTTTCTGTAGTTGCAGTGAGCAGGGGCTGCCGTCTAGGTGCGGTGTGTGGGCTTCTCATTGTGACGGCTTCTCCTTTTGCAGAGCGCAGTAGTGCTTCAGTAGTTGCAGCACTTGGGCTCAGTAGTTGAGGCTCTTGGGCTCTAGAGTGCAGGCTCAGTAGTTGTGGTAGACGGGCTTAGCTGCTCCATGGCATGTGGGGTCTTCCTGGACCAGGGATTGAACCCGTAGCCCCTGCATTGACAGCTGGATTCTTTTTTTTTCCCCATTTATTTTTATTAGTTGGAGGCTAATTACTTTACAATATTGAAGTGGGTTTTGTCATACATTGACATGAATCAGCCATGGAATTACATGTATTCCCCATCCCGATCCCCCCTCCCACCTCCCTCTCCACCCGATTCCTCTTGGTCTTCCCAGTGCACCAGGCCCGAGCACTTGAGGGCGGGATGTTTCAAAAGAACAGCATCGAAACATGTATATTATCTATAGTGGAACAGATCACCAGCCCAGGTTGGATGCATGAGACAGCTGGATTCTTATCCACCCTGCCACCAGGGAAGTCCTAGCATGTTTTCAGGGTTCATCCAGGCTATCTCAGGTGTCAGAATTTCATGCCTTTTTGAGGCTAAATTCATTGCATGGATGGACCACACTCTGTTTATCTGTTTTATTTATTTGCTGGTGGACACTGGGGCTGCCTCCACATTTAGCTATTGCGAATAATGCTGCTGTCAACATTGATGTACAAACACCTCTTTGAGATTCTGCTTTCACTTCTAGACGTGGAATTACTGGTTATATGGTGGTTCTTCTCGTAACTTTTGGAGGAATGTCTGTACTGTCTTTCACAGCAGCTGCACCCTTTTACATTCCCTCCAGTCATACATAAGCATTCTCCATAGTCTCACCAATATCCGCAATTTTCTGTTTTTTCAGTAGGAGCCATGCTGTTGGGTGTGAGGTCATGTCTCATTGTGGCTTTGATTTGTATTTCCCTGATGATCAGTGATATGGACCATCTTTTCATGTGCTTGCTGGCCACATGTGTGTCTCCTTTGGAAAATGTCTCTTGGTGTCCTTTGTCCATTTTTGAATTGGATTGTTTGCTTTCTTGTTGTTGTTTTAAGAGCTCTAAATATTTATATACATGCTAGACATTAGTTCTTTGTCAGATAATATGATTTGCAAATATTTTCTACCATTCTGTGGGTTCTTTTCATTCTCTTAACAGTGTTCTTTGATGCACAAAATTTGTAATTTTGAGGAAGTAACTTTTAGAAAATATTAATACAGTCAATAGATTGAGAAACTCTGGTCTAGTGAGGCCCTCTTTTCTTATTCACTTAAATTATTCACTCAATAAACTCTCCCTGAGTTCCTGCAGTGTCACGTGTATCCTAGCAACACCATGTGGCCCATATGGGTGTGGGTCCCACCCTCCTTCACGGAGGTCACAGGAGACCAGCAACTCACACACAACTCAGTATCAGGTTGTGATAAATGCTGCTCCTTCTCCGAGTGGAAGGAACACTGGGGACCAGAGGCCATGGCCACTTCAAGGTAAGACTCTACCTCCAAGCCTTCCTTTCAGTAAGTCAGGGACCGCAAAGGAGTCTGTCTAATGGACGTAGGTGTGGATGGAAGGGATGATCCTGAGATGGGCACAATATCCATCTCTGCTGGGAAAGCCATCAGGATCACTGCTTGTCCTGAACTATGCTTTGGTTTTCAAGAAATATATTCCACTGTACTGAAACCACAGATGTCTTGGTGCTGTTTGTTACAGCAGCTGCTGAGTGTAACCCTGATACTAACCCTAATTCATCTCTGCCCTGTAGAGGTGGCAGAGGGAGTCAATGACCATCAAGGTATATATTTGGAATCAGGAAAGGGATCTTGTTCCATGATGCTTGTGGCCGGGGGTGGGGAGAGGGCAGAACTTAGGGCCGGCTATGGCTTTCCCATTTCTTACACAAGTCACATCTCTTTATGTCTGGAAGAAGTTAATAAAATAATGTTAAGAAGAAAGTAATAGGAGCCCCCTCAATCCTTTTTGTGGAAGCAGCAGGTAACAGCCAGGTAACTAGGTATGCACACGAAAGCACAATGCCTTTGTTTTGCTGGTCATAATCATTCTTTTCCCACTGTCGGATTGACTGTCAGCTTCTGAAACTCTATGTCTGGGGACAAGACACAGCCCCCAGTCCACAGTGAGGACTTTCTCTGTAGCAGCTCAGGCTGGGAAATCTTTCATCCTGCACTCACTGCTCTGCCAGTCACACCTAATTGTGATTATTCGAGGCCAATTAAGTGCCACTTACCCTACAGTGTAGCTGGTTAGTCCAATATTCCTAATTATTTTTCAACATTTTAAAAGGCACATTGATTATTTCTGATTGGTTTCAGTGAAATCTCAATTAGCAGCTCATGTTTGGGAGGTGGATGGCCACTTGGTTGCTTATCTGTGGCTGGGCACCTCTGGGAGACCCTGGAGGGGGTTCTGGAGGCTCTGGGAGACCCTGGAGGTGGGTGTCTGGAGGCTCTGGGAGACCCTGGAGGGGGTGGGTCTAGAGAGGTGCGGATCCTCTCCCACTGGGGTCCAAGAAGGAAAGGGTGGTGAAGGCTCCCACTGATCTTGTTGGGCGTTGTGTCTGAGGATCTCTGAGTGTCCCACCCAAAGGGAGACTGTGCTCTGTTCACTTGTGTAGCCTCCACCATGGTCATGACTGTAGACCCCGTACAGACATGAGGGTGAAGCATGGGCCTGCCCCTTGTGGAGTCCCTAGGCTGGTTGGAGCTGGCCATAGGAACCCATGTGGGAAGTTAACCAAACAGACCCTTTGCACTCTTGAAAGTGCGGAGGTTCCCAAAGAGCTTCTGATTATGTGGTTATATCTATTTGATATTTGGACATCCCTCGTGGCTTAGACTGTGAAGAATCCACCTGCAATGAAAGAGATCCAGGTTCATTCAATAGCTGGGTTGGGAAGATTCCCTGGAGAAGGGAATAGCAACCCACTCCAGTATTCTTGCCTAGAGAATTCAATGGGCAGAGGAGCCTGTGGGCTACAGTCCAAGGGGTTGCAAAGAGTTGGACTCACTGAGTGACTTATATTTATTATGGATGAAAATGAAGTAATTTAAAATTTATGCAGTTATAATTTTGAAAATAACAATACTAAATGCCATAGCTTGTTAACATAAATAAAATATTTTCAAAAGCTAATCATATATTCCTTCTCCCCTCTCTTGGTAAGAAGAGTGGCCTTGTTTTACCTTTTAGCCAAATCTCATCCTATTTGGTTTGCTAGAAGACAGCTGAATTCTCAGAACTGCTTCTATGTTTAATCTATCTCAATATGTTGTTTTGTTGGAAATGTAGGCAAACCAGGGAGACATTGCATGCTCTGCTCCAGACCACAGTGACAAGGGAAATACCTCTTTAAAGCAAGTCATATGAGTTTTTTTGCTTCCCAGGGCATGTGAAAGCTGTGTTTACCTTATCCTGTAGTTTATTAAGTGTGCAATAGCATTATGCCTATAAAAAAGAACATACTTAAAAAAAAAGAACATACTTTAATAAAATTTGTTGTTTTGTTCAGTCGCTAAGTTATGTCTGGCTCTTTGCGACCCCATGAACTGCAGCATGCCATGCTCCTCCGGCCTCCACTATCTCCTGGGGTTTGCGTAAATTCATGTCCTTTGAGTTGGCAATGCTATCTAAGCATCTTGTCCTCTGTTGTCCCCTTCTCCTCCTGTCTTCAATCTTTCCCAGCATCACGGTCTTTTCCAATGAGTTGACTCTTCACATCAGGTGGCCAAGTATTGGAGCTTCAGCTTCGGCATCAGTCCTTCCAATGAATATTCAGTGTTGATTTCTTTTAGGATTGACTGGTTTGATCTCCTTGCAGTCTAAGGGACTCTCAACAGTCTTCTCCAGCACCACAATTCTAAGCATCGACTCTTTGGTGCTCAACCTTCTTTATGGTCTAACTCTCACATCCATACAAAATGCTAACCATCACTTGAGCCTTCAGTGAATTGTAATCTGTTAGCTGGTGGGGGCTCTTGCTTGGATGTTGACAGCTGATGACTGACCAGGGTAGTGGTTGCTGAAGGCTAGGTGGCCATGGTAATTTCTTAAAATAAGGCAAAATGAAGTTTATTTCATCAATTAACTCTTCCTTTCATGGATAATTTCTCTGAAGCATGTTAAGCAATGCTGTTTGATAGCATTTATCCCAAAGGAGACCTTTCAAAATTGGAGTCAATCTTCTCAAACTCTGATGCTGCTTTATCAACTCAGTTTATGTCATATTCTAGGACTGTTATGGTCATTTCAACAATCTTTATAACATCATCAACTCAGTGGACATGAGTCTGAGCAAACTCTGAGAGAGAGTGAAGGACAGGGAAGCCCGACGTGCTGGAGTCCATGGGGTTACAAAGAGTTGGACACAACTGAGTGATTGAAAAACAGCAACAATAGCATCTTCACCAGGAGTAGATTCTGTCTCAAGAAACTACTTTCTTTGCTCATTCATAAGAAGCAGCACCTCATTTATTAAAGTTTTATGCTGAGATGCATTAATTCTGTTACATCTTCAGGCCCTATTTATACTTTTCTGGCTTTTTCCACCACATCTGTATTTACTTCCTCCACGGAAGTCTTGAACCCCTCAAAGTCATCCATGAGGGTTGGAATCAACTTCTTCCAAACTTCTGTTAATGTTGATATTTTGACCTCTGCCCACAAATCACTAATGTTCTTAATGGTATCTAGAATGGTGGATCCTTTCCAGGAGGTTTTCACTTGTCTTCAACCTGATCCATTAGAGGAATTTCCATCTATGGCAGCTGTTTGTTGTGCAGTCACTCAGTTGTGCCTGACTCTCTTCGACCCCATGGACTACAGCATGCCAGTCTTCCCTGTCTTCTACTATCTACTGGAGTCTGCTCTAATTCATGTCCATTGAGTCGGTGATGCTATCTCACCATCTTATCCTCTGCTGCCCTCTTCTCCTCCCACCCTCAATCTTTCCCTGCATCAGGGTCTTTTCCAATGATTCGGCTCTTTGCATCAGGGGGCCAAATTATTGGGCCATCAGCTTCAGCATCAGTCCTGCCAATGAATATTCAGGATTGATTTCCTTTAGAATTGACAGGTTTGATTTCCTTGCAGTCCAAGGGACTCTAGAGTCTTCTCCAGCACCGCCATTCAAAAGTATCAATTCTTCGGCGCTCAACTTTCTTTATGGTTCAACTCACATCCACACATGACTACTGGAAAAACCATGGCTTTGACTATATAGACCTTTGTTGGCAAAGTGATGTCTCTGCCTTTGAATACGCTGTCTAGGTTTGGCATAGCTTTTCTTCCCAGGAACAAATGTTTTTTAATTTCATGGTTGTGGATGGTGACTCCATCCACAGTGACTTTGGAGCCCAAGAAAATAAAATCTGTCACTGTTTACACTTTCCCCCCACTTATTTGCCATGGAGTGATGGGACTGGATGCCATGGTCTTAGTTTTCTGAAAGTTGAGTTTTAAGCCAGCTTTTTCAGTCTCCTCTTTCACCCTCATAAAGAGGCTCATAGCCTTACAAAATGTATTTCTTAAATAATAAGACTTGAAAGTCAAAATGACTTCTTGATCCATGGGCTGCCAAACTGATGTGTTCACAGGCATGAAAATAATATTCATCTCATTGTTCATCTCCATCTGAGGTCTTGGGTGACTAGGAGTATTATCAACAAGCAGTCATATTTTGAAAGAAACTCTTTTTTTTCTGAGCAGGAGTTCTCAACGGTGAACTTAAAATATTTAGTGAACTATGTTGTCAAAAGATGTGCTATCATCTGGGCTTTGTTGTTTCATTTACAGAGCACAGGCAGAGTAGATTGAGCATCATTATTAAGGGCCCTTGGGTATTCAGGTGGTAAATAAACATTGGTTTCAGCTTCAAGTTACCACATACATTAGCCCCTAACAAGAGAGTCAGTCTGTCCTTTGAAGCTAGACAGTGACTTCCTCTCTCTAGCTATGAAACAGCTGAAGGGCCAATACTTTGTCCACCTGATGGGAAGAGCCAACTCATTGGAAAAGACTCTGATGCTGGGAAAGATTGAGGGTAGGAGAAGGGGATGACAGAGGATGAAATGGTTGGATGGCATCACCTACTCGATGTACATGAGTCTGAACAAACTCTGGGAGATAGTGAAGGACAGGGAAGCCTGGTGTGCTGCAGTCCATGGGCATCACAAAGAGTCAAACATGACTGAGTGACTGAACAACAACTCGGGCTATACAAGTCCTGGATGGAATCCTCTTCCAATAGAAGGCTGCTCTGTCTACATTGAAAATCTGCTGCTTAGTGTAGCCACTTTAATTAACGACCTGAGCTTGATCTTCTGGACAACTTGCTGCAGCTTCTGCAGCAGCAATTGCTGCTTCACTTTACACTTTATGTTGTGGAGACACCTTCTTTCCTTAAACCTCATGAACCAACCTCTGCCAGCTTCACACTTTTCTTCTCCAGCTTCCTCACCTCTCTCAGCCTCTACAGAATTGAAGAAAGTCAGAGCCTTGCTCTGGATGAGGTTTTGGCTTAGGGAATATCGTGGCTGGTTTCATCTGCTATGGGCTTCCCTGGTGGCTCAGCTGGTAAAAAAATCTGCCTGTAATTTGGGAGACCCAGATTCAATCCCTGGGATGGGAAGATCTCCTGGAGGAGGAATTGACAACCCACTCCAGTCTTCTTGCCTGGAGAATTCCATAAACAGAGGAGTCTGGCAGGCTGGACATGACTGAGTGACTAAGACACTTCATCTTCTATCCAGACAGCTCAAACTTTCTCCATATCAGCAATAAGGCTCTTTCACTCACTTATCGTTCATGTGTTCACTGGGGCAGCACTTTTAATTTCCTCCAAGAACTTTTCCTTTGCATCCACAGCTTGGCTAACTGGTGCAAAAGGCCCAGTTTTCAGGCTCTCTCAGCTTCTGACATGCCTTTCTCACTAAGCTTAATCATTTCTAGCATTTGATTTAAAATGAGAGATGTGTGACTTTTCCTTACACTTGAACACTTAGAGGCTATTATAGGGTTATTAACTGGCACGATTTCAATATTATTGTGTCTCAGGGAATAGTGTGGACCAAGGAGAGGGAGAGAGATGGGGGAAGAACTGGTCAGTGGAGCAGGCAGGACACACACATCATTATATATGGTCATGGTTCCTGGTGCCCCAAACAATTACAATAGTAACATCACAGATCATGGCTCACAGATCATCTTAACAGATACTATAAAATGAAACAGTTTGAAACATACTGAGAATTACCAAAATGTTGCACAGAGACATAAAGTGAGCAAATTCTGTTGGAAAAATGGTGTGGGGAGACACAGAGTTGCCAGGAACCCTCAGTTTGAAAAAACCACAGTCCTTGCAAAGTGCAGTCAGTAAAACAAGGTCTCTCTGTATATGAAGATAATGTGGCCTCACACAAAGAGGGGGTTGAAAAACCAAGGGGTCTTTTAAAAGCTTTTCTAGATGATCTGCAGATGGTCTACAAATAATAGTAGCTATTCTGCTTTGATATTATACCAAATATAAACAAGTGGAATTAAACAATTATTTTATTTTTAATTGGAGGATAGTTACTTTATAATACTGTGTTGGTTCTACCATACATCAACATGAAGCAGCTGTAGATATATATAAGTATATCTACATATACACATGTTAAACCTCCTCTTGAACCTCCCTCCCACCTCCCTCCCCATCCCACCCTTCTAGGTTGTCACAGAGCACTGGCTTTGGGTTCCCTGTGTCATATAGCAAATTCCCACTGGCTCTGAGCATGGTTGCTAAGTTGCTTCAGTCATGTCTGACTCTCTGTGGCCCTATAGGCTGTAGCCCATCAGGCGCCTCTGTCTATGGGATTCTCCAGGCAAGAATACTGGAGTGGATTGCCATGCCCTTCTCCAGGGATCTCCCTGGCCCAGAGATGGAAACCACATTTCTTAACTCTCTTGCATTGGCCGGTGGATTCTTTACCACAAGCGCCACCTGGGAAGCCCCTCCCATTGGCTATTACTGGGCATATACCCTGAGGAAGCCATAATTGAAAAAGACACATGTACCCCAATGTTCATTGCAGCACTGTTTACAATAGCCAAGACATGGAAGCAGCCTAGATCTAGTCAATCGAGAGATGGATGGAATTTTTTTAAAGCTTCGTTACAATATGTAATCAGAAACCATATCGACATCTTTGCTTTACTGTGGCATCAAAACTTATTCTTTGAATGAATGTTCCCCTGTGTGTGATTTTGTAAAGTTGCACATTGGTCATCTGGAAAATACTCTTTCACTGTGTTTTGTCCATGTCAGTGCATTTCATTGTCGAGAAATCAGATTTGTTAACATCAACATCTTGTAACCTCGTCACAAGAGCCCTGAAGTCTCAGAACACTGTCAAGCTCTCCGTGGTGGAAATGAATTTTCCAAAATTCTAATTCTTGCTTGAAAGTCCGAATCCTGTTCTTGGCAACAAAGACCCTCCTTTGTTTCTGTTGCAGTAACGGGCTCCCTTTATCTCTTTTGAAGATCGTCTGCCAAGCACCGGAGTCTGAATGACGGCACTTCGTCTCTTAGCTGTTCTTTCCAGGTAAACGTGGTTCTATGAAAAAGTAGCATATTCAGTTCAGGACTCAAGTGCTTTTCATGAGACAAACAGTCCTCTCTGGTTTGAGGCAGGGTGTTTCAGGCGTGGGTCCCATTCAATCACAGAGAATATTAGAAATCAGGGTTAAGACTTAATAACATAGACCACTTTTTTTCCTGCTGTGTTGAGGCCAGGCTGTGCTATGGGGACCGAGCCCACCGTCCTTGGTGGGGTTGGGGGTCTGCTCCACGTGGCCACTCAGTGATCAAGGCTGGGGCTTCACCACCTGGGACTCATGGGTGATTCTTGGTGGAGGGTTCACACCAGTGTTAGATGTTAGATACTCCATGTTTATTCTGCTCATGGCCCATTGACCTGCTGGCCTGTGGGGGCTGCGGAAGTGCCTGGAAGGAGAGGGGCTCCTGATGTGGAGATTCCACAGCCTGGACCACTGTGTCTGTCTGAAATGCTGCCCCTGGACCTCCCAGTCCTTCCAGCCGGGATGTTGGCCTTGGGCATCACACTCTCTGCTGCTGGGCACCCTCTGAGTTCCGCCCTTCCCCTGTATCTTGCTCTCTCAGCAGCCACTCACTACACATCTTCAGTTTTCTGTCCTTGTGTGAAGACTTCTCCAGCTTACCTCTAAGCTGTATGAATGCGGTGGCCTGATTTAGACCTTGATATCCTGGGCCCACCGCCATGTGGCTCCTGCCGACAAGGTCCCCCCACCTGCTGCCGATCCACAGCTCTGCCTCTGAGAAGGTGAGCTTGGGGAACACCTCTTCCCCCCAGGCCTCAGTGACCCTTCTTTGTACATGAGGGTCTCCTGGATCACTCCCACCCCTGTCACGCACAGACCTGCCCTCCCAGCCATGCGGCAGAGCTTCTTTTTGCAGAGGACGTGTGGGTTTCCTCTGACACAGATTTTCTCATGGGGATTTTCTCCTGACTGATGGCTCTGGGTTCCAACTGCATTTTCGTGTACATAGCTCTCTCCTTGTGTCTCTCTGATTCTCCTCCCCCCCCATCCCCCAGCCTATATGTGTGTATATATCTATGGTGACATTTCCTGAGCAATCCTGATGCCAAATCCAGCCTCATACTGTACCTTGACACTGAATCAAATTTTGGAGACTGAGTTTGGGTGAAGTAGAAAAGAATAGCTTTATCACTTTGCCAGATTAAGGGGGACATTGCTGGCTTGTTGTTCAGTTTTTTAGTCATGTCTGGCTCTTGGAGACCCCATGGACTGCAGCATAACTGTCTAGTGCCCTCAAAACTGTGTGTCCCGTACAGAACAGACTTTTGGACCCTGTGGGAGAAGGCGAGGGTGGGATGTTTCAAGAGAACAGCATCGAAACATGTATATTATCTAGGGTGAAACAGATTACCAGCCCAGGTTGGATGCACGAGACAAGTGCTCGGGTTTAGTGCACCAGGAAAACCCAGAGGGATCAGGTAGAGAGGGAGTTGGGAGGGGGGATTGGGATGGGGAATACATGTAAATCCGTGGCTGATTCATGTCAATGTATGACAAAAACTACTACAATATTGTAAAGTAATTAGCCTCCAACTAATAAAAATAAATGAAAAAAAGAAAAAAACAAACAAACTGTCTGTCCCAACCTAGAAGAGCTAATGAAGAGTTTTATGGTCTTGGTTTAGAAAGGGCATGGTCAGGTCCTGGACTTTCTTCTAATTGGTTGGTGGTGAGGTAATCCTGAGTCAGCATCATCACCCTTCTGATTTCAACAGGTCTGGGGTCTAGGTGCTTGTGGGCAGCAAACATTTGACTTCTCCCACCTGGTGGGGGTTTCAGCGTCTGCAGAACATCTCAGAGATGATGTGTGCATCTCTTGAGGGGGAGCCAGGACCTGCCCCAAGGCTGCACTGTGGTTTCTTGACTGCTCCTCCCTTGTCTCTGCATCCTCTACCTTCCCTGATTAGCAACTGTCTGAACTTGCCCTTTGGAACTCGGGGAAGGTCAAGGAGGTTTCGTGCAAGCATGCTCAGTGATGTCTGACTTAGTGGAGGGTGAATGAAGCCTATTTCCTATAAATGAGAAATGGGGAACACAGAAAGGATTTTGTGCCCAGGAGTCCCTGGGGTTCCTGCTTGGTTTCACACCCTCCAGCTGGGACATCAGAGGCAGGAGGCATCTGTGTGTGATGTCTATAATTAGGACAAGGCCCCTGAACTATTCAAGTGAAACCTTTCAGAGAGCGATGCTCTATGAGGGATGGCTGGATCATTTGCTGGAGCTCTGTGGCTCCCATGGCGCTGGGGTGTGGTTGCCAGTCCTACTGTGCCATCCTTGGCTGGTCCTCTTCCTGTGCATCCTTGGAGCTGGTGCCGTGGAGAGTTGATTAGCTGAGTGTGCTGCCCTGCTGAGTGGATCCAGGGAATGGCCTTGGGCACCCTGGCTGTGTGTTCCTCCGCCCCTGCCCTGATGCTGCAATGGGGCTTCTTAAGGTTGTCAGCCCAGAGAGGGCTCCTGGGTGCCCCGAGGATCCAGGAGGACTTGGGCTCTTAGTGGTCTGCTCAGCCCTGCTGGCTCTGGGGCTGCTGCCCTCCAGCTCCTCACTGGCTGGCTGACACCCCGAGTGGGGGTGGGGGTGTGGTGCTCTTGGCACCATGCCCAAGAGAGCCCTCGTAGCTGTCAGGACACATGGTGATCATCGCCACAGAGGAGGTGGAAGGCAGTGAACCATGAGAATAAGACTGTTGGACTTTCATCCATTCATCTGCCACCCACCTCTCACTTGTCCTCTCCTTGTTGTTAGCTGTGTCCCCAGGCATGGCTATCTGGTGTTGAACGAGCCAGGCCTGGTCCTAGTACGAGCTGTAGGTCAGGTGGGGCCACAGCCCTAAATGAGTCATTACACAGTGATGGAGGTCAGGGGCTGGTGAGCATCCCCAGGGGAGCTACCTTCTCCAGGAGCTGGAGGAGGGGGGCCAGAGCCACCCTGGATATTCCCTCCCTAGCACATGGATTTCCTGCACAGAGAGATGCAGGCAGAGGAGATGCCTGGAGGGTGTGGCATCTCAAGGTGTCAGAACATTTGTGTCAGTGTAGGCATGAACCAAAAGGAAGCCACAGGACTGAGAGGCGGGGTTCTCAAGCCTGCGCTCACAGAAGATTCACTTGGGAGCCTTGACAGGCAAGTTTCTAGGACTCCTGTGCGGAGGTTCTGAGTCTGAAGGGTTAGGCTGGGAGCGGGGAATTCTCACTTTCAACAGATGGTCCACACGGTCCGGGAGCAGGAGAGGCTTGGTGTGCTGGGGAAGTTGGTGTGGAGCGATGGTACTTCTTGTCTCCTTGGCTGCAGGCATCATGGATGGAGTCCAGGCCATATCCACCCAGGGACTCTTGATTCCTAGCATCTTCTGATTTCCCATGGTTTCTGGGGACCAAACAGTGTTGTGGTAGCGATTAGAGAAAAGATCTTTTGTGTACACACTGGTCTGTTTTGATTTGGCAGTGGGGGATGGTAGTGGTTGTTTTTCCTGCAGAGCTGGCAAAGGGCAAAAGTGGAGGGATATGCTGTCTAGAGCATGGGTGTTTGTATCTCAATTTCTGATGCTCAGCTAAGAGTTGCCAGTGGAAACAGGATCAAGGACACATCCTGATTATCCAGGGCATCTCTTAGGATCCAGGTTTCTAGCAACTCTTCATTGTCTCCTTTCCTGGCTACTTTCTTAGATGAGCATGTAGTATACACGTCTGTTAGTGCTGGAGAAAGGACCCCAGATTTTCAGATAAGTGTGTTGTTACATAAGCGGCAGATGTCAGCAAGGGTGTTGATGGCTGAGTGAGGGGGCTCTGTTCCCATCAACAGGGGATACAGGCTGGGGGCCCTTATCAGTAACTTTTGTTTTCTCTTGATTTTGCCCACATTTGTCACTGCCTTTCCTTCAACTGTTCATGGGGTTCTCAAGGCAAGAATACTGAAGTGGTTTGCCATTCCCTTCTCCAGTGGCCCACATTCTTTCAGACCTCTCCACCATGATCCGTCCGTCCTGGGTGGCCCCACACGGCATGGCTTAGTTTCACTGAGTTAGACAAGGCTGTGGTCCATGTGATCAGATTGGCTAGTTTTCTGTGATTATGGTTTTAGTGTGTCTGCCCTCTGATGCCCTCTTGAAACACCTACCCTCTTACTTGGGTTTCTCTTACCTTGGACGTGGGGTATTTCTTCACGACTGCCCCAGCAAAGCACAGCCACTGCTCCTTACCTTGGATGAGGGGTATCTCCTCATGGCCGCCCCCCTGACCTTGAACGTGGAGTAGTTCCTCTCAGCCCTCCTGCAACCGCGCAGCTGCAGCTCCTTGGACGTGGGGTTGCTCCTCTCGGCCGCCGTTCCTGATCTTGGACGTATGAAAAGGCAAAATGATAGGATACTGAAAGAGGAACGCCCCAGGTAAGTAGGTGCCCAGTATGTTACTGGAGATCAGTGGAGAAATAACTCCAGAAAGAATAAAGGGGTGGAGCCAAAGCAAAAACAATACCCAGTTGTGGATGTGACTGGTGATAGAAGCAAGGTCCGATGCTGTAAACAGCAATATTGCATAGGAACCTGGAATGTTAGGTCCATGAATCAAGGCAAATTGGAAGTGGTCAAACAGGAGATGGCAAGAGTGAATGTCGACATTCTAGGAATCAGTGAACTAAAATGGACTGGAATGGGTGAATTTAACTCAGATGACCATTATATCTACTACTGTGGGCAGGAATCCCTTAGAAGAAATGGAGTAGGCATCATGGTCAACAAAAGAGTCCGAAATACAGTACTTGGATGCAATCTCAAAAACGACAGAATGATCTCTGTTCGTTTCCAAGGCAAACCATTCGGTATCACGGTAATCCAAGCCTATGCCCCAAGCAGTAATGCTGAAGAAGTTGAAGTTGAATGGTTCTATGAAGATCTACAAGACCTTTTAGAACTAACACCCAAAAAGGATGTCCTTTTCATTATAGGGGACTGGAATGCAAAAGTAGGAAGTCAAGAAACACCGGAGTAACAGGCAAATTTGGCCCTGGAGTACGGAATGAAGCAGGGCAAAGGCTAATAGAGTTTTGCCAAGAGGATGCACTGGTCATAGCAAACACCCTCTTCCAACAACACAAGAGAAGACTCTACACATGGACATCACCAGATGGTCAACACCGAAATCAGATTGATTATATTCTTTGCAGCCAAAAATGGAGAAGCTCTATACAGTCAGCAAAAACAAGACTGGGAGCCGACTGTGGCTCAAAATCATGAACTCCTTATTGCCAAATTCAGACTTAAATTGAAGAAAGTAGGGGAAACCACTAGACCATTCAGGTATGACCTAAATCAAATCCCTTATGATTATACAGTGGAAGTGAGAAATAGATTTAAGGGACTAGATCTGATAGACAGAGTGCCTGATGAACTATGGGCTGAGGTTCGTGACATTGTACAGGAGACAGGGATTAAGACCATCCCCATGGAAAAGAAATGCAAAAAAGCAAAATGGCTGTCTGAGGAGGCCTTACAAATAACTGTGAAAAGAAGAGAAGGGAAAAGCAAAGGAGAAAAAGAAAGATATTCCCATTTGAATGCAGAGTTCCAAAGAATAGCCAGGAAAGATAAGAAAACCTTCCTCAGCGATCAATGCAAAGAAATAGAGGAAAAAACAGAATGGGAAAGACTAGAGATCTCTTCAAGAAAATTAGAGATACCAAGGGAACATTTCATGCAAAGATGGGTTTGATAAAGTACAGAAATGGTATGGACTTAACAGAAGCAGAAGATATTAAGAAGAGGTGGCAAGAATACACAGACAAACTGTACAAAAAAGATTTTCATGACCCAGATAATCATGATGGTATGATCACTCACCTAGAGCCAGACATCCTAGAATGTGAAGTCAAGTGGTCCTTAGAAAGCATCACTATGAACAAAGCTAGTGGAGGTGATGGAATTCCAGTTGAGCTATTTCAAATCCTAAAAGATGATGCTGTGAAAGTGCTACACTCAATATGTCAGCAAATTTGGAAAACTCAGCGGTGGCCACAGGACTGAAAAAGATCAGTTTTCATTCCAATCCCAAAGAATGCTCAAACTACCGCACAATTGCACTCATCTCACAGGCTAGTAAAGTAATGCTCAAAATTCTCCAAGCCAGGCTTCAGCAATACGTGAACTGAACTTTTAGATGTTCAAGCTGGTTTTAGAAAAGGCAGAGGAACCAGAGATTAAATTGCCAACATCTGCTAGATCATTGAAAAAGCAAGAGAGTTCCAGAAAAATATCTATTTCTGCTTTATTGACTATGCCAAAGCCTTTGACTGTGTGGATCACAATAAACTGTGGAAAATTCTTCAAGAGATGGGAATACCAGACCACCTGACCTGCCTCTTGAGAAAACTATATGTAGGTCAGGAAGCAACAGTTAGAACTGGACATGGAACAATGGACTGGTTCCAAATAGGAAAAGGAGTACATCAAGGCTGTATATTGTCACTGTGCTTATTTAACTTATATGCAGAGTACACCATGAGAAACGCTGGGTTGGAAGAAACACAAGCTGGAATCAAGATTGCCGGGAAAAATATCAATAACCTCAGATATGCAGATGACACCACCCTTATGGCAGGAAGTGAAGAGGAACTAAAAAGCCTCTTGATGAAAGTGAAAGAGGAGAGTGAAAAAGTTGGCTTAAAGCTTAACATTCAGAAAACTAAGATCATGGCATCTGGTCCCATCACTTCATGGCAAATAGATGGGGAAACAGTGGAAACAGTGAGAGACTTAATTTTTTGTGGCTCCAAAAAAATGGTGCAGATGGTGATTGCAGCCATGAAATTAAAAGATGCTTACTCCTTGGAAGGAAAGTTATGACCAACCTAGACAGCATATTAAAAAGCAGAGACATTATTTTGCCAACAAAGGTCCATCTAGTCAAGGCTATGGTTTTTCCAGTGGTCATGTATGGATGTGAGAGTTGGATTGCGAAGAAAGCTGAGCACCAAAAAATTGATGCTTTTGAACTATGGTGTTGGAGAAGAGTCTTGAGAATCCCTTGGACTGCAAGGAGATCCAACCAGTCCATCCTAAAGGAGATCAGTCCTGGGTGTTCATTGGAAAGACTGATGCTGAAGCTGAAACTTCAGTACTTTGGCCACCTCATGCGAAGAGTTGACTTATTGGAAAAGACCCTGATGCTGGGAAGGATTGAAGGCAGGAGGAGAAGGGGATGACAGAGGATGAGATGGCAGGATGGCATCACCGACTTGATGGACATGAGTTTGAGGAATCTCTGGGAATTGGTGATGAACAGGGAAGGCCTGTCATGCTGCGATTCATGGGGCTGCAAATAGTGGGACACGACTGAGCGACTGAACTGAACTGAACTTCCTTCAACTGTCTTTCTGAGCAGTGTCAGCTGGGCACAATGTTTTCTTGTTATCTAGAAAAGTCAGGAACAGCATTTGAGTGGAGATTCAAGACCTGAATTCATTTTCGAAAGGGTAGAATTATTTTTCTTTCCAAGCCTAAGTTTTTATCTGTGATTCCTGGAATTCTCATTTCTTGTTCCTGTTTCTGAATGTTCCAGGCTGGCCCATCTCAGTTGACCTTGTTTTCTGGGAAAGAGGGACCACTGTACCCCCTTGTCTGGAGCACAGTCAAAATGTGGAATGTCATTAGCAAAGATTAGGGTTTAAGCCAAATTACTCAGAGTTCTTTTGGGAATGGCTGACCAAGGAGATATTTTTTGGGGTACTTTGGGACACAGGGCAAGATGGTTTGGGACACAGGCAGGAAGGAGAGTAAAGATTATGGTTGACTTATTCAGTGTTCAGGACTCTACATGAGATTATTCACAACAGCCAAGATACAGAAGCAACCTAAGTGTCCATCAACAGATAAGTCAATAAAGAAGATGTGGTCCATATATACAATGGAATGTTACTCAGTCATTACAAAAATGAAATTTTTCTGTTTGCAGCAACATGGATTGACTTGGAGGGCATTACCCTGAGTGAAATAAATCAGACAGAGAAAAACAAGTACTTATTACTCACATGCAGAAAGTAACAAACAACCCACTCCAGTATTCTTGCCTGGAAAATCCCATGAACAAAGGAGCCTGGCAGGCTACAGTCCGTGGGGTCACAAGAGTCAAACATGGCTTAGTGACTAAACCACCAGTGAAAATAATGAACAAAGCAAAACAAAACAGAATCAGACTCACAGATAGAGAGAAAAGTAGTGGTTACCAGTGGGGAGAGGGGAGGGACAGTATGGGAGTGGTCGTGTAAGCGCTACAAACTGCTGTGTATAAATAAGTTACAAGGATAAATGCACAACACAGCCAATATATTATAGTAGCTACAAATGGAGTATAAATTTTAAAAACTGTGAATCGCTACACTGTATACCTATGACATATAATCTTTTGTATTGATTATTCCTCATTAAAAAATTTAAAGGAAGAATCTACAGATGATAAGACTTATTCTATTCCGGGTCTTTGGACCAAGTAGGAGCCGTGTTTTCTCTTAATGGGGAAATTTGCATACAGGGGAAATGTTTTCTCTCCTGTCCAGGTAAGTCACGTGATTCCCACTTCCTTTGTCCTTAACGACTCATTTGTTCACCTGAGACACTTAACTTGGATTTAGTTTCTCTCGGTCTTTAGAAAGTGTTCCCCTTCCTCATCTCCCAAGTTAGAGGCTTCTAATCTAGCTGAGGGATGGAGTCTTCACTGGTTTTCTCAGCAATGAACTTGGATGACTTCTCCAGATCCCAGGAAAGCAGTGTAGCTGAGATGCCCACCAGTCTCCAGAGTGCAGCTTCAGCTTGATGTGACTGGTACTGACCCATTGAGCCGGGGACCATGTCTCCTTAGTTGTCCCTCCCCTCCTCCCCCACTTTCCAGGAGGACAGTCCTGCTCTCCCAGGGGCGCCCCTTCATCCAATGGGCAGGCACGTAGCAGGACTTGGCCAGCCTTCTGAGCCCACTCAGGGCATGGACCACATTTTGAGGCACTGTTTCCTCTCGTGTTGCTGGCGGCTTGGCTCCCCACTGCCTGCTTTGCCTGGCTCATTCATATGTGGCTTCCAGGGTTCCTGGAGATGGACCAGAGCCTCATGGATTAGCTGGCAGCGACCCTGGGTAACCGTGTCCTTCCCTCAATGGATTGAGGTTTCGGAGCTGCTGACGGGGCATTCGTCCTCATTTCATGCAGGGAAAACAGCAAGGAGAAAAGACTCACTAGCAGTTTAATGTAACTAAATGTCATTCCACGCCCCCAGGATTGCTTCTCGATGGAAAGCAATGGGGATTCGGGCAGGGGAGGAAGGCGGTAGCGTAACCTGATTTCATGACCCTTGGCTCCTATTTATCATAAAATCATTTACGGCTCCATAAAGTGTGTTAATTTGGGCAGCTGGTGATGTATGTCTTTGATTTAGGAGCTGACATTTCTGCCCGGTGGGTGATCGCTCACAGAGGGCGACTTGTGTTTGGGAACACATGTGGGCTGGGCAGGCTTTCGGGGAAGCCTGCAGCCAGCAGAGGTGCTGGGAGGTCTGGGGTCCCCCTGTGGGTTCTGGGTGTGCGTGGGGACAGTCCATGCAGCCCTACTTGACATCTGGGGGGTAATGGGAAATGCTGGACGACTGGCCTTCAGGTCCTGGAATTCTGCACTTGATTTCTAATTCTGAGTGTGGTTTTCCTAAAAGGGAGGCGGCTCCTTCCTGGGTGTCCTTTATCTTGGTGCATGCGTGTGTGCTAAGTTGCTTCAGTTGTGTCTGACTCTGGGGCGACCCTATGGACTGTGGCCTGCCAGGCTCTTCTGTTTGTAGGATTCTCCAGGCAAGAATACCGGAGTGAGTTTCCATGCCCTCCTCCAGGGGAGCTTCCCAATTCAGGGATCGAACCCGTGACTTATGTCTCCTGCATTGACAGGAAGGCTCTTTACCACTAGTGCCACCAGGGAAGCACCCCCATTACCCCAGATACACTGTTTATTGAGCACCTGCTTTGTGCCTGAATTGCACGATGTGCTGGGAGAAGCTGAGAGCAAGAGAGAGGGGGCTACTGCCTGCAGATTCCTCCCCCAGCCTCAGGACCAGCCTTGGCATCCCTTGGTGATTCGGTGGGGGCGGGGGTGGATGGGAAGAGCAGGGCACAGGGACTCTGCAGCTTCCCTGCCCGCCGCCTTGCTGTGCTTGAGGGGAACTAGCAACCTCTGTCCTACATGGGAGGATGCCAGACAGACAGACAATCACACAATGGACTTGTTCACGGACACACAGCCTGGAAGGAGGGCTTGGGAGCAGATGAGGCTTTCAGCATACACGGAAGCACAAGCTGGGGCCACCCTGAGCCCGCCCTACAATGCCGCCTTGTCTGCCCGCTCTCTCCTCTTCTTCCTCACCGTGAGCTTCTCTCTTATTCTACTGAAAGGTAAAAAGCCAACTTTATCTTCCGGTGTCTGTCCCACCCCCACAAAGTTTATTAAAAACTGAAACACCCAGCAAATCATTTTTATGAGCAATTAGGTGCCCCTCTTGGGCATATGTATGTGGAGGGCTCAGCTGACAAATGGATTGACACCTGGGGTTGGGCTGAACTGGCTCCCTGGTTCCACCCCCTGACTCCCCACCACTGTGCCCCGTGGTGAACAAGGTAAGTGTTTCTATTTGTCAGTCTTGGGAGAAATTATGGTTTATATTCTGGGCACTGAGCATTTTTATTTGCCAATATTTTCTCCTCTCCATATGAACTGTTGGTTCATAAGTTTTGTTATTGCAGAATATTATTTACAGATCTCAGCAGAAGGGCAAAACAGCTGGGGGAATGTTTATCTCCTTCCCACCTCCCCAACTCCCTTCCAAGTCTCTAAATAAAACTTTTCTGTTGATTCTGAAGTGAAGCATCTATCAGGCTTTGCCCATGACTGCGAGGTGGAGAAGCCTATTTCATTCTTATTTCTGAAACATTTATGATTTACTCTGTTGCCCCTAAGATAAAAGACTCTCATCACCCACTGTCAGGCACCCAAGACCTTCAGGCAGGACCTATTAGACTTTACCAAGAAGCTTGCTCTCTGGGAAGGTGACTCTTCAGCCTAATTTTCTGCTAATCCTCTGAGTCTCCAGTTATGTCCAGACATCATGAGATTATCCAAATAAAGTTTATTTAACAGATGCCTCCTTCAGAAAGTGATGTCCACCAATGTGGCTTCCCAGGTGGCCCAGCAGTAAAGAACCCCCTGCAATACAGAACATGTGGGTTTGATCCCTGGGTGGGGAAGATCCCCTGGGGGAGGGCATGGCAACCCACTCCAGTATTCTTGCCTGGAGAATCCATGGACAGAGAAGCCTGGTGGGCTACAGTACATGGGGCTGCAAAGAGCTGGACATGACTGAAGAGACTCAGCACTCCATCCATCAATGTAACACAGAGATCATCCTTTCAAGACCAAATGTCAAAGCCTGTGTTCTGACAGCATTTCCCCTGATATTTAAATGTATTTATACACACAGTTGTTCACAAGGGTCCCAATTTGAGTCATCTGTGTGAGAAATCAACTTTATTTGAAAGGATAAAGAGATGGGAGATGGGGACTCAGCCCCTGAACACCTAAGATCTAAGACCCTTGGGATCGTAAACATGTCTATTTTATGAAATCAATCCTCAGTAGGGAATTGCAGCTCCAAAAACTGCTGACAAATGTTTCCTTCTTAAATCTAAAATACTTCTTTATAGAAACCACACACAGTGTCTGGAACAGCAGATTATCTTTCTTGACTTTATGTCTTCAGCATGGTGAAGAGGGGCCTTGGAACCTGTTGAAATCTGGACATGTGTTTTCCCTGCTTTCACCTGCCTCCCTAACTTCCTCTGTCAGGAAGGATGCTGCAGCCACGTAGCCACAGGACTCAAGGTATCATTGTCCCGACCGATCAGATTCTCCTTTTAAAAAATATATATTTGACCGCTCTGGGTCTTAGTTGCAGCACGCAAGATGTTCCATCTTTGCTGTGGCAGGTGGGGTCTTAGTGGTGGTACGTAGGACCTAGTTCCCTGACCAGAGACTGATCCTGGCCCCCTGCATTGGGATAGTAGAGTCTCAGCCACTGGACCACCAAGGGAGACCCTGGATCCTCCCTTGATTCTGCTGTAGAACCAGAATGACGAAGTGGAAAAGGTCACCACCTATATCGACCACCTGAAGAGCTGCTGGAAATTTCCAGCAATCATTCACCCAGAACCTGGTTAGTCTCAGCACTGCTGGATTATAAGCATCATGCCTGCCATGCATGGTCCTTCCACAAACACATGTCAAAGGGATGAGAAAGGGAGTAAATGGGCTCCTTCACTTTCTGAAGTGTCAAGGATGCTCACTGCCCTCTTGAATCTCTTTCCTAGGGGCCCAGCATCGCTTGTTGGGGCTTGGATGGGTCTGTGGGCATTTATGTGCAAACAGCTTGCCTCCCAAACATCCAAGTGCATAGGGAGCTCTCATTTATTCCATCTCAAGAAGTTACAGTCATTACACTTGTGTCAAGTGCTTACAGCAGGGTGGGTGTGGGTGTGTGGTGGCCACAATGCTTACTCATTGCAACCCAGCCCATTTTGGTCATGAAACTGCTTTCTGCCCTGCTCACCCATCATGAGAGCGAATTGTAGCTGTGTTCCAGGCCTTCTGCCTGACCCTGTCTCACATGGATGTCTCTGTGTCTCAGGAAGCAAGCTATGTAATCGGAAACACCAGGAAATCTCTATTATTACTATGATTGTGGTTGTTGTAGGTAGTGTGGGGGCCACTGAGCAAACTGTGGCCTAAGCCACCTGGCCCTCAGAGTCAGAGGTGGGTGTGAACCAGCGCAGGTTTTGTTCCAGGTTTGACTTAAGGGCTCCAGGGGCCGCTGAACAGTGCGGTGGAGAGACGGGTTGGGCGGCTTCCAGTCTACAGAATGCAGTGAGAAGGTTGCCCACCCTCTCTCCCTCCCACTCCTGTTTCAGCTGGCTGACTCATTCGCACTCACCTCTCCACCTCCACCCTCTGACCTCCCTCCTTCTCCTTCTGACATCCTGGCTGAATGCTGGCACACCCTCCCCCACCTCCCCCCGGCCCCCTCCCCAGCACCTGGTCCTGCTACACTTCTCTGCAGGGACCTGTCCTTGCACTGGGCCTTCCCTCCTGACTATGCCACCCCCCCACCCCCCAGCTGTCTCTTCTCTGAGTCCTGAGACCCTGCCATGACCTTCTCCTCAACGTCTCCTCCTGATGCTCATGCTGCAGCCTTTCCTGCCCCACACCTGCTGTCCTCCTGTGACCTACTGCCCCTTTTCATCAGTATTTCCTGAAGCTGGTCCCAGAGAGATGGGATCTCCTGGGCTGGGGCTGGCCTGGCCACCTGATCAGCCTGCCTGGCACTGGCCCCGGTCAGACTCCAGCGGTCCCTGTGTAGTGATGCTGCCAAGGACAGAATGTTTGTGTCATGTTGAGATTCATGGTGGAATCCTAACCCCCAGTGTGATGGTGTTAGGAGGTGGGACCTCTGAGAGGTGATTAGGTCATGAGGGTGGATTCCTCATGAGTGGGATTAGCACCCTTACGAAAGGGACCTCAGAGAATCCCCTATACCCTTCCTCCATGTGAGGACACAGTGAGAAGACAGCCCTCTTGAGCCAGAAATAGTGCCTCCATCAGACCCTGGATGTGCTGGCACCTTGGTCTTGGGCTTCCTAGCCTCCAAATCTGCGGTATGTTTGTTACTTGGCTCCAGCTGACTGAGATGGATGTTCCTCCTCCTCCTGCTCCCTGGGTCCCACAGCCACGTTTCAGGTTCTCACCTCAGAGCCACACTCCCACCTTAGTACTGAAAGCCCAGACTTGGGGGAGAAGAGGGGAGCTTCATGTTGGAAAAAGGGGGTCCAGGTATGTTCTGATGGGGGCCAAGGCTTGGGGGAGCCAGAAGCACTAACCAGGATGGGGGTGCCCCACAGGATTGGTTGGGGGCACACCTGGCTTTCTCAGGCTGGTCCTGAGTTGGGAGCAGAGACAAAGATTAGGGAAGCTGTTAGTTATTACTCAAATCTTGGCTATTTGATGACACTTGTTATAAAAGTTGACAAGTTGTTGTAACTTGTTACAAGTTACTTGTTACTGCCATACAGGGAAGGCCTCCTGTATTATTACCAGAGATAATAATCCAACTTCCTATGAGTCTGACTCTTGGCAGCTTCCTGGGCTTGTCACAATGCACAGGGGCTGGTCTGCTGGGCTGGCTGTTGCAGGTTGTAGGTCAGAGTTTTCTTTTCTTGCATGGAAGGACTGCTGTCCATTTACAGCAATGGGAGGGTTGGAACCAAAGGTCTCCAGGTCTGGGGTCCTAGAGGTTTTCCCTCCAGTTCAGAGATTGGAGGGACTGTGTGCTCTTCCACCCTGTGTTGACCATGAATGCCCCTCAAGCTGTCCTAATCGAGAGTCCAGCTTGCAGCTTCCATGCTCAGATGTGATGCTGACACCACTGCCTACAGGGAGCGAACCCCCACCTGCTCCAGCAGGGCCCTGGATTGTCTACCAGGAATGGAAGCAGATGTGTTCTTTTCCTGTCTGCCACACTTACCGAGGCACCGGGCTCAGAATCAGGTGGAGAAAATATCACCATGGAAATCAGAAGGTTGAAGGTATTTCCAGGAGCTGGGAAGGCAGGAGTCCTTGCTCCATGCACACACTTTGGGTGTACAAGGTTTCACAGAGATCCTTGCTCTGACAGACACAGACCCTCGACTGGTTGGGCTATATCGGGGCATCAAGAGGTCACTCAGTCCCAACCCCCATGGTGCCAGGCCCGAGACATCTGGCTCAGGTGGGGCACGGATGCACTGACCTATGCTCCCACCTAGGGGGTTTAGAGGGCCTTGCATCAGGGGAAGGTGCTGCCCCAGGAGCCTCTGCAAGGCTGGGGGCCTGGCCCCTCTCTGTCTCCAAGCATGGACTCTGCCCACCTAGATGTGAGGATGATGTGAGCCGGGTGCCCCTCTCCCCACAGCCTGTTGTCCCTGAAGCTGGTGAAATCCTGTCTGGAGGGCACAGGAGGCTCCGGGGGCCTTCACTCATTCCACTAGAGCCCAGAGCTGCCCACTGCATGCTGGGCTGAGAGGAGGTCACAGAAGGACAAGGGGCCCAAGCCTCCAACATACAAGAGGGACACTATGGTGACGATTGGCCCCCTATCCGGATGCCGGGCAACCAGGTTCCTGGGCAGAAACCATAGGGGCACTGGCCCCACTCTCTTTCCCCCTGTTTTCCCGTGGTTTGCAGCCTCTTACCTTCACTCTGAACCATAGCCTGGAGGCCCTGAATTAGTGGGCTCCGGGGTGTCTTTCTTCCCAGCAGACTCCTGGGTCTCCAGATGGGGACCCTCAGCACATAGTGGGGTCCCTCAGCTGAGGGGGGGGATAAAGCTGCTGGCAGAGCCCTTTAAGGAGGCAACTGTAGCCTCCTGTAGCCAAAGGATGGTGCAGACAAACACAGCAAGGCAGCCATGCACATGCATATACATGTGTGTGAGTGAGCATGTGTATGTGTGTGCGTATGCGCTTGAGGGCCCAGGGATACATATGCCTGTGAGTGTGGTCATGAACGCAGATCTGTGCTCACAGATTTGTGTGTGCAAGCATGTGTTAGTTGCTCAGTCATGCCCGACTCTTTGTGACCCCATGGACTGCAGCCCACCATGAGATTTTCCAGGCAAGGATACTGGAGTGGGTTGCCATTTCCTTCTCCAGGGGATCTTCCCAACCCAGGGATCGAAGCCAGGTCTCCTGCACTACAAGCAGATTCTTTACTGACTGAGCTACAAGGGAAGCCCCTGTGCAAGCATAAGTTGATTAAAAAAGCAGACTCCTTGGAAAAGACCCCAACGCTGGGAAGGATTGAAGGTAATAGGAGAAGGGGGTGGCAGAGGATGAGATGGTTGGTTAGCATTACCGACTTGATGGATGTGAGTTTGAGCAAGCTCTGGGAGACAGTGGACAGGGAAGCCTGGCATGCTGCAGTCCATGGGGTCACAAAGAGTCAGACAGAACTTAGCAACTGAACAGCAAAGCACATGTACATCTGAAGTTTTCAGGGACGAGGGTGGGTACAATTTCTCACATGCTCTTGACCTTCTCAAGTCATAGAGCAGACCTAGTTCTTAGTGGAATCCTGCCTTCTGGTGTTGAGACCTCCTGGCTTATCTTCTGAGCTTGGCTTTCAACTGCCATGGCACTGGGTCGGAGCTGTCATTGTTAGTCTATTTCAGAGTCTTCACCTCCAGCAAGAGAGTCTTTGGGGTCATACACTTAATGTGATTATTCTGAAATATTGAGTGGAGTGACTTATCTTATGAAAACCTCTTCTACCCACAGGTTACTGGACAAACAAGCCAAATCCATCTTTCGTTCTCCGTTAGACCCAAGATGCAGCGATGATGTTTTCACAGTTCACAGTTCACAAAAATTTACATTTGCTTCCTTTTAGAGAATATAAAGGTGGCTGTTACACAACAGGGAGTAGACTAGGAGAAATGTTGATGCAATTTAAGCATTTGAAACTATAATTTAAAAACTTAAACTAAGTGCTCTGGGCTCGCAACATCCATCCGGTGACTCACAGGTCAGTGAGTGGGTTTGGATGGGAGTGCTAGGAACAGCAGGATGCAACACTCAGCAGAATGACTCACTGGTGACTTGATACTTCTTACTCTACAAATCAATGATGGGTCAGTCCGTTTCTTTGCTCAAAGTTCTGTGGGTACACAAGAGGCATCATCTACTCAGGACATGTTATCAACAGTATAACACAATTCACAATTCTTTTATGTGAACATTTTCTTCTCAAAGTAAACCTTTTCCTACAGAGTTTAGATTGGGCAATGGCCATTGGCTCTGTTGTTCTATTTGAGTAACTATGGTTTTTCTCTTGCCAAAGAATGTTCAAACTACCACACAGTTGCAATCATCTCGCACACTAGCAAAGTAATGCTCAACATTCTCCAAGCAAGGCTTCAATAGTACGTGAACCGAGAACTTCCAGATGTCCAAGCTGTATTTAGAAAAGGCAGAGGAACTAGAGATCAAATTTCCAACAACTGTTGGATTATAGAAAAAGCAAGAGAGTTCCAGAAAAAAAATCTACTTCTGCTTCATTGACTATGCTAAAGCCTTTGAGTGTGTGGATTACAACAAACTGTGGAAAATTCTTCAAGAGATGTGAATGCCAGACCACCTAACTTGCTTCCTGAGAAACCTGTATGCAGGTCAAAAAGCAACAGTTAGAACCAGATATGGAACAACAGACTGGTTCCAAATTGGGAAAGGAGTATGTCAGGGCTGTACACTGTTACCCTGCTTATTTAACTTATATATCATGTGAAATGCTGGGCTGGATAAAGCATAAGCTAGAATCAAGATTGCCAGGAGAAATGCCAATAACAGGTAGGCAGATGACACCACCTTATGGCCAAAAGTGAAGAAGAACTAAAGAGCCTCTTGATGAAAATGAAAGAGAAGAGTGAAAAAGTAGGCTTAAAACTCAACACTCAGAAAACTAAGATCATGGCATCCAGTTACATCACTTCATGGCAAATAGATGGGGAAACAATGGAAACAGTGAGAGACTTTATTTCCTTGGGCTCTAAAATCACTGCAGATGGTGACTGCAGTCATGAAATTAAAAGACGCTTGCTCCTTGGAAGAAAAGCTATGACTAACCTAGACAGCATATTAAAAAGCAGAGACATAATTTTGCTGACAAAGTTCCACCTAGTCAAAGCTATGGCTTTTCCAGTAGTCATGTATGGATGTGAGAGTTGGGCCATAAAGAAAGCTGTGTGCTGAAGAATTGATGCTTTTGAACTGTGATGTTGGAGAAGACTCTTGGGAGTCCCTTGGACTGCAAGGAGATCAAATCAGTCAATCCTAAAGGGATCAGCCCTGAATATTCATTGGAAGGACTGAAGCTGAAGCTGAAACTCCAATACTTTGTCCACCTGACGTGAAGAGTGGACTCATTGGAAAAGACCCTGATGATGAGAAAGATTGAAAGCAGAAGGAGAAAGGGATGGCAGAGGATAAGATGGTTGGATGGCATCACCAACTCAATGGACTTGAGTTTGAGCAAGCTCCAGGAGATGATGAAGGACAGGGAAGCCTGGCATGCTGCAGTCCATGGGGTCACAAAGAGTCAGACATGACTTAGAGACTGAACAAGGGCAACACAGCATTGAGTGAGAGCGTTGGCAGTCAGGCTGTCCTTGAATCTTGTCTCCTGTCCTTGAGATGCTAAGGCAGGCTCCCAGTTGGCTCTCAGGCTGCTGCCCTCAGTCACTCAGGGAGGAGGAAGGGCAGTTGGTGTGATTGCTGTAAGAAGAACTTGTGCAAAGCTGTTCAATGGCTTGGTTGCCTAGGTCTGAATCCCAACAGGCTCCAGCCAGGTGGGTGGACTTGGGCTAGTTATTAATACATGTAAATGCCAGTTTTCTCATTTATAATAATTATCCCTACCTTACAAGATGCCATTCCCATCACAACACCATCATGACCACCATCACCACCATCATCAGCATCACCATCATTATCACCACCACCACTGCCTTCATCAGTTCAGTTCAGTCACTCAGTTGTGTCCAGCTCTTTGCGACCCCATGAACCACAGCATGCCAGGCCTCTCTGTCCATCACCAACTCCCAGAGTTCACCCAAACCCATGTCCATCGAGTTAGTGATGCCATCCAACCATCTCATCCTCTGTCGTCCCCTTCTCCTCCTCCCTCAATCTTTCCAGCATCAGGGTTTTTTCAAATGAATCAGCTCTTCTCATCAGGTGGCCAAGGATTGGAGTTTCAGCTTCAACATCAGTTCCGCCAATGAATATTCAGCTTGTGCTTCCTCCAGCCCAGAATTTCTCATGATGTACTCTGCATATAAGTTAAATAAGCAGGGTGACAATATACAGCCTTTATGTATTCCTTTTCCTATTTGAAACCAGTCTGTTTTTCCATGTCCAGTTCTAACTGTTGCTTCCTGACCTGCACACAGGTTTCTCAAGAGGGAGGTCAGGTGGTCTGGTATCTCTTTCAGAATTTTCCACAGTTTATTGTGATCCACACAGTCAAACCATCATCATATCACCATTATTATCATCATCAACTCCATCAACATTATCACTGTCATCATTAGCACCACCACCATTACCACCATCATCACCATCAACACCACCAACACCATCACTGTCCTCACCATCATCCTTAACATCAGCATCACTATCATCATCACCACCGTCATCTATTATTATGACGTTCATGATGCATTTCCTGGCTTGGTAGTAGGCACAGACAGGTTTAATCAATTATAACTCTCACAAATTAAATAAAGAATAGCTACCTGGGTAAATAATGAAATAAATATTACTACTAGTACTGACTATTATTAGATGCTATTATCATTCTTATTTCACAGACAAGGAAGCTGAAGCTCGGAGAGGAAATTTCCTCGAAACACAAAGTGGAGTCAGGATTCAAAGTCAGTAGATCTCAGTCAAGCTCTTAACCCTGGAAAGGTCCAAGTCCTGGAAGGAGGATGGCTCTCTAGGGTGGCTGCAGGGGGTACCTCTGCCCCAGTGAGATGCTTCGAGTAAATGACTCTGAGTTATTTCAACCACTGAAAGTCTATGATTTTATGGAAGCTGTTTATTCGGGTAGCCAATTGCAAAACAGTGAATTGGGTCAAATATTTTGAAACATGTTCATAGATTAATAAACAAAGACTGGGATGCTCTGGGGAGAGATATTTGACTAATAAAAAACAGTCAGTGGGATTCAGTTTTCAACACTGAAAAGGTGTGTGGGTGGCCGGGCCAAGTCCCCACCCATCTGAGTTGCTCATAAAGCAGGTCCCAGGATGCACACAAGACTGACTGTCGGCAATAGAATTTCTAATGCTTGTCTAAATGTTTCTCATTTGATTCTTCTCTTATTAGAGCCTTGAGAGATGTGACGAGCGCAGCTCCCTTTAGGGCAGCAAACCCCAGGAAAAAGATAAAGCAATTCTCAGCTCTGATTCCAGATGAACTTCATTCCCCTTCATTATAAAGTACCTATTATCTCTCTTTATCTCCAAGCAAGCAGCGTTATTTCAATTTAACAGTGTGTGAAAAATGCACCACAATATAATAAAAGGACCAAGGATGCACTATTTAATGTCAGAATGACAGATGCTTCAATTAGGCAGACAGGACTATTTCTCCCCAAAATAGATAAAGATGAAATTTTTATAAGAATGTGCTGTTTGTGTTTATGGTACAGTACTGTTACAAGCTTTCATTACAAAATAAATTAAAGTAAAAACTCCTTTTTCAATGGAAGCCAAACATTTACTAATAATTTTGCAACTCAGAATCACAGTTTATCAAAGTTTCTGGTCCTCTCAAGTGGAAGGAGCAGTCTTGAGGGCTGGAGACACCATCCAGGTAAGAAATCTCACCTTGACATTTATAGAGCCTTTCCTAAGAGTGCTAGGAAGGTGTGATTTGAAGCTATCATTTGGCTGAAGCTTCAGTCAGTTCAGTCACTCAGTTGTGTCTGACTCTTTGCAATCCCATAGGCTGCAGGACGCCAGGCCTCCCTGTCCATCACCAACTCCCAGAGACCACCCAAACCCATGTCCATTGAGTCAGTGATGCCATCCAACCATCTTATCATTTGTCATCCCCTTCTCTTCCTGCCTTGAATCTTTCCCAGCATCAGGGTCTTTTCAAATGAGTCTGTTCTTCGTATCAGGTGGCCAAAGTATTGGAGTTTCAGCTTTAGCATCAGTCCTTCCAAGGAATGATTTCCTTTAGGATTGACTGGTTTGGTCTCCTTGCTGTCCAAAGGACTCTCAAGAGTCTTCCCCAGCACCACAATTCAAAAACATTAATTCTGTGGGGCTCAGCCTTCTTAATGGTCCAACTCTCCCATCTGTACATTACTACCGGAAAAACCACAGCTCTGACTGATTAAACAGACTTTTGTTGGCAAAGTGATGTCTCTGCTTTTGAATATGCTGTCTAGGTTTGTCATAGCTTTCCTTCCAAGAAGCAAGTATCTTTTAATTTCATAGCTGTAGTCACCGTCTGCAGTGATTTTGGAGCCCAAGAAATTAAAATCTGTCACTGCTTCCACCTTTTCCCCTTCTATTTGCCATGAAGTGATAGGACCAGATGCCACTGTGTCTTTAGTGACCTCTGACTCTTTACCACCATTTTCTTAATTGTCACTATCAAAAGTAAAACAGTACTATTAGTGGCAGCCATGCTTTCTATTTCTAAAGCCTTCTTTTCAATGACTCCTCTGTTCTTCATCTTAGGGTTTTCCATTCTCCAAACATTATGAGAGTACATTGCTTTTTATAATTGGAAAAATACATCAGCTGTGTGAAAACACTTGGAATTCTACAAACACAATGCCTGGTTCCAGGGAAATTGTGGCCTGAGACGACATAAGCGCTTCCTTCTAAAACATAAAGAAACCAATGAAATATTAACACCTGAAAAATGTACAGAGGGATTCAGCAGAATGAACAGGAAGGGCTTAGACCAGAACATAACCCGGGAGAGTAACAGTGTGAACTGTAGATGGCCTCCATACAGCAGTGAGTCTGGAAGAAGGGGATGGCTGCCAGGGTCAGAGAGGGACAGATGCTGGGATCAGAGAAGGGTGGACACTGGGGTCAGAGAGGGATGGATGCCGGGGTCAGAGAGGGGGCGGATACCGAGGTCAGAGAAGGATGGACACCTGGGTCAGAGGGGGTGGACGCTGGGGTCAGAGAGGGATAGATGGGGTCAGAAAGGGACAGACGGGGTCAGACAGGGATGGACAGGGTCAGAGAGGGATGGATGCTGGGGTCAGAGAGGGATAGATGGGGTCAGAAAAGGACAGACGGGGTCAGACAGGAACTGACATCGGGGTCAGAGAGGGACGGACACAGGAGTCCTGGGTATTAATATTTGTGCAGAAAAGGGCATGAGGTCTTGGGTCCAACTGCCTGGATGGTTCTGACCTTTGTTGAGAGCAAGACCACTGGGATGGGGGGCGGAGCTTAACTGGCCACAGGAAGAAGTGGACCTCAGCCCACGCGGAGGGGGTGAGGCTGATTGGAAAATTGAACCTTCACGTCTGTTTCTCTGATGAATTTGGAGTCTAAACTTATATTGCTAACATGATCTTTCATATTTTTTAAAATATAAATTTACTTACCTTTTCATACTCTTCATGGGGTTCTCATGGCAGGAATACTGGAGGGGTTTGCCATTCCCTCCTCCAGTAGACCATATTTTGTCAGAACTCTCCACTATCACTTGTCTGTCTTGGGTGGCCCTACATGGCATGGCTTATAGATCAAACCAGTCAATTCTAAAGGAAATCAACCCTTAGTACTCACTGGAAGGACTGATGCTGAAGGACTCAATGGACATGGATTTGAGCAAACTCTGGGAGATGGTGAAGGACAGGAAAACCTGGCGGGCTGCAGTCCATGGGGTTGCAAAGAGTCAGACAAGACTTAGCGACGGAACAACAATGATTACAACAAGAGAATTTATTTACAGCAGAACTTACACATTGCAAGGGAAAATATGAGCCCTGGATTCTGGAAGTTTCTGTCTAGAGTTTTGTCTTGGGCATTTGTTTCTGTCATGATCATAAGGGCAGCCCCCCTTGGGACTGCTTTCTCAGCTTGGCTTCCTCCAGGGCCTCCCCTGGACTCCGGTCTAAGCTTAGCTTCATGGAAGGGCAAGGGCCCCCTGGGTCCTGGTGCGCAGCCTAGGACCTGACACCCGTCCCAGGTGTTGGATGAATGCTGTTGAGTGAGAGGATGAAGAGGTTGCCACTTCTGAGACTCTGCCCCAAAGTTTAAACAGAATCTCACTATTATTGGGTGAAAATGACTTGAAGAAAGAAACACAGTGGAGAATACCTTCCATTCAGATAACATTATAAAAGAATGAATAGCTGTTTTAAGACATTTCACTCTGTGATGTGAGTCAGCCCCTTTCTCCTCTGTGTGTCTGCAGCGTCCTGACACGGAAGGCGGGGCGGTTCTCTTAAACAAAGGATCTTTAATAAAGAAGATTTATCATTCCTAAGGCTTCTGTTCTGTCAGGCCCACGGTGGAGAGACAGAGAGGTGGTTTGGGGTTCCTAAAGCTCCTGTATCACACGAGATACAAAGAGATAATTAGAACTTTGGGTGAGAAGATAATAGAGAGAGATGGGGAGGAAGGAAGGTGGAGAATGAGCTGGGAACAGGCAGGGTGCATTTAGTCCTTGGTGTCGTGAGAAAGAAAAGCTGAGGACCCTCACCTGCCTTCCTGCTGCACCTGGGTGCCCTGGTCCTTGCAGGCGCAGAGAGAGAGGATAGTGAGGGCTGTGGGGGGTCAGTGGGAAGCCCTTCCCCACAGCCCCAGTCCTTTTCTGAGAAAGTGGTCCAAGCTGCTGCATAACACCCTCCCTTCCCCACCACAACATCACGTACCAGACACGTTCTACTCTTCCTCATTCTACACCAACCAGCCATATTGGCCGGCACCAGGTCCAAGTGGAGGCCAGGCATCCTGGGGAGAAGAGATGCTCTGGGGACAACAGGCCAACAGCCAGGTGCTGGGGCAGGAGCCGGACACTGTGCTTAGGTAGGAGCTGCTGGCCAGGTGCACACCCAACACTCGTGGAGACTGAGCTGGACCTGCTGGGGGCAGTTCTGCCTCTGCCCTGGGGTCCCTGTCATTGTTGAAGAAGTCCCTGCCTTGACCAGCATGGTGAGAAGATGGACAAACTCTTTCAGCTCACCTGGTGTTAAAACTGGTAAAATTCTGGGCAAACTGGGACAAATTGATCTTTGCAGTGGTGGGCTACTGAGGGCAAGGGCTCCAGAGTTCAGCCTGTGGTCACATAAGACCAGAGGAAGGTGCTGGTGAAACCAAGCAGGACACTGCGGGCCTTCCTGGGTAGATGCCCTGCCCTTGTCCTCCACCTGCTTCTTGCTTGCAGAAAATTTTAAGTTCCTGGGTCTTCCCTGAGTTCTAAAGAGCAAATTTAATTGCAGAGGTGAGAAAATGCAGAAACAAAGTAAAACATTCAAGCAAGACAAAATAATAATAGTTAAACCATAAAACAAAGTCAAGGACCTTTAGCTCCTCAAGGGCTATAGATAATATTCCGAGCCAAATCCTTGAGTTATGTCACAAGTATTGGAACCTCCACCAGGTGGAGGAAGTTAACTGCATGCTAGATAGCATATTAAAAAGCAGAGACATCACTTTGTCAACAAAGGTCCATATTGTCAAATCTATAGTTTTTCCAGGAGTCATGTACAGAAGGGAGAGTTGGACCATAAAGAAGGCTGAGCCTCAAAGAATTAATGCTTTTGAATTGTGGTGCTGGAGAAGACTCTTGAGAGTCTTTTGGTCAGCAAGGAGATCAAATCAGACAATCCTAAAGGAAATCAACCCTGAATGTTCACTGGAAGGACTGCTGCTGACGCTGTAGTCCAATACTTTGGCCACCTGATGTGAAGCACCAACTCACTGGAAAAGACTCTGATGCTGAGAAAGACTGAAGGCAAAAGGAGAAGGGGGAGACAGAGGATGAGGTGGTTGGATAGTATCACTGACTCAATGGACATGAGTTTGAGAAAACTTCAAGAGATGGTGAAGGGCAGGAAAACCTGGAGTGCTACAGTTCATGGAGTTGCAAAGAGTCGGACACAACTGAGCGAGTGAACAACAACTCCCCACAAAGGCAGCACAGCACCATCCCTGGTATAATTAATTGACGTGGCTTGAATTTAAAAAGACAGAGATCGCTTCAGGAGAAGGAGCAGGGAACTGAGAATCCGATTTGACCCCACATCTTCTATGGAGGATCGGGGACTTGCCTGAGGTCACTGAGCTAGAAAGAGGCAGGACCAGGACTTGATATCTCGCTTTGGCAGGGAAGAAGCCAGGATTTGCCCTGTGTAGTGCCCCAGGTCGGGGAGAATCAGGTCAATAAACCATGTGGGGAGCTTGGGCCAGGGCTGCGGGGCTGAGCTCTTCTCAACTGGGCATGCTTTTGCCTGTGTTCAGGGTGAGGCCTGGGCCTGCTGATGCTGTCCTGGGAGGCAGGGAAGACCATCGCCTAGACCTGGTGCCCCACTCCCATCCTTTCCTGGCACCCAGTGTCACTGGAGCTGCTGGCCTTGTGTCCCGAGGTGGGCAGGTGCTGATGGAGCCTGGGGACATGGGATCTGTTGTCTTGGAAGAACTTCTCCCAGCAGCAGGTGTAGTGGGACATGTGTCTTCTTCAGCCACCTCAGGTTCCCCATTTGCACAGAACACAGAGGAGGGGCTGGTACGGGCAGATGACAAAACATGAAACTTGGTCCTCACAGAGCAGTCTGGCACAGGGCGCAGAAATGATCGATGGTCCTGACAGGGGGCGGGGGGCCCAGCCAGACGAAGATCCAAACCGAGTTTACACCCAGGCACGAGGCCCTTGGCCGAGGGCTCTCCTGAATCTGGGCTCTGGCACTGGCGGCAGGTGGCTGGGTGACTTTCAAAGTGGAGCTGGTCACACTCAGCCTCGCACACAGCCCGCATCCCAGGACAGTGGTCAGGAGTGGGCCGTGGTCCTTGCTGAACATAGTTCCAGAACCCATGCCTCTGCCGTGCCCCCTTAAGAACTGAGGGCGTCTGGCCTTACCGCAGACTAATGCCTCACAAGGTGGCCAGAAGGGTCCCAGGTCTATCCTTGGAGCAGTTTTCCACTGTAGCCAGTGATGTAAACTGCAATTTCCCTGCAAAGATGTTGTTTAGAAGTGTTTCCAAACGTCTGCGGCTGCTCTCATTAAACTATGTTTGCCTACGAATCCAAACTAACGGTATTCTATTTAATTTCCCACTCTCAAATAGCACGATGCTTAATGTAAACCAATTACTACAATTTTGCTTTCTAAGAAATCAGGAAATGTAATCAAGGAGATGCAATTTGTTTGCTTTTCATGAAATATTACAGCATGGCAGTGACAGGAGGTGGTCTTCAGAGGGATTGGAACAAGGGTGTGCATGTGTGTGTGTGTGATGCAAGTGGAGCCTCGTGTGTGTGTGTGTGATGCGGGTGGAGCCGTGTGTGTGTGTGTGTGTGTGTGTGCGTGTGTGTGAGAGATATGGGTGGAGCCATGTGTGTGCTGTGCCTGTGTGTGTTTGTGTGTGTGTGAGATGCATGTCTCTGTGTGGGATGTAAGTGTGCCTGTGTGTACGATGTGAGTATTTACCCAGAAATTCACACACAGGCCTGAGCCAGGAAAGGCCAGGGTGGGAATGAAGGCTTACACAAACATAGAAGTATCAATATTAGATATTTTACAAAAGGCTGATCCAACAGACCTTAACTGGGAAACCTGTGGGACTTAGGGAAGGTGAGTGACCACAGAGGTGCTTCTGCATGATTGTTGCCCAAAAAGGCTGCGTAGGCAGAATAATAGGCATTCTATTTTAAATTCCCTTTTTTATTTCAAATGATAATTATACTGTCAGGGAGAGAGGTGGATGCCCACCTGTAGCAGTGACCTGAGAGCAGAGGATAAGCTGAGCTAAGCCTGCAGAGAAGAGGGGAAGGCTCCCTCCCTGGGAGGCCCCACAGGTCAGAGGAGCCCCAGACCCACTCTCTGACATAGCTGCCAGGGCCCTGGTGGGATTCAGTGATGAGACTGAAAAATGCTCTTCTCAGCAGACTGTTCTCCCTAACCCAGACTCTGATGCCAATGGTACTTTTAAGACAGGTTGGCTCCTGTCCACGAGGTGCAGTGATGGGGTCCTGGGAGAGCTTTGGAGATGCTCTATGACTCCCCCCCACTCCCCACCCAGAGCTCCTCTTAGGGCCAGGGTGGTGGTGGCTGAGCATTTCTCACCTTGGTCCTCCAGCCTCAGCTCTGACCTGGGAGTGAATGCTCTCTGATCTCTTTCTTTTTCTTCTAAAATCCCTAGAGGCTCCTTATGCAGTCACCAGGAAAGGAGGCTTAGGGAGCAGCCAAGCAGAGGCAACCAGAAGGCTGGCTGGTTTCCCTACAACTGATTGGGTGAGGCCCACTCACATATGGAGGGTGATCTGCTTTCCTCAAAGTCACATAGTTACATGTTCATTTCATCTAAAGGTACCTTCACAGTCGACTGGTGTTTGCACAAACTGGACACCATGGCCTAGCCAACCTGATTGTAAAGTTACCCATCACAGCCCCCATAATCACAGGGTGATTAAATACATGCTTCCCCCAAAACAGCCCAGGCCCTTCAAGGGAGACTCTTTTGGGGCAGGGATCCCCCTCCTCCCCTGCCCTGTGATGTTGTGTCTGGATCCTGGGGGCTGGGGTACCCCAGTGGGAGCAGAACAGACCCACGGAACCTCAGTTGAGTCTGGATCTGGGCTCTCCTAGGGCCCCGCTGGCCTCCACGGTGACCTCTGGGAGCCAAGGTCACTTGTAACTGACAAGGAACTTCTGGGGAACAAGTCAGGGAACTGGATTTCTGCCAGGAGCCATCTCGGAATGGCCTGTACTTTGTTTCCCGGCCTGCAAGATGGAATGATGCATCTGGGAGAGAGATGCTGTGGGTAGGAGGCATGTCAGGACTTTGGAAGGCCCTTGGGCTCTGGGTCCTTGTCTGTCACCACCTTGTAGATCTGTCTGCTATGTTGTGGGGACAGAGGTGTGGTGGCAAGCTACAGAGGAGGGAATGCTTCCCACCGCCACCTTCCAGAAGGCTGGAGTGAGTGGGCTGCAAAGACGGCCTGTGTGTCTCTGTCCACACCTGTATCTGTACCTACAATGTCTATTTCCTCATCTATACCTATATATGGGCATCTCTGGTAGCTCAGTGGTAAAAATCTACCTGTCAATGCTGGAGACTTGGGTTCAATCTCTGGGTGTGGGGAAGATCCCCTGGAGATGGGAATGGCAACCCATTCCAGTATTCTTGCCTGAGAAATCCCATGGACAGAGGAGCCTGGTGTGAGGCAGTACATGGGGTCACAAAAGAGTTGGACATGATTTTGGGACTAAACGCAATGGCACACCTATATATGTCTTTATCTATATCTATTTTTTCCTCCCTAGTATGCTGCGAAGCAGGCCCTAAATTATATATTCATATGTAAGCACACGGTCACATAAGTATACGTCTTTCAGGCATGCTTGAGATGATGCTTGATGTCAGTGAACTTCACTCTGAGGGCAAGTCTGGCTCATTAACTTGGTTCTGGGTTTTGTGGGTGGATCTGCCGTCTGACGGCCTGAGTTTCTGGGCAGCTCCGAGAAGCCTGAGCCGCGGCTGGTTAGAGAGATGGTGTGGTGAAGAAAACAGTGTTACTCTATCAGTGCTGCCTCAGTTCTGGACGCATGAGCTGCCTCCCAGCTTCTGGAAGAATCAGGGTGAGGATCGCGTCACACAGGCACCACAGTCCCCCATTGCCATCTCGCTTTCTTCCCTACCCCACCCCTACCTGGGAGCCCTTGAGCCAGAACCTGCCATTGAAATGGGAGGGGAGTGACCCCAGAACATTAGCCCAGCAAAGAGCAGAGCTCTTTGCTCTGAGCGTGCTGACCGTCTCTATACTTGACTGGCTGGAAAGGGAACGGCACCAGCGCTGAGGCTGGGAATGTTGAGATTGCCCGCAGAGCAGCCCCAGACCTTACTGATCTGAGCCAGAGTCCTGCCTTTGTGTTGATGGGGTTGTGCACTGGGGTTGCCCCTCTAACCTCAACTTCCTCATCTGTAAAATGGGGACAACGACACCGAGCTGTGAGTTTCAAAGCCTTCAGCTCTGGAGCCAAGGTCAGGTGCCAGTATTGTTCTCAGCCTCACTTTTCTCATCTGTCTCGTGTGCAGGACAATTCTGGGACCAGGCCGTGTAGGAGGGGCATTGTACCACACACCTCAGAACTGATATGGATGACAAATAATTTTGCCCTCTCTTCAGCTCATCAGAGGATGAATTTTCTAACTCTTAGAACTACTGGACATGAACAAGTTCTTTAGTGGGTGCAGACACTCTGTCGCTGGAGTGTCCAGGTAGAAGCTGGCTGAAGCATGACAGGAGGGCAGCTGCCCTTTCACTATCTGCCCAGCGCCAGGGGCATTGCACTGGGGGCAGTGGAAGCTGCAGGGAATCACAGCGGAGGGGAGGCCCCGCCCTCGAGGCTGCCCCATGAGGGCAGCCCTCCAGATGCTGATCTTGGCCTCGGCTCAGGGCACCGCCTCCAGGCCCAGCCTCTGACCTCGTCCCCGGGCCCTGCTTTTCCACTAACTGTGTCACTAATAGGACAAACAAACCCAGACATGGGTTTTTTATTTTCCACCACATTTTGGAGCAGCATTATGATTTTCAAGGCTGAAAATATCATCCCCTCCAAAGGCAACCCAGAGACCCAGCCCTTTAGCTCATGGTAAGACCCAGAATTGTGAGCACCTGGGCAGGTGCTAGGGTTACTTCCCCTCAGAGGTCCTATTTCACTCCCTGCTCTGGGTCCAGTTGTCTGCTAAACCACAAAGGAAAAGCTTCAGACATAAAAATAAAGAAACTAGAGGCGCTCCCATGCCTCCAGGGGTGGTGTCTAGAGATGCTGTGGGTGAAACAGGGACCACTAGGACAGTGGGCAAGGGCTCCTCCATCACTTTCCTTGAAACAAGAGACACAAAACTGTCGCTTTTCTTTTGCACTATTTCCCCCTCCTCACCTTCAGACAGGCAGAGGGAGGGTGCGTGGGGTATGCAGACACACTCCTGAGTTTCTACAGAGAAGAGCAAAACATGAAGGGCTGTCACTTGTCTTCACAGTAAAGCAAATGGCTTTGGGGTCCTGACGGCCTCTGCTTCCTGCAGCCTTGCCTGGCATCCCCTGGCGTCTCTCAGGCCTTTTGCACCTTCCAGCACCCACTCCTCCTCCCCACCCCACCCCGCCCCTCCTAGCCCTTCTAAGGAGCTGACACCAATGTCAGAGAATTTGAGCTCTGCCTCTATCCACCCACCATTTTTAGAAACATCACAGAACAACCAGGCTCCTGCCACACAGATTTAAACCTACACCGTCCCCCTTCTCCCACATGAACTGCCTCTTGCCAACAGCTTTCTCTGTCAACTGCTGGAGGCCATGTAGCTACCCACCAGTCACACCTACTTGGGGATGCCCAGCAACTAGAGATGGGACCTGTCCACACTGCTCTGGTCAGATTTTTCTGCTTACTTGGCCTTCCCCAGGGCCCCCAGCTCTGGGAACCGCCCATTACTCTGGGGCCTTCTGGATCCCAGCCTTCCTCCCCCAAACACACCAGGGATTCTGTGTCTCCAACAAGTTCCACATACATTTACTTCTCTTCACCCTCATGCCACATCCACCCTCACTTAGCTGTCCCCCCCACCTCCTCCATTTGCTGTTGTTCAGTTGCCAAGTTGACCCTGTGGACTTATAGCACGCCAGGCCTCCCTGTCCCTCGCCATCTCCTGGACTTTGCCCAAGTTCACTTCCACTGAGTTGGTGATGCCTCGTCCATCAGTTCAATTCGGTTCAGTCGCTCAGTTGTATCTGACTCTTTGTGACCCCATGGACTGCAGTACACCAGGCCTCCCTGTCCATCACCAACTCCTGGAGTTTACTCAAACTCATGTCCACTGAGTCGGTGACACCATCCAACTATCTCATCCTCTGTCGACCCCTTCTCCTCCTGCCTTCAGTCTTTCCCAGCATCAGGGTCTATTCAAATAAGTCAGTTCTTCGCATCAGGTGGCCAAAGTATTGGAGTTTTCAACTTCAGCATCAGTCATTCCAATGAATATTCAGGACTGATTTCCTCTAGGATGGACTGATTGGATCTCCTTGCAGTACAAGGGACTCTCAAGAGTCTTCTCCAACACCAACGCCTTGTCCGTGACTCCTCCTAATCTCTCAATCTCCTCCCATCCATTGTTTACACTGAAGCCACAGGGAGCTTTCAAAAGGACACATTTAACTCAGTCACACCCCTGCGTAACTCCCTTCAGTGACCCCAGTGTTTGCTGGAACCAATCATAAGCCCCAGCGTGACCACAACATCCTGCATCTGCCTCTAGCCAGCCCTACAGACCCTGCCCCGTGGATGGCCCCGCCCCCAGCTCCACCCCACAAGTCCCGCCCATTAAGGACCTGCTCATTAAGCCCTGCCCACAGGCGCCCGCCCCGACTCCATGTAGCCCCACCTCCCTTCTCTCTGGCGTCTTCAACTTCAGAATCTCAGAGCTTGATCCTTAGTCTGCGCCTGGACACCCTTTGCACCCCTCTCCAGCTCTCCCTACCCCGACTCCTGTCTGCAGACCCTGGGCCAGTCCGGGACCCCTGAGGAGCCGCCTCCCTGACCCGAGTCCCTGAGATGCTGCTGTCCTGTCAGTTCCCAGGACAAACCAACTTTTGTTCTTTTTCTTCCTCGGGTCCTGGCCCCACCCAGACCGCCTCCCAGCTCTGGCCTCATTCATCCTTGGCATTGCAGCACATCCCAGAGGGAACCTGAGCCCACCACCTCCCAGAGGCAGACGGAGGTGGGCTCAGGGCATGGCAAGCGCTGCCCACACAGTTTGAAAATCTCCTGACCCACCGAGGCCCTGGACTTCTCTCACCAGCACCCTCCACTTCCTTCTCTGGAACGTGCATTAACTTAGCATTTCCTGTGTCTAGAAACTTTTTTGAAAATTTGTGCCTGAGATGAAACCCAGACTCATTCTGTCACTACATTTCTTTGGAGAAAAGAACAAACAACCTTCCAGATGTCACGGGAACAGCCCCCACACCTTCCCCTCTTCTCACTGGAAATGAGAGGTCTCCCCAGCTGTTGTCTCGGTTACATCCATGTTCCTGACAAACGACGTGCTCTTCCTTCCCCGCCTCACCTTCTCCAGGCAAGATCTCCAGATGGATGGAAGATGCCGCCCGGAGCCCCACCGCCTGCCAGCCCCCGGGGGCCAGAACATCATGAACTGCCAAGTTCCTGCAGGTGTCAATGTTTTATCTTTAATAAGTTTAAAGAGGGATTAGCAGCAGGGTAAGGCAGAGTCAACAAAAGCCCGTGTTTTCCTGGAATTTCTGGTTGAATTATTCATGGCTGAGAACTCCTTTTGAGAGCAGATGGCCTGTGTCAGCACCGGGTCTGGAAGGGCTCCCCTTAGGATCCAACTGGGACTCGGCCCCACTCTGTAGGGCATCTGCTGGAAGCCGGAGCACCCTCCCCCCATCACACTAGCATCATGGACACACTGGGAAGTGCATGGGGAGCCAGGAACCGGGGGGACCGCGGGGCCCTGCAGGGTGAAGAGTGGGTGCCAAGCTGGGTAGCAGTGACTCCAGCATTTCAGATCCGCGAGAATGGGCCTGACCCAACGTGGCTGGAGCTCCTTGGACTCTGCACCCTGAGCTTCGTAGGGTGGTGACAGGTTGCTGAGGGACCGCCGGGATGAGTGGTGCCTGCCCAGCAGGGGCAGCAGTGAAGAGGTAAGCAGAGAGCTCTGGGCACAGTGGAGTCTCAGGATTTCAGTTGTTGGCACTCTTGGGTGCCCCCCCTTCCCCCCCACTATGGCAGCTTTCTTTCCCCTCAGCGCTTTCTCTGCACCTGGAGGACCTCGCTGAGCTGACCGCAGCTCTAGGCCAATGCTCGTACCCTCTTGGCCAGCCCTTAAAAGCTCTGCTTGTGTCTGCATGAGAGAGCCCCTCCAAGGGGATTACCTGGATAATCTGAGCCCTCACTGCCCTCCCTCAGCTCCAGGTTTTGGCAGAGGCTGTGTCTTCCCAGAGCTGGGCATTCTTTTCCTAGAGGGCAGGCATCCTGTGGACCCACCCTGCCCCTCCCCCAGGCTTCTCAGAGTGCCCAGTGTCAGTGACCTGGCCGTCTCCCCACTGCTTCCCTCCCTGGGGTCTGTCTACCCTTGCTGCTGCCCTGGCGACCACTGCCTATGGCATCTGTTTAATTCAGCCTGACTGTACCGTTCTGGCCCTGCCCCGGGTGCCCGCTAGTTCTAAGCCCTCTCCCCCTGCCCCACCTGGCTGTCTTCTGGGTGATGCCTGTCTTGGCTCAGCTAACATGGGGCCCTGATTTCTGCCAGTGGGCAGTCATGTCCGGCCAGCACAGCCCTGCCTCGCCATAGCCACTCACCCCCAGGTCAAAGTCCTTCTCTCCTCCTGAGGTCCCAGACTCCCTGGTTCTGCCGTCCACTCCACACTGGAGCCCCGATGGAAGGCCACCAGCTTCTGCTCCACCTCTGTCCGCACACATTAACTGCAGCCTTAGGATGAAGCCAGGTTGCCTCTAGCCTGCCAGCCACTAGAACGGTGGCACCACAGCAGGGGCATATAGTTGGTGTTGTTCAAGGAAGAGCTGGTGTCAAGGACACACTTGGTGGGCTCTGCGGTCAAGTTCAGTGAGGCAAGGTGGCAACCGGATAAGGCCTGGTGAAGGTGGGAGCTTCATCTTGGCTGCAGAAGCTGGCCTGGTGGGGCCCCAGGGCTGGAGAACTGCAGGGCCAGATCTACGTTTTCCTTTCCTGTTGTGGGCCAAGTCCTCTGTCCTTTTCCTCCGTCTGCCACAGCGCCTCTGTTACGCTGTCTTCCAAGCTCCTCTCCTCTTGGTGCACAAGGCCCTTATTCTGCCCTCCTTGCGGATCTGCTGGGTTGTTGGTGTGTGGGCCGCTCCCACTCTTTCCTCTGGGTCAGGAGATGTAGAGACCTCTGGGTCCAGGCCTCAGCCTTGCCACTGCAGCTGTCTGCTGCTGCTCAGACTCTCAGTTGTGTCTGACTCTTTGCGACCCCATGGGCTGTAGGCTGCCAGACTCCTCTGTCCTTGGGGATTCTTCCAGCAAGAATACTGGAGTGGGCTGCTATGCCCTCCTCCAGGGGATCTGCATGACCCAGGGATGGAATCTGCATCTCTTATGTCTCCTGCATTGGCAGGCGGGTTCTTTCCCACTAGCACCACCTGGGAAGCCTCTCTGGCTGCTTGGATGTGGGCAAGTCACTTTCCAGAACTGCTGCCTCAGTGATGTCGAAACCTGGGCAAGACTGCTTACTGTGCAGCCTTCAAGGTTACTGAGGCAGTGACTGTAGGTCACAGGGGATCCCGGTGGGGAGGGGGCTGAATGAGCACGTGAGGTGGACACTGTGGTGTCTCCCGGGGCCTCAGGAGGTTGGTCCATCCCTCCCAGGCCACACATGTGGCTGACTGGCTCCTTTGTCAAGAAGCCATTTCCTTCTGTGCTGTGTAATTTGAGAACGAAAGTGGCTTCTTTATCACCATTCCCAGGTATCGTTTTGGTTTTTGGTTTGGTTTTTGCCCTGGCTGGCTGGCTGGATCTTTGTATTCATTTCCTGGGGCTGCCATAGAACAAAATAATACAGAGTGGGTGGTTTAAGTGACTGACATTTATTCTCTCCTAGTTCTGGAGGCTGGATGGCTGCGATCGAGGTATCAGCAGGGTTGACACGCCAGGACCTCTCTGCTTGGCGTGTAGGTGGCGGTCTCCTCCCCCATCCCCATGCGGTCTTCACTCTGTACGTGTGCACTCTTGGTCTCTCTTTGTGGGCCCAAATGTACTCTCTGAAAAGGACACCGGTCAGGTTGGATTAAGGCCCACCCCAAAGACTTTGTTTAACCTTGATGACTGAGGACAAGGTGGTGGGATGGCATCACCGACTTACTGGACTTGAGTTTGAGCAAGCTCTGGGAGATGGTGAAGGACAGGGAAGCCTGGCATTCTGTGGTCCATGGGGTCACAAAGAATCGGACACAACTGAGTGACTGAACAACAACAACAACCTCCTTAAAGACCCTGTCTCCATACACGGTTACAATATGCAGCCCTGGGAATTAGGGCTTCAACACATAAATGGGAAGGGGCACAATTCAGCCCATCACTGTTCCCCTGAACAAATCACTCCACCTCTCCAGACCTTGGGTTACTCATCAGTAAAATGGGAAGGCTGACAATGATGATGAGGGTGGTGGTGATGATGGTGATGATGAGGATGTAGGTGATGATAAGGGTGATGATGGTGATGACACCCGTCTGCTAGGGTTGTTGTTTGGATCAGATGAGTTAGTGAATGTAAAGTGCAGTAGTCAACGTCATATAAATCTTAGTTGTTATCATTTTTCTTACTATAATGAATTTTTTAAACACATAATTACTGAAAATCCCTGTGAGCTGGCTTGTGGTTTGTCACAGACCTGAGAGTGAATCATCAAAGAGCCTGTGAGTGGCAGACACTGTGAGACATGGTGGATGTCAGCCTGACACCACAGTGGGAAGAGATTTAACAGCAGCCTCCAGGCTGCACGTTCTGTAACCAAGCCAGTGCATGTATGTTCACAGAGAACTTTATTCATTTGAGAAAAGGCCCAATTATTTTCCTGAGTTAGGGAGGCAGAGACGTGCATCATTTATTTCAGAACAGTTTCCACCTACATAGGAGAAAATTTGGAAACCAGAAAGCCTGACAGGCAATTCATGGAGTGGTTGGTGATACCCTTCTCCATCTCATTGTATTTCTGCATTTGTGATGTAACCTATGAGCTCTGTGACCTTGAGGAACTTGCTTAACCTCTCTGAGCCTAAGTTTATTTATCAATAAGACTGAGATGATAGCAGCCTCATGTTAGTTTCCTGCAGCTCCTGTGACCAAGTACCACAGGCTTAAGCCAACAGAAATTGATTCTCTAACTGTTCTGGAGACTAAAAGTCCAAAGTCAAGATGTCAGCCTGGTTGTGCTCACTCAAAAGCTTCCAAGGGAGGACCCTTCATTGCCTCTTTCAGCTTCTGGGGGCCCTTGGGTATTCCTTGGCTCGTGATAGCTCCATTTCAATCTCTTTCTCTGTGGTCATATGGCTGTCTTGTCTCTGTGTGTCTCTCTCCTCTTTTTATGAGGACACCAGTTATGTGGGACCAGGGCCACCCAATGACCTCGTCTTTAACTGGTTACGCCTGCAATGACCCTGTTTCCAGACAAGGTCACATTCATAGATGCTGTAGGTTAGAGCTTCAATGTGTCTTTTGGAGTGGGGGGCACAGTTCAACATTTAACAAGCCCTTACTTCTTGGGGCTGGTGGGTAGACAAGTAAAGTTGGCAGATGCAAAATCATAGCTTGTGTTCATAGTAAGTATTCAACAGGTTTTAGCCATTATGATACTTATTCCTCCTTTTTATCATCATCATTGTTATCATCCTCTTCATCACCATAATCACTATCATTATCATCATCACCATCATCATCATCAAGCACCACCACCATCACCATCATCATTATCACCATCATCACCATCATTATCACCATCACCAATGTTACCATCATTATCATCACTATTACCATCATCATCATCACCATCACAATAGTGAGGAAGGCTTTGGGAGAAGTAAAATGGGGAAATAGTACTGAAAACAAGGTCCTTTTGGCTCTTTACACTCACTTGATCTTAGCCAAAAGGCCGAGAAGCGATGGCTCTTTACACTCAATAGCAGCCACGTCCCACTGCCTCTGCATGTAGAACCAAACCTGTGCCTTCTGCTTCCCGTGAGTGTCAAGCTAACCTCAGTGCAGTCAGAGAACCAAAATGCCTCTGTTGCTACACCCTGTTCACTTAACAAAATGATTGGACCACCTGCTATCTGAGTGGCATTTTATGGAGAGAAAAATAAATTATTACTGAGACACGGTCTTTTTGTCCAAGGAACACATGTTCTGAAGAGGCAGATATTTATCCACCCTCTCCAGGACAAGTAGCCAGGTGAGAAGAGCTTGCTAGAGACAGAAACAGATTATCTGGGATGTCAGAGGGCTGCACCTGCTCAGCTCAGGGCTGTGTCCCACAAAGAAAGCAAAGGAAATCTGACATCCTTGAGGACTTTCTGATTCATCCATTCATGGTTTCACTGAGCCCACTTGTGCCAGTCCCAGGGCATTAAGTGACAAATGCAGTGGCAGTGATGAGCAGTGGGGATGATGACACAGAACCGGACAGTGGCTGTCAGTGTAAATGGAGCTCCACCTGGGTTGGCTGGGGAGGCTTCCGGAGGAGGCTGGACTTGATGTCCTGGGAAGGGTGTGAGTGAGTACAGGGGGAGAAGAGCAGAGGGTCCCGGGCACTGCACTTTTATAGGTCACAATCAACTGGGTGCACGGCCTGGTCACCCTTTCTAGCACCGTGGTCCTCAGGCCACATGCTACCGACATGAATAAGGCACGAAAATTCCTATCACACTTTTAAGTCCTTTCTATCAAAAGTGATCAATAATAGTCAAAGCTTTGGCAGAAATCAGATTGGTTACAAAAACTCAATTGTGGCTGTTCTTCAAATTACAGAAACTATTAAGGTCATAGATAGGATTTCCTTAGGCCTAAGTTTTGTGTCATATTTTTTCTTTAAAAGTTTTACTTACAGAGTAAATCCCCTCTGGGGGTAATTAGCCAAGTGGCTCTTTGTCCATCTGATGGGATTAAGTGTGTTGCTGTCTCCTCTGCAGAGAGCCCTTACCTGGCCATGGCTCCACCCCCAGGTGAGAGCCCTGCTCAGCACACTGCCTCCTGTAAGAGTAGCAGGTGGTGAGGGGCTTTGGGAGCCAGGGAACAGACAGGCCCAACAAGCCCAGCTATCATCTCTCAGTTCTGGAGCCACCATGATACCCTGAGACTGAAATGTCTGTGACCCTGGCTACCGTGTAAGCTTAGAGAGTACAGTAAGGCACATACCGCAAATTCTATACTCCTGTAAAAACACAAAAAACTGGATGTCCCTGAGTTTTGGATAAAGGGTCCATTTCAGCCTCTTCCTTTGTGTTCACATGGCTGTCTTGTCTTAGCATGTCTCTCTCCTCTTCTTATGAAGACGCCAGTCATGTTGGATTAGGGCTACCCAATGACCTCGTCTTCAACTGCAATGATCCTGTTTCCCAACAAGGTCACATTCACAAGTGCTGGGGGTTAGAGCTTCAATATATCTTTGGGAGGGAGGTACAACCTTTAACAAGCCCTTACCTCCTGGGGCAGATGCAAAGTCATAGTTGGCATTCATAGTAAGTCCTCAAGAGATTTTAGCCATTTCTGTGCCTCTTCCACCTCTTTATCATCATCATCATCATCATCATCATCCTCACCATTATCATCATCAACGTCATCACCATCACCATCAGCAGCATCAACAGCATCATCAAGAGTCAAATCTTTGATAATAGTTAACAGGCAACACAGCAAAGAAGATGCTGTCACAAGAACCTCCGATCCTCAGGGAGCCCTGACTGTCAGCCACTTTCCCTGCATGCCCAGCAAAGGTGTCTTGAGGGCACAGCTGCAAACTGTTGTGTATGTTTCTCAAGAGCAGAACCTGCCCATGGTTCCATGCATGGGAGAGTCAGGAGCAACTTCTTGGAAAGGGTCCCAAATGTATCCCCCCCATCCATTTTAAGCCTAAGTTCCAGCTGAAATGCTCTGGGGAGGAGGTGGTTTGGTGAAGATGAAGATGTTTGTCTGCAAAGTGCTCTGAGCTCCTGGGGAGCACTGCAACTACACAGATGCCAGGGGGCATCATTCTCTCCATCTTTGCTGAGAAGAGGGGTGGCCCTAAGGGCTGCTTCTGTCCCTGGAGCTCTGAGGACTGTCCTGCATAATTAAGGGACCATCTCAGGAGGACTGAGCTGAAAGCCCTGTACTTCAAATTCCACACAAGCATCTGGGAGAGGAGGCTGATGTTTGGGGGCTGAGGGTGAGTCTGTTCAACAGTGCCCAGAAGTTATCCTGTTTCCGTGGGTCAGGAAGTCGGTGCCCTCAACCTTCTCCCCAGCCAGTGGCTGCTCTTCAGGCCAGCAGGTGGCAAATAGGCTGTGGGTGTGAATGACTGTGTCTCTGCTTCGGGTTTGCCAGGACCGGTTTCTCCAAAGACTTGTCCAGGCTTCGGAGATCGCTCCCTCCATTAAGTTAAATGTCTTTAATCTGGCTCATTTCACAGCCGTTCATTTTCATCATGCAAAGGTCAGCTGTCACTGCACAAATGTTAGACTTAATTTGTTTTCCTGATGCACATCGTATCGGTGATAGTTTGGCCCATTTTTTAATCACTTGCCAACAGGGAGCAGCAGGGGTCGGGGCACTGACAACTGAGGTGGAGACCATGGTGACTCTCTGGAAACAGGCAGAATGGCAGAGGGGCTTGATTTGAGGCAGCCAGCTTCAAGAACCTGTGCCTCTTAGTCCCTGCAGCTCTGCTGATCTGCAATGGTGACAGCCTGGACTGGGAGCCAGGAATCCTGGGGTGGATCGAATTGCTGGTTTTTCTCAGGCATCAGTTATCCCACATAAGGGTATCACCAGCCTTCTTGGCTTCCTGTTCTCCAGAGCAGGAGTTTGTGCTTTAGGAGCCATTCTTTCATTTTCAAAGCAGAGAGCAGCTCAAGGAAGCAAACGGGACCTCCCACCTGTTTCTGACTCCTCCCAGCCACCTCCTCCTCTGCTCCTCCTGCCTGTCTCCACCTCTGCTCACCTACTGGAAGTTTCTGAGCTGAAGGCTGAGATGGAGGCTTTTAGACTTTTCAGTGAGCTTTTCTACCTGCCTGAACTGGTAGGCGACGATCTCTCTGGGAAAGACCAGGAAGCACAGCTGGGAGCTGCATGGGAAATGGAATTACATGATGTTCTCTTGGGCCCTTAACCTCCACGGAGAAATAAATGCAGACAGAAGTCATAGTTCATAGGTGCCACGTACTGAGTGTCCTGTTTCATCCACACTCACACACTCGCACATGGATGGGCTGGTGCAGGGCTGGACACCTGGGAGGGTTTCTGTTCTCTATCAAATGCTGATGTCTTTCTCTGTTACCCACCTGCTGGCTTGAAGCCCTTGAACTCAATTTGCCCAAAGTTTAACTTGTCTCTCTGAACCAACACTCTGTCCTACCCCCACCTCTGTCCCCAGGTCATCACTTGGACATCACCTGTCTGCACCCTCTTCCCCACGGCCCCATTGGGTCCACCCATGTGCCCCCCCACCCCCAATGGCTCCTAGCCCACCTCCTCTTCCCACCTCTGCTTGAGGCGGATGGAAGCCATCTGCTTTTCTCACCTGGATGGTGGAATTCATCCTTTACCAGATATTGGTGAAGGTACCAACTCATTAGAAAAGACCCTCAGGCTGGGAAAGATTGAAGGCAGGAGGAGAAGGGGACAACAGAGGATGAGATGGTTGGATGGCATCACCGACTCGATGGACATGAGTTTGAGCAAACTCCAGGAGATAGTGAAGGAGCGAAGCTTGGCGTGCTGCAGTCCATGGGGTCACAAAGAGTCGGACACAACTGAGCCACTGAGCAGCAACAACAAGCAGAATGGGTGTCCTCAATATCGGCCACCTTGGCATGTCGAACATTTTGCGCTGAGACAGTTGAGGAGAAGCAGACACAGGAAAAGCCCCCTGTGCTCCCCCCATTTACCTGGGGAGACCTCCTTCTCTGGGCTTCTGTGAAAATGCAATCAGAGGATTTATTATGTTCCTGGCACACAATGGGAATGCAGTTAATATGGGTGGGACCTATAACTTCCCTTCACCCTGCAAATGATTAAGCCTTGAAAATGTCATGGAGGCAACCGAAGGACTCCCACACCCACCTCCTCTGATGAGCCTGCCTCCAGGAAAATGCCCCCTCCTTGGTTTGGGACAGAGTGGTCCCCTGCCAGGGTGTACGGCCATCCTCAGGCATACTTGCCAAGCCGTGCACCCAGAGTACAGGTCCCACCTGTGTGATGAGCAGATGCCTCCCCTGGGGCCACTGACAGAGACCTAATTCCCTTGCTTTGTGTCCTTTTGGAGTTGAGCGGTTTTAGCTGCCTCCGTGCATGTGCCAGGACCTGGGTACTCAACAGCTGGTTGAATTCAGCTGAGTAGGAGGGTGATGCTCTTTTTTTCATTTTTCATTTATTTTGGCCACAAGGCATGTGGAATCTTAGTTCTCCGAGCAAGGATAGAACCCATGCCCCCTGCTTTGGCAGTGCAGTCTTAACCACTGGACTCCCAGGGAAGTCTCAGGAGGGTGATGCTCCTAAAGTTAAGAAATGGCCCTTCTCTTTCCTTTGATCATGGTCCTCCCTCCTGGGGAGTGTGGGGCCCCTCTGGAGTTCATGGTCTCACATCGGATGAGGTATTAGCTTCAGGTATCCTGGCGGAACGGTGGAGTGTAGGAAAGTGAAATCAATAAAAGATGTCGTCTCAAATGGACTGTAGTATTGCTGGAGGCGGCCAACGATCCCACTCAGAGACCTCGTCTCGCTGACAGACTGAGAGTGAGACGACACAGCACCATTCTGAAGCGTTGCTTGGCTGGCATCCTTCTTCCGCTGGGTTCTCCATGCAACACCTGCGGGACAGATTTCATTGTTGTTCGGTCACCAAGTCGTGTCCGACTCTTTGTGACTGCAATGTGCCAGGCTTTCCTATCCTCCGCTATCTCCTGAAGTTTTTTTAAATAGAAATGAGTTTGTGGAAGAGAAATGAATGCAAATAGGCAGGTGGGTGTGGCTGATAAAAAGACTTTTTTCCGTGCACTGGGATGATGCAAAAATGGCTTTGATCTTTTCATCTCAGCGACTGAAAGCTTGGTAGGGAGCCTTGGTCAGATGGCCTGTCAGCTGGGGGTGCCCGACCTCAGTCACTCTGCCCATTCTTCCAGACGCTGCCATGTTGGACAGCTCTCAGTGGGGAGGGTGAAGTCAATATCAGGCACTTCTGTGCTGGGAAGTGTTGTTTTTTCTTCTTTAAAAAAATTATTTATTTTAATTGGAGGCTAATTAATTTACAATATTGTAGTGGTTTTTGCCATACATTGACATGAATCAGCCATGGGTTTACATGCGTTCCCCATCCTGAACCCCCCTCCCACCTCCCTCCCCACCCCATCCCTCTGGGTCATCTCAGTGCACCAGCCCTGAGCACCCTGTCTCATGCATCGAACCTGGCCTGGTGATCTGTTTCACATATGATAATATACATGTTTCAATGCTATTCTCCCAGACCATCCCACCCTCACCTTCTCCCACAGAGTCCCAAAGACTCTTCTATTCATCTGTGTCTCTTTTGCTATCTTGCATATAGGGTTATCGTTTGCCATCTTTCTAAATTCCTTATATATGTGTTAGTATACTGTATTGGTGTTTTTCTTTCTGGCTTACTTCACTCTGTATAATAGGCTCCACTTTCATCTACCTCATTAGAACTGATTCAAATGCATTCTTTTTAATGACTGAGTAATATTCCATGGTGTATATGTACCACAGCTTCCTTATCCATTCGTCTGCTGATGGACATCTAGGCTGCTTCCATGTCCTGGCCATTGTAAACAGTGCTATGATGAACATTGGGGTACACGGGTCTCTTTCAGTTCTGGTTTCCTCAGTGTGTATGCCCAGAAGTGGGATTGCTGGGTCACATGGCAGTTCTATTTCCAGTTTTTTAAGGAATCTCCACACTGTTCTCCATAGTGGCTGTACTAGTTTGTATTCTGGGAAGTGTTTCTGACTTGAGGGGTGATGGGTGTGTGTGTTGAGGAAGTCTGAACTCGGCTTGGGAAAGAATTTCCACACACAGAGTATTGCAGAGAGGAGTGAGTTTATTAACAGAGAACAGAGATGATGAGGGCTCTGCAAGCACAGTGGGCTGACCTCCTGACAGGCCAGGGAATGTCGATGCTTTCTGTGGGTTAGTAGCCAGTTTTTATAGCCTCAAGACAAAGAGAAATTCCTGCTGGAAGGCTGGCATTAGGTGACTGGTTAGGGCACTATAGGGTTCTACTGGGGTGGGCTTTCTTGCCTAATTTGAAATGAGGAAGCCTACAGGTGATTATCAGGGGGCTTTCAGCAATGGTTACATGGGGGCTCAGGCTTCCTAAGTGGCTCAGTGGTAAAGAATCTACCTGCCAAGCAGGAGACCCAGATTTGATCCCTGGGTCAGGAAGATTCCCTGCAGAAGGAAATGGCAATCTACTCCAGTATTCTTGCCTGGAGAATGACATGGACAGAGGAACCTGGCAGGCTACAGTCCAAGGTGTTGCAAGAGTCAGACGTGACTGAATGACGAAACCACCACTAAGAAGCTCAGTCAGCTTCAAAGGTGACCTTGGTTCTGGCTCTCTGTCTGTGGCCTTGGGGCAGGACTCCACTGTGTGGGTGGGTCTCTGAGTGTGAGAAGTTAGCTGATGGCTTATTTCCCGGGGTCAGGCAGCTGCTGTTCATCCTTGCCTGGTCCGGAAGCCTGTTTGCTCCAGAGAGTGGGCTCGGGACCAAGCCGGAAGGCCTCGCCCAGCTCTGGGGCTTCAGGGTGGGTGGTTTTGCGACTGTCCTGACATTCTGGCAGGAAGCTCTTGTGAGTCAGGAGAGATGGACTTTTTCAAAAATAACCCGCGTGTGTTTCTGGTTTGCAGTGTCTTGACATCACTAGCCTTTAATTAGCTGTGCTTTGCCATTGGGGACTTGGGGATGACCACTTTGCACGCTGCAAGTGATGGCTTTGAGTCACCAAGAGCAGCAGCGAGTGCAGAATGAGGGTGTATGAGCTGGAAGGGACCCCAGGTCACCTCGTCCAAGACTGTCTGTCTTTCACAGATAATTGGCCTCAGCCCAGGGAAGGGCAGTGCTGACCAAGGTCGAGCAGGGGGCAGAGGCAGACTCTTGAGCCCGTCCAGGACTCTGTCCTGATATGCCTGCTGCCCATCCTCGGGGGCAGAGGGGCACCACATGGGGTCACCCACACCCCCTTTAGGTCCACAGAGGGTCATGGTCACCATTAGTTCTGGTTGTGGAGGCTGATGCCCCTGTGACCTGCACCCCGCCCCTTTACCTTTCACTGGGGTGACCAGCGAGTAGGGCTTTGAAAGCTGAGTCACCTGAACCTACAAACTTTGTCAGGTACCGGTGCTTAGGTATGGCGTGGCTTTAATTTGCATTTTCATTAGTAGCTAATGAAGTTGACCATCTTGTGCTAATTGGCCATTTGTGTATCCTCTTCAGAGACATATCTACTCAAAGACTGCCTGTTTTCTAACTGGTATCTTTTCTTTGTTGAGTTGGGTTCTATATGTACCTGGATAAAAGTCCTGTATCAGATACAGCTTGTGCAAACATTTCCCCTGTCCTCTGGTTTGTCTTTTAACCCTCTCGATAGTGCAGCCTTTGCAAATACAAATGAGATCTAATTTACCTCGTTTTCGCTTTTATCACTTGTGCTTTCGATGTCATATCTGAGAAGTTACTTCCTAACCCAAGATTTACTTCTATGTTTTCTTCTAAGAGAATGAGTGTTTTGGTTCTGACATTTAGGTCTTTGATTCAAGTTAATCTGAGTATTGTGACATGAGGTAGGGGGAAATTTTTATTGTGCATGTGGACATCCAGTTACCCCAGCATTGTTTGTTGAAAAGATTATCCTTTCCCCATTGAATGGTGTTGGCACCCTTGTTGAAATCAATTGACCCTCAGTGTAAAGGGTTATTTCTGGACTCTGGATTCTATTCTACTGACCTGTATGTCTGTCCTTATGCCTGTACCACACTGCCTTGATCAGTGTAACTTTGTGGGAAGTTTTGAAGTTGGGGAGTGTCTGTCCTTCAACCTTTTTTCTTCCTTATCAGTTGCAGGTTTAGTGCCAGACATCAGTCCATGCCGCAACACAGAGCCCTCTGCTCAGATGTTTCGGAATGTAACTCTCAGGTAGAAGATACCCAACCGCCATGATCCTTGACATCCCAGCCTGAGGGAACTGCTCTGAGTTTCAGGATGTTCAGAACAGAGCTCAGAGGGGCAGGACTCCTCTTCCCACCCAGCCCTCTCCCTCATCCAGCCTCGTGGTCCTCTTTGCAGGTCAGGCCCTCTCTGGAGTGTGTTTATTTGGCTCTGGGTGCTCCAGGCTGTGGTTGATTGGCAGGGACTGAGATGCCCGCCTGGAAAGCCCACCATTTTCCTGAGGACCTTCCATGAGTGACAGCCTGGGGGTGAAAGGGCCCGTGGACTGAAGACACACATGTGGGTAAAGTGACCCATGTCAGAGACTCCTGCCTGGAGGGGGACCTTGACAAGCAGAGGCTGTGGTTGAGGGAGTGAAGGGCAGAGGAGATGAAGTGATGTGGATTCACCAGCTGTGTCATAAGGCTGCTCTCCATCCATCCTCCTTGGTTTTATTCTAAACCATAAAAAAGACAAGTTCTTCCCAACTGGAAGCTTTCATGTCTCATCACACTTAGTCCTGGCTTTCCTGAACAAGCAATTTAATGAAAGGAAAAGGAAAAAGAAAGAGACAGAGAGAAGGGGAGAAAAACAAGTTGCAAAGCTCTCATTTCATTTGACTGTCAGCCATCTCTGAGAAAATAGTTGGCAAATGATCTCCGAGTTTCCCATAAATAATTGCAAAAGCACCAATCATTTCACAGGTGTCAAGTGGCCCAAATTGTTTCTATTTGTAACTTCTCCTTTAAACAACCTCAAAATGTCACTCAGGTGTCAGAACTGCAGGCTATGGTCTTGAAGCAGGTGAAGGAAGGCTTCTCGGCGTGGCACTGGCATCTTGGAGGAGAGAGCTCTGTGCTCTGAAGTTTGAGAAGGAGTTTCTGGGGACCTCTCTCTCCACCACCCCTGGGTCAAAGGGTGTGGCCCTTCCCCCTGTCCTCTGCAACCAGTGGTGTCAGCATCAGATAGAAGCAGCATCACATACCTCCAGGCCCAGGTCTGTGCGGAGCGAAATGATCTCAGAAGTGTGTCCAACTAGGCTTCCTAGAAAGGTGCTCACAGTCCAGAGTCACCAAGAGGGCACATCCTTCTGGGGGAACCTGCCTAGGAGGGTTTCTGTTGGGGACACTATCTGGAGAGGCCACGTGGGACCCTGTCCACTTGGTGGATTTTTTTTTTTTTTACCACTTTTTCAAACATATATTTTTCTTAGCTTCCTTCTTTCTTTCTTTTTTTCATCCCTCCCTCCCTCCCCCACTCTCTCCCCCTCACTCTTGCTTCTTTCCTTCCTTCCTCCCTTTCTTTCTTGCAGCACAGAAAGGTTTATTGTAGGGCCGAGCAAAGAAAAGGCTTCCCCAGTGGCTCAGTGGTAAAGAACCCACCTGCCAACGCAGGAGACCCAGATTTGATCCCTGGTCCAGGAAGATCACCTGGAGAAAGAAATGGCAACCCCTCCCCCAGTATTCTTGCCTGAAAAGTCCCATGGACAGAGGAGCCACATGGGCTACAGTCCCTGGGGTCACAAAGAATTAAACACAACTTAGCGACTAAACACCAACAACAAGCAAAGAGACTGGGTGGTTCCTGCTCAAAATTGATGGATTTTGGCAGATGTTTATCTCTACTGCTATGTGACCAGGTCCCTCAGTCAGGACAGACACGCTGATCTGGAGGGGTGTGGCTGTAGACTTGGGGGGGCCTCTTGCTCCCTCTTGTCTGCAAGAAGTTGCTTTCACCTTATCAGCATCATCCAGATTTGCCTGCCTCTCCTGCTGCACCTGGAGGAGGCTTCTGAAAGCATCTTGAGCATCTAGGCATTTCTTTTCTTTCTTTTTTTTTTTTTTCTACTGCCTGCTCTTCTCTTGATTCTCAAAACCTCTTTTCACTCCACTTGGTGCCCTTGTTCTCCTTTGGAAACGTACTTGCCTTCAGCTGTAAAAAAAACCTATGTATTTTTTCCCCCATCCTCGAGGTCATCTGTGGTTACATCTGTCAGTAAATCATAGTCATCATCACATCCCAGATCTTGGGTATATTCCCTTAATCAGTGGATTTATATGAAACTGCGGAGTAGCTTTGACCTAATGTTCCAAAGAAATCTCTGGGATATTACAGATAATCAGAAAGCATTTGTTATAATGGAGAAACTCACTGCTTCTCGGAGGAAATTTCACATGGGAACGTCAGCAGGAGCGCTGCCAGTGCCGTGGCTGTTTCTGCCTTTTCTTCCCTGTCTCTCATCCCTTCTTCAAATGTTTGGTGGTAGAGGAGCTACCAAGGGGAGCAGAAGATGCTGGTGAAAAGGGGGCCCCAGAGAGCAGATGTTACTGAAAAAATACCCGAAAACCAAGCCATAGGCAGGAAGTCTGTGAACCCCTTCTGTTCCATCTAACAAATACGTGCTGAGCATAGTTCAGCCTCACCACCTACATTTGTCTGTGCCATTGCTCAGTTGTGTCCGACTCTTTGTGACCCCATGGACTGTAGCCCACCAGGCTCCTCTGTCCCTGGGATTTTCCAGGCAAAAGTACTGGAGTGGGTTGCTGCATAAAACTAAGCAGGTGTCAGGCCTGGATGAAGCGCAGCCTTGGAATGTGAGGGAGGCTAGCCACTCAAGTTACTTAAAGAAGGGCCGCAGATTGTGACCTCCCTAGGGAGTGCCGTGTCTGCCTTGTTCAGGGAGAGCAGGTGGACTAAGTGAACGAGTAGGGGTTTGAAGAGCTTCTTCCTCAGGGCCTGTTTTCTGGAGCTGCTGTACCTCGTTTGCTTATACAAGCCAGCCCCGGATCAGGAGCCTTCACGTGTCACTCACAGCTTACACACTGGCCTTCCTGCCCTGGCCCGTGGCCAGCTGTGGCCTTAGCATTTTGGGTCTGTCGTTTTTTGTATTAGTTTTCATTGCACTGTAACAGATGGCCACACATTTAGCTATTTAAAATGACACACCCATGTGTTATCTCTCAGCTTCTGTTGGTCAGGGGTTAGGGCATGGCTTAGCTGGGTCCTCTGCTAGGTGTTCCACATGAGGCTGCCATCACCCTGTTGGCTGGGCTGTGTTTGAAGGATGAAAGATCCATCTGAAGGATGGATGGGGGATGAATCTGCACCCAAATTCCTCAGTCACTGTTGGAACGCATTTCCTGGTGGCAGCATGTGTAAGGTGCTGGCTTCTTGCTGGCTGGGAGCTGGTGGCTGCCCTCAGGTCCTAGAGGCTGCCCATAGTCCCTGGCCAGGGATATGGTCTCCCAAAGGCAGAACCAGGAGGCTGGGGATCACTGAGGACCACAGCCTCAGGTCCTCGAGGAGTCAGCTGGGCCTCTTCTCCGTCAGTTAGCATCTGTGCTTTCTCATCTTCCATAACCTCTGTGTTACGTGGAAATGAGGAGGAGCTTCACGTTGTGAGATCAAACGAGGGGCTGCCATGGAGATCTCAGGGTGGGGTCAGCCAGGCATCTCCTCCAGACACTGAGCCAGACCCCGGCAGGTGAGGCCTGGATCCTGGGGCAGGGGGCATCCTTGTGGAGAAGACAGGTGACAGGTGAGGGGTGGGGCCAGTGCAGGTGGAGGTGGTGCCATGAAGGAAATTGATGAGTCAATGTGATGGAGACCGACCAGAGACACTGCTCCTTGGACAGAACGACGGGCTTCCCTGCAGGTGGCCCGGCAGCCCCAGAAGGCCGTGTTTGTGGGGCTGTTGTGAGTTGGCAGGAGTGGCCAGCCTCAGTGCACACATGTGCCTACCCTGCAGCCCCAGCAGCACAGAGAAAATGTAACAGAGAACAAACCTAACTCCATGTGGGATCTATTCCTTTAGCTCTAACCCTTGTGCTCTATTAGTTGTCAACCAAAATAATAATAATAATGATGATGATGATAATGCAAGAGGCTACAAAGAAGAAAAGTTTACTTGAGCATCATAAGAATTGCAGTTGGGGAAACAGAGTCAGGTAACCTGGAAAGAGCATTTCAAGGAAGAGAAAGAGTCAGGGGCTTCGAAGACAGAGGGTCATGACTGGTGCTGGTCAGAAAATATTCATCTTCATTGAGTCACACGCCGTCTCAGGGTGGGGGTTCTGACAGGGAGGTGGACTGTCCCGAGTTTCTGTCAGATGTTCTGGATGAGCCAGTTCAGGTCAGCAAGTCCGACTCCACCCGGGTGGAGTCCCTTGCAGGGGCTCTTTTAGCAACACTGACCCTGTTTTGATTTCCCATCCACAGAGTGAGTGGTTTGCCTTCTGCAAACCTTGGCATTGTATTCCCAGACCTCTCAGCCTTCCTCTGGCCATCTTTTGGTCTGAGGAGCTCCTTGACAGACTGATCTTCTTCTGAAGCCCACAGAAGCCTCCCTGATCCTGTTTCCTGTGGTGTTTCTGAACACCATGGCACCACCTTATTATAGGTGGTGGCACACACGACTGTCCCTTGCTGAGCTGGACACTCCCTTGGGGGAGCGTGACCCTGCACATCTTTTTACACCCGTGGTGTGCAGCCTCCGGCCAGCCAGGCCAGCTGAGAAAGGTGCAGGGCCGTCCTGGCTGAACGGCTCACTGGTCCTGGAGCCTTGTTGTGGCCCCTTCCCCCACCTTTTTCTGAGCCTCACCCTCCCTTCTCTGTTGAGCATCAGAGGCAGAGCTTGGAATCTGAAGTCTCCTGAGTGGGGGCCTTGCTGCAGGAAGTTCTTTGGGGAAACACTTCTGTTCTCACATAGCCCTTCTTGTGGATTTTGGCATCATGTTGACTATTTTAAAAATATATATTTATTTGTTTATGTGGTTGCACTGAGTCTTAGCGGCATGTAGGATCTTTAGTTGTAGCTTGCAAACTCTTAGTTGTGGCCTGTGGGATCTAGTTCCCTGACCAGGGATTGAACCTGGGCCTGCTACGTTGGGAGTATGGAGTTTTAGCCCCTGGACCACCAGGGAAGCCCCCCCACTGACTGTTTTTAAGGCAAGATCCCACAGGGGTTGTGGTTGCCTGGGTGTGTCCCCAGATGGATTTCTGCCTGGCCATTTTGGAGGAGGTGGTTTTCCACGAATCTCCTGGCCATGGTGTAATTGCACCAGAGCAGCCTCAGTGCATACCTGTAAACATAGCTAAGTTCCCTTTTAAGCTGACTGCAGACACCCATCTGAGTCACACATCATCTATTGATTATTCTCCGTTACAGCAATGCAGGGCTCTCCTTGTTTGCTTCCTGTGATTAAAGAGGAGAATTGCCAGGAACTAAAGAATGCTTTAGTGTTTGTTCCCTAAATCAATGTTGTTGCTTCATATAAAACCAAACGTCCTGTAAACATTTTTATTTGCCAAGTTACGCCGCCCCCTCTAGGGACATAGGCACCCCAGCACTTAGAAGTTGGCTTTCTCTCAAACTTGTTTGCAAGAAGTTTCTGGGGAAAACTTTTTAATAACAGGCCCGCAGAACAAGATCCATTCAATTTTCTCCAATTATACATGGAAAGTAACTTTTGCCCACTCCGTAGTTTTCTTCATTGCCTCAGGTCTTTTGAGGGCTGGATTTAAATCAAAGCCTGTACGAGGGAGAAGAAAAGCTTTGTGATCTCTTTGCTGAGGTTGGCTTACAACAAATTAGAAAGAAATGAAACATTCCCACACTAGTCAAGCGCCTTTATTGGGTCTTCCTCACTGGCAATTACATTTTTATATTTCACATTGCAGGGATGTGTGAACCATCTTCCAGAGCTGAATTGGAGGGTTTGGTTTGTTTGCTTTTGGTGGAGACTTGAGTTGGGATCTGATGCAGGTCCTAGAAAAAGCTGGAACCAGCTCCTAGTCCGGTAACTACAGGTAGTGGGCTAAGGACCAGGCAAGGCAAACAAGGCACCTCAGGGGCAGAATTTGAGGAGATGCTTCTCATGTCTGAGCAGGTGTGGGTCCTGCATGTACATGACCCTGGGAGAAGGAGGCTTCTAGGCAATGAGGTGCTTCCTGCCTCACCCTGTCCTGACCTGACATCACTCTAACTGATTGATCACTGGTCCACCTGCCAAATATTTACTCATCTTATTCTTGGAAAGAGTTCCTGGGGTGTTCAATGGATTTGTGAATTCAAGCCAATTCAAGCTGATCCGATTTTCCATAGCCTCGCCAGATATAATGTGCAAACCACTAGGAATGAGGGGAGACAAGGTGTTTTCTCCTAATGGTTGGGTAAGGCAGTGGTCCCCAACCTTTTTGGCATCAGGGATGAGTTTCCTAAAGGACAATTTTTGCATGATATGGAGTGGGAGGAAGGTTTTGGGGTGATTCAAGTTCATTACACTTATTGTGAACTTTATATCTCTTATTATTGCATCAGCTCCACCTCAGATCGTCAGGCATTAAATCCTGGAGGTTAGGGACCCCTGCTAGAAGTCCTTGGATGAGACTGAAAACAACTCTTCCATCCATGTTATTGGTTGAATCATGTTCCTTCCAAATTGGTTTGTTAAAGGCCTAACCCCCAGATAAGAAAACCTTCCTCAGTGATCAGTGCAAAGAAATAGAGGAAAACAATAGAATGGGAAAGACTAGAGATCTCTTCAAGAAAATTAGAGATACCAAGGGAATATTTCATTCAAAGATGGACTCAATAAAGGACAGAAATTGTATGGACCTAACAGAAGCAGAAGATATTAAGAAGAGGTGGCAAGAATACACAGAAGAAGTGTACAAAAAAGATTTTCACAATCCAGATAATCACGGGGGTGTGATCACTCACCTAGAGCCAGACATCCTGAAATGTGAAGTCAAGTGGGCCTTAGGAAGCATCACTGCAAACAAAGCTAGTGGATGTGATGGAATTCCAGTTGACCTATTTCAAATCCTAAAAGATGATGCTGTGAAAGTGCTGCACTCAATATGCCAGCAGATTTGGAAAACTCAGCAGTGGCCACAGGACTGGAAAAGGTCAGTTTTCATTCCAATCCCAAAGAAAGGCAATCCCAAAGAATGCTCAAACTACCGCACAATTGCACTTATCTCACACGCTAGTAAAGGAATGCTCAGAGTTCTCCAAGCCAGGCTTCAGCAATACATGAACCATGAACTTCCAGATGTTCAAGCTGGTTTTAGAAAAGGCAGAGGAACCAGAGATCAAATTGCCAATATCTGCTGGATCATCGAAAAAGCAAGAGAGTTCCAGGAAAACATCTATTTCTGCTTTATTGACTATGCCAAAGCCTTTGACTGTGTGGATCACAATAAACTATGGAAAATTCAAGAGATGGGAATAACATACCACCTGACCTGCCTCCTGAGAAACTTGTATACAGGTCAAAAAGCAATAGTTAGAACTGGACATGGAACAACAGACTGGTTCCAAATTGGGAAAGGAGTACGGCAAGGCTGTGTATTGTCATCCTGCTTAATTAACTTATATGCAGAGTACATCATGCAAAATGCCAGGTGGGATGAAGCACAAGCTGGAATCAAGATTGTCGGGAGAAATATCAATAACCTCAGGTATACAGATGACACCACACTTATGGCAGAAAGCAAAGAGGAACTAAGTAGCCTCTTGATGAAGGTAAAAGAGAGTGAAAAACCTGGCTTAAACTCAACTTTTAAAAAAAGAAGATCATGGCATCTGATCCCATCACTTCATGGCAAATAGATGGGGAAATGATGAAAACAGTGACAGACATAATTTTCTTGGGCTTCAAAATCATTGCAGATGGTGACTGCAGCCATGAAATTAGAAGATGTTTGCTCCTTGGAAGATTGGTCATTAGCTATGACCAATCTAAATAGCATATTAAAAAACAGAGACATTACTGTTCTGACAAAGGCCCTTATAGTCAAAGCTATGGTTTTTCCAGTAGCCTTGTATGGATGTGAGAGTTGGACCATAAAGAAGGCTGAGTGCCAAAGAATTGATGCTTTCAAACTGTGATGTTGGAGAAGACTCTTGACAGTCCCTTGGACTGCAAGGAGATCAAACCAGTCCATTCTAAAGGAGATCAGTCCTGAGTATTCATTGGAAGGATTGATGCTGAAGCTCCAATATTTTGGCCGCTTGATGTGAAGATCTGACTCGTTGTAAAAGACCCTGATGGTGGTAAAGATGAAGGCAAGAGGGGAAGGGGATGACAGAGGATGAGATGGTTGGATGGCATCACCAACTCAATGGACATAAGTTTGAGCATGCTCTGGGAGATAGTGAAGGACAGGGAAGCTTGATGTGCTGCAGTCCATGGGGTTGCAAAGAGTCAGACGTGACTGTGTGACTGAACAACAGCAATAATTAGGAATGTTGAGCATCTCTTCATGGGGCCTTTCAGCCATCTATATGTCTTCTTTGGAGAAATGTTTATTAGGTTTTCTGCCAATTTTTTTGATTTTTTTTTTTTTTTGAGCTGCATGAGCTCTTTGTATACTCTGGGAGTTTAATCCCTTGTCAGTTTCTCATTTGCAAATATTTTCTCCCATTCTGAGGGTTGCCTTTTCATTTTGTTTATGATTTCCTTTGTTGTACAATAGTTTTTATGTTTAATTCGGTCCCATTTTTTATTTTTGTTTTTATTTTTATCAGAGAAAAGATCTTAAAGGCAGGCTGAGGGAGAGGATCTCAGGGTACAACGATTAGTTTGTGGATATTATTTCGATTGGTGGGTGGTGAGGTAATTGGGACTCAACATCATCTACCTTCTGGTTACAACCCTTCTGGGGTCTACTTGTTTGTGGGCAGCATGCAGTTAACTTCTTTCACATGGTGGGGATTTCAATATCTGCAAAACAGCTCAAAGGCCATGGCTCAGGATATTATCTAGAGCCCTTGAGGAGGAACTAAAGGTCCTTGACTTTTGTTGAGTGGCTAAAGCATTATTATTTTGTCTTGCTTGACTGTTTCCCATTCTTTCTGCATTTTTTTTACCTCTAGGATTAAATATGCTCTTTGGAACTTGGCAAAAGCCTAGGAGGCTAAAGTTTTTCTATGAACAAGAGACAGAGGTCCTGCTTGTTTCAACCTTATTTGGAAATAGGGTCATTGCAGATGTAATTAGTTGAATGAGGTCCTATTGGAGAAGGGTGAGCCATAATGAAAGGCCTGGCAGAGTTCCCTAGCACCTTCAGAGGGAGCATGGCTGGTTGCTCCCTGTTGACACCTTGATTCTGTACTTCTTGTCTCCAGAACCATGAGACAATGAATTTCTTTCTATCTTTCTATTTGTTTATTTATTTGGCTGTATCAGGTCTTAGTTGTGGCACATGAGCTTAGTTGGTCCGTGGTATGTGGGATCTTATTTCCCCCACCAGGGACTGAACCCACACCCCCTGCATTTCAAGGCATATTCTTAACCAGTGGACCACCAGGGGAGTCCCACAGTGAATTTCTGATGTTTCAATCACCCCATTTGTAGCCCTTTCTTACAACAGCCCTGGCGAAGAACACGACCTGTTAATCCGGAGCATCTCTGTGCTTCCACCTTGTCCTTCCTGCTGCAGCATGTCTTTTTAATGGGTTACGTCTATGCGATTTTATTTACTCTCTTTCGACGGTACCGGTTTTAGCATCACTGAGGTTTCTGATTCAAGTCTGTCTTTTCAGAATAAGTAGTTCCAGCAGTGAGACTGCTGCTTGGCTCAGGGTCGGGTGGACAGTCCCATTGGAAAGCATTACTTGGGGCCCGTTTGCAGCCGTTCCAGTCTGAGTCCACATGCCTAGCCAGTTATCCTTCATAGGTAAAGGAATTTAATCTCCACGGCCAGTTGCTGGATATTTTTCTCTTGAAGGATGATTGTTTGGAAATTCCACATCAAAGGCAAGACACCACACAGAGGAGCCGTAGCCTTGTGCTAATTAATTACGAGCTAGGGTGTTTGCAGAAAGCTTGTGCTGGGAAGAATTCTCTAAGCCATGGCTGGGTTTACGGTGCTCAGAGAGCATAACGTGAACACTCAGCAGTGGAAACACCGTGCATTTGCATACTTCTCAGGATGTGATCACGTAATACAGGAAGCCTAGTTGCTGATGAATGCCGTTTAAAGTTCACACCTGTGTGTGTTGCTCTGTCGTACTTTAAACTGAAAACGGTGCATGGATATGGGTGGTGGGGACCAGAGTCCACAGAAACTGCTTTGTGTTCTGATCAACTTCACTCAGGGAGCTCACACAGCTGGGCGGACTGCTTTCTGTGCTGTTACTCCAGACCCTTGAGCCATGGCAAGGACTCAGGGGGTGGAGTGTCTGCACCTTTGCATAACACAGACCCACAGTCTGCACCCAGCGGGGGGGGGGGGGGGGGGGGGTGAAGGACTGTGTCTCTGGATCTGCCTAAACCGCACCTGTGATGCTCCTGTGAAGATAACAGGGGTTCTTTTGTGCTGAGACCATTGACCTCAGGTCTCACACTGGAAGCTGACCTCAGGATGCCTTTCAGAGTTTCAGATTTCATTTTTAAATTTTTATTTTGTGTGGGAATATAGTTGATTTATGGGGCTTCCCTGGTAGCTCAGCTGGTGAAGAATCCGCCTGTAATGCAGGAGACCCTGGTTTGATTCCTGGATTGGGGAGATCCCCTGGAGGAGGGCATGGCAACCCACTCCAGTATTCTTGGGCTTCCCTGGTAGCTCAGACAGTAAGGAATCCGCCTGTAATGCAGGAGACCTGGGTTTGATCCCTGGGTTGGGAAGATCCCCTGGAGGAGGGCATGGCAACCCACTCCAGTATTCTTGCCTGGAGAATTCCTGTGGACAGAGGAGCCTGGTGGGTTGCCGTCCATGAGGTCGCAGAGTCGGACACGACTGAGTGAGTAAGCCCAACACAGCAGAGTTGATTTACAGTGTTGTGTTAGTTTCTGGTCAACAGCAAAGCGATTTGGTTACACATATACATCTATCCTTTTTCAGATTCTTTTTCTTTTTTAGGTTATTGGAGAAGAATCTTGAGAGTCCCTTGGACAGCATGGAGATCAAACCAGTCAATCCTAAAAGAAATCAACCCTGAATATTCATTGGAAGGACTGATGCTGAGGCTGAAGCTGCAATACTTTGGCCACCTGATGGGAAGAGCTGACTCATTAGAAAAGGCCCTGATGCTGGGAAAGGTTGAAGGCAGGAGGCGAAGGGGACAACAGAGGACGAGATGGTTGGATGGCATCACCAACTCAATGGATATGAGTTTGAGCAAACTCCGGGAGATAGTGAAGGACAGGGAAGCCTGGTGTGCTGCAGTCCATGGGGTCACAAACAGGAGGGCATGACTGAGCAACTGAATAACAACAACTACCACATTCTAACTGATTCCATCAAAAAGATCCTATTTCCTTCTAAGGTTACATCCTGAGGCTCTGAGGGTGAGGACATAGCACATTTTTGGGGGGATCTTGATCCTACTGTAACAGTCACCTTGGACAAGTTACTCAACATCTCTAGCCCCCAATTTCTTCCGTAAGATACATACAGTGGCAGCACCTGCCTAAGGGCTGTTCTGAAGATGAAAAGAGTAGATCGATGCCCATCTCAGGTAGTGATGCTCTGTAGGGATTCAGACATGTCACACCTGGAGTCCTGGGACCCTCAGTGTCAAGGGCAGTGAGCCGGGGACTGTGTCACATTCATGCCACACTTGTGAAAAGGACAGAGAGCACAGGGATGTGGAAGGTAACATGCTCTCAGGCTGCTCCGAGGCGTTGCTTATTCATCCATACCATTGATGAGCAAGAAGTGGGGAAATGTGCTGATATTTTCAATATGTGCATTTTGTGCATGTGTGGATTATTTCTCAACACCTGGAGTCAGTGAAGGAGAATAAAAAATGCAACTTTCCTCAGAGGTTGAAAGATTGAGAATCCTGCCTTGGAGTCTCCCACACTGAATCATTTAATGATCCTACAAACCGCCTGCAGGGGCTGTGGGCGGATGTCCTCCAAGGAGATCCGGGGGCCAAGCTGCCGTCCTTGTCTGCACAGCCTGTGACAATCCCAAAGATGAATTGGGTCTTGCCAGCTCTGGCTTCACCTGAGAATGGCTCATCAAGGTGCCCTTGTGAGGGACGCCCAAGGGTTTGTTTATTCTGCAGATAACAAAGGACACAGACTTCTGTGTTTTTCAGGATACACCAGCATGTTAGCAAAAGGTATTAAAGTTCCCTTTTTATCTCCCTTATACCTTCAGTTTTATTTTCCTGATTCGTTGTTGCTGCAGGAGAAACCACGCACTTGCCCGACCGGTGATGTGAGCTCCCGTCCAAGCCAGGCCATCGGGAGCGAGGCTAGGTGTTTGTGCAATCGGATCCTCTTCTGTTTCCTCCTGCTGGGGAGGGTTCACTTCCTGGCCTCTGTAATTTGGGAGTGGCCATGTGACTTTCTCTGACGAAGGAAATGTGAGTGGAGGTGATGGTTTGGGGAGACATGTTTAGTAGCTGGTTCCCAAACTCTAGCCCTCCCTTCTAACCAAGGCGATCTGGACAGTGTCTCTGGATATGTGTATTACTGCATCAGTCCAGAAGGACAGCGGCCCCAGAGAGGTGCAGCTGACTCTCCAGGAGAAACAAACCTGTGTTACGTTGATGATATTTCGGGTTGGTGGTTATTGCAGATATCGTGGCTTATCTGGGTGAAGGCACTGATTTCATATATTTCCAGAAAAGGCATATAAGCCAAAAGACACAGAAGAATTTAGGGAACCTGGAGTCTAGCTCTGATTGCAGGAGGTGAGGGTAACCACCTAACCTTCAGATCATACTGGGTAAAAGAGACTTTGCAGATGGGATTAAATTAAAGATTTTGAGGTGAGGGGGTTCTACTGGATTATCAGGGTGGCCCAATACCACCACAACTGTGCTTATAAGAGGGAGGCAGGAGCATCAGAGTTCTAGGAGAGGTGACAACAGAAGCAAAGTTTGGACAGATATATTTTGACGAAGGAAGTGGGGCCACAAACCAAGGTGTGCAGGTGGCCTTTAGACTCTAGAAAAGGGTCTTTTAAAAAAAATTGAAGTATCATTGATTTACAATGTTACGTTAATTTCTGCTGTATAGTGAAGTGATTCAGTTATATATATATATGTGTGTGTGTGTGTATATATATATATATTCTTCTTTGTTTTAACTATGTTTGTGTGCAGTTTGGTGACAGTAAATCTTAACACTGTTGTGTAACCATCACTGACAACCAACTCTAGAACCCCTCCCTCCTGCAAAACTGAAACTCAGTTCCCTGTTAAAAATTATTTTAAACATGCATATGGGTGTAGAGAACAGATTTTGACAGCGGGCACCACGGTTTAGTAGGCAGTATCTCCCTGGTGGCTCAGACGGTAAAGCGTCTGCCTACAATGTGGGAGACCCAGGTTCAATCCCTGGGTTGGGAAGATCTCCTGGAGAAGGAAATGGCAACCCACTCCAGTATTCTTGCCTGGAAAATCCCATGGACGGAGGAACCTGGTGGGCTACAGTCCATGGGGTCACAAAGAGTCAGGCATGACTGAGGGACTTCACTTTCACTTTCACCTATGCTTGAAAGAAAAGTGAAAGTGAAACTTGCTCAGTTGTGTCCGACTCTTTGTGACCCCATGGACTATATAATCCATGGACTGTATAATTCTCCAGGCAAGAATACTGGAGTGGGTAGCCTTTCCCTTCTCCAGGGGATATTCCCAACCCAGGGATTGATCCCAGGTCTCCCACACTACAAGCGGATTATTTGCCAGCTGAACCACAAGGGAAGCCAAAGAATATTGAAGTGGGTAGCCTATCCCTTCTTCAGTGGACCTTCCCAACCCAGGAATTGAACTGGGGACCTATGCTTGCCAACTAACTATTGGAAAGTGTATAGTTGGAACCTATGTTTACCAACTGATTATTGTGTCTTCTAATTTTGCATGTATTAAATATAAAAGGTTTTTGGGTGTCTGAACATTTAACAAAATGATATCCTATATCACCTGAAACAATTTTTAAACTCAGTATCAGGTTTTTAAAGATTTTTCCATGTTGACACATCTCAGGTCTTGTTCATTTATTTCAGCTACTGCCAAGCACATCATTTTATAAAAATTTCACAATTTATCTACATTTGCTAATCTGAGGAGTGGGAAAATTTTCAATCTTGTGTTTAGATGTTTTTCCTGATTATCAGTGAGGTTCAGCATGTACATCAACTGAGATGCTCATATGTGTTTTCTTCTTTATTTGTGAGAACGCTGTATTAAGGAATTTTTGGATGTTGAAACATTCTTACCTCCAGGGATATCCTTGTCATAAAACGTAATCTTTTAAAAATGACACTTGATCAGCTAATATATTTAAAAAATGTTTTATGTATATCTTTATGCATGAAATTGATCTATTGTTTTATCATCTTTGCAAGCTTTGCCATCAATTTTATACCAGTTTTATATAGTGAATTGTGTAGTTTTCCCTCCTTCTCAGTCTCTGAAAATTTTCCTTCTTATTTTTCAAATCTCAGCATAATTCATTCTTTGGTTTATTAAAAATTGCTGACAAGCCATCTCTTCTTGGTGTCTTTTGAGGGAGGAAAAGAGATTTCTGATAATTGGTTTGTTTCTTTAATGGACATTGACTTACACAGATTTTTTATCAGTCTTTAGTCAGTTTTCTTATTTTTTCTACTGTAAATTATCTAGTTTCTCAAAGTTATTGGAAAATCAATGACAGTTTTAGAAGAAAAGTGTAAGAAAAAATATTTTTATGATCTCGGGGTAGGGAAGAATTACTTAAACAAGGTATAAAAATGAACGGTATCTATAAAGGAGAATATTGATCAACGTGACTATGTTAAAATTCAGAATGCCTGTTCAACAGAGGATGCTTTGAAGTGAAAATCTGTGTCTGAAGTGAAAAGGGTCTCCCCTTGTGAATAAAAAAAAAGAGGCACAGTGAGGAAGGTATGGGGAAACCTATGAGGGTGGACTGCAGTTTTCAGTATGGGATATATATGAAAAATGATGGGGATGTTGCAAAGACATAGTTGCTCTCCTTGGCCAAATCTGGGATAAGAAGATCATCAAAGGAAATCAGGACAGCAGTGGACTATACGTCCATGCTGATAATAAACAGGCAAACGAATAGTTCAGGAAATATGTAGGTCATTGAGGGAGAAGGGGGGATCTTCATGGTTGAAGACTGGCTGATGAACATGGAGGGTGTTGGAGAACACTGCCACAATTTCATATCAATAATGGTTAAGACTGGCTTGGGGGTGAGTCATCAATGGATTCTAAATGGGGTTGGGAGGGGTTGGTGAGGGTCAGGGCATGTGTGTGGTCTCAAAGTGCTTCTCTGCGAATAGGGGAAACACTGTCTCCAGGCAGTGGAGATGGTGGAGAACACCAGAGAGGTGATCCAAGTTGGCATCACCTGGAGGGAGGCAGGTGGACACCACTCATCTGCAGAGGTGAAGCTGGGGAGGGTTGCAGGTGGGGTCATGTGTGTGGGGTCCTGGCCTACCTGCATATCTCGAATCTGAGCACAGGGAAATACCAGACAAACCCAATGGGGTCTGCCCTCTGGGCTTACTGCCCCGTCTCTGTAAGAACTGTAAGCATTGTGAAAAACTAAGCAAGACCCAGCAGTTGTTCTGGATATGGAGACTAAAGAGGGATGAGCATGTGGCCCTGACCTGGGCCCTGTATCGGGGGGAAGTTCTGTAAAGCGCATGCCTGGGAAGACCAACAGAGCTGGAAGAGAGGCTGCAGGTAGCCATATTAAGTTCTCCGGATTTAATCACTGGACTCTGATTATGTAAGAGCACACCCTTTTCCTTAGGAGACACATAGCAGGATATTAAAAGGCAAAGGGGCAACTTACTTTCAAATAATTCAGAAAAAAATGAATATATATATATATATATATATATATATACACACACATAGGAAGGATGAGGAAAATTGATGATGACAACATGTTAAAACCTGGGCCATCTGGGTAAAGTGCCTGGGGGAGTTATCCATATTGCTCTTGCAACAATTTTGTAAGTTTGCAACTATTTCAAAATAAGAAATTTTAAAGCTTGATGTTCACCAATAAAAGGCAAATTACAGAATAGGGCAAGAGCTTATCACAGAAGGTTCAAAATCCTGCAAAGCTAAAATTGCTTAGGGATTCAAACATACATGTTAGAGGATGAAGAAAAGACAGTTGGGGACTTCCCTGGTGGTCCAGTGGTTAAGAATCCAGCTGCCAATGCGGATATGATCCCTGGTCTGGAGGATTCCACACTCTGTGGGACAACTAAGCCTGATCACCACAACTATGCAAGCCCGAGTGCCTAGAGCCGGAGCTCTGCAATAAGAGAAGCCACTGCAATGAGAAGCCTGCACACTACAACTAGCGAGTAGCCCCACTCACCAGAATTAGAGAAAGCCTGCTGGCAGCACTGAAGACCCAGGGGAGTCCAAAAGCAAAATACAGTAGAACTGCCATATGACCCAGCAGTCCCGCTGCTGGGCACACACACTGAGGAAACCAGAATTGAAAGAGACAAGTGTACCCCAGTGTTCATCACAGCACTGTTTATAATAACCAGGACATGGAAGCAACCTAGATGTCCATCAGCAGATGAATGGATAAGGAAGCTGTGGTACATATACACAATGGAATATTACTCAGCCATTAAAAAGAATACATTTGACTCAGTTCTAATGAGGTAGATGAAACTGGAGCTTATTATACAGAGTGAAGTAAGCCAGAAAGAAAAACACCAATACAGTATACTAACGCATATATATGGAATTTAGAAAGATGGTAACGATAACCATGTATGCGACACAGCAAAAGAGACACAGATGTATTGAACAGTCTTTTGGACTCTGTGGGAGTGGGTGAGGGTGGGATGATATAGGAGAATGGCATTGAGACATGTAAATTATCATATGTGAAATGAATCGCCAGTCCAGGTTCAATGCATGAGACAGGATGCTCAGGGCTGGTGCACTGAGATGACCCAGAGGGATGGGATGGGAAGGGAGGTGGGAGGGGGGTTCAGGATGGGGAACACATGTAAACCCATGGCTGATTCATGTCAATGTATGGCAAAACCAATACAATGTTGTAAAGTAAAATAAATGAATTAATTAATTAAAAATGAAAAGAAAAAAACAGCAAAATAAATAAATGCACATTTTTTTAAAAAAAGAAAAGACAGTTTGGGAGGCACACAGCATTCAGGAAGATGTGGGCTCTGGGGTATGCAGAGGTGACAGAAAAGAACAGGACGACCCCATTATGGGTGACGCGCCTTCAGGTCGGGGGGGGGGGTGGGTAGACCATGCTTGTTGTATTACTGTTCTTTTAGCTGTTTACACATGTTAGATACACTCTTTTGAATGTATGACATTTCATAATACATTTTAAAAAACCAAGAATGAAAGTAAAGCTATTACCCACCCTCCCATTTTTTTCCATTTAGCAAGTGTGGAAATCAAAGCTCAGTGAAGTTTAGAGATTCAGCAGGGCTGAGATTTGAACCCAAGCCCTTGCTATCTCCTCTACCTGAAGAAAGAGCCCTAATTAAGACAGAGAAAGGAAGGGAATGAGACCCAGTGGGCTGTTTGGAGAGGTACGGGGTCTCTCCTCTTCTGCCCCATCTTTGTTTGTGGGACCAAGCATGGTGCCCAAGGTCAGGTCCCTTGATGGATTGGGAGGAGAGTGGTGCCCAAACCTGTGTTCTCTGGCACCTTTCCCAAGGGATTTTAAAATAGATTTCCCTCCAAATTATCTTTTAACACAAATTTAAAAACATTTATTTATTTTTTGGCTGTGCTGGGTCTTCATTGCTGCACATGGGCTTTCTCTAGTTGCATTGTTCAGGGCCTACTCTCTAGTTGTGGTGCTCAGGCTTCTCATTGTGGTGGCTTCTCTAGTTGTGGAGCATGAGCTCAGTAGTTGTGGCCCAAGGGCTTAGTTTCTCCTATGGCATAGTGAGATCCTCCTGGACCAGGGATTGAACTGGTGTCTCGTGCTTTGCAAGGCAGATTCTTAACCACTGGGCCACAAGGGAAGCCCAAATTAATTTAAATGAAAACATAACAGCTGACAAGAAGGGCAAAGTTGCAAGATTTGGCCCAAGCTCCCAACCGATTACAATCTCTGCGCTGACCTTTGCGGATGCCTCATCAGATGATGCTGGAACTAGCCCTAAAGAAGCGCCGTGTCCACATGGGAAGAGGGAATCATTATGGCTCCCCTGTTGGGACTTTCAATCAAATGCCCAGATGGGCCCCCAGCTGTCATCATCTACCCCTGTGTCCTCCTATCCTTGCACCAGTGCAGGTCATCTGAAGATCACCAATTTCTTCTCACTTTTCCAGATCTGCGTTGAGTCCTCACATGTGAGTTTGGTTATTCACATCTCTGCAGTCTTGTGCCTGTGGATAATCAAATTTTGATCTGATAATTAGTTTCTAATTGGTATTTGCTTTCCGTGTTCAGTGTGGTGGGCAACTGTCAAACAATTTGATTCAAATTCCCTGCAAGTCAGCTCTGCTTGATGTGTTTTTCTCTGTTCCCTTCTTCCCCAGTGAAAACATATATGCATTTAAAAATAAACACAGGTGTTGGAGGAGATGTTTTGAAATGTTCTCTTGTACCTGACAGCTGTGCTCTCCATGGAAATCGCAGCAATTGTTTTCACTGTGATGGCACGAGTTTTCCTGGAAGCCTCCGAAGGATTAGCACTTGAGTGTATTAATATAGAAACTCAGCATGGCAAGAATGTATTATGGGCTCTCCTAAGATATTACCAAGAGCTTATAGAATTGTAATAGTATTCTTGAAAGTCTCTCAGAATAAAAACAGATGATCTTTCTCATCAAAATGTTATCCTTGTTGGGTTGAGCACATTGGCGAAAAGTGCTCATCTCTAAGATATTCGAATGTCTTCATGCCCATTCTGTAGGCTGGGGAGTGATTTAAACCCTTCCATCCAGTCTTGGTGTCATGGACCAGACTCTGTGCGGGGTTGGTCAGACTCACAATCGGTTTCAGCAACTTCAGAATTCTTGTTTGGTTTAAGAACAGCCACAGGAGAGGAAGATGCTGTTTTCCTGGTCAGTTGCATTCACTGGCCGGAAGAGAGAAAAAGCAAGTCAGAAGGCGGGGAGGGAGACTGAGAGCGAAGGCAGAGTTCAGAGCAGCCCACTCCTGTCACAGCGTCCCCTTGGGCCCGTCTAAAAGTGTTTCTAAAAGTGTTTCTCTTGACCATAGTTTCAAAACGTGGGGGCCTTTGGAGAAGTACCTTTGGCTTTTGAGTGGAAAGATAAAATAGAAATCTAATAACTGTACACAAGCCTGGACCGCTCATGTAGAACCAGCAGCCCAGAGCTGCTGCCAGAGTCCGTGGCTTCCAGATAAATGGGCTTAAAAAAAAATTGTTCTGTTTTGTTTCACGCACACAATTCAAATGCAAATCATCCAAAGGGCATGCAGAGCAGGGTCAGTCTTCTCTCTGGGTCCCAGGCTCCTTGCAATTCTCTTCACAGGTCCTTGGGTGTGAGCTTTGGGCAGTTGGGGTGGACAAGCATGCAGTCAGGGTGACCATGAATCTCTCTCTTCCAACATAGTCTGTATGTATATATCAGCCCCTCTGTCCCAACCTGCTCTTCTTCAGTGGGGTCCTGGTGATCTTTCTGTAGCTCAGTACGCACATTATTATTATCCCTTCATTTGTTTAATGGTGGCCAAGTAGTCCTTCGTGTGGCTGTGCCAAAATCCATCAATCCATTCCCTGTTGATAGACACCAAGGTTGCTTCCTGAACTTTTTTGCCATGGCAAAGAATATTGCAATGAGGAGCCTTAGGCACACAACAGCTTCTCCGATGAGTGAATAAGATCCAAAGACTGAACACTTACAAGTCATTTCTGGTTGAAATGGTGTGTGCACTCTTCATGGCCCAGGTGAAGGGGGACATGCTTTGCCCAGCACACCTGGCAGAGATGGGAAGGGCTGTGTCTCCATCCTGTGCTCTCACGTGTTTGACTTTTATCCATCTGATTGTGGAGTTTCATTTTTGCATTCCTCTGATTAGAAATGAGGTTTAAAATCTTCACTGTGTTTAAGAACCACTTAATGTTCATAGCAGCAGTTAAACTGGACATGGAACAACGGACTGGTTCAAAATTCGGAAAGGAGTACAAGGCTGTGTATTGTCACCCTTCTCATTTAACTTCCATGCAGAGTACGTCTATGCAGCCCAGCGAAATGCTGGGCTGGATGAATCACAAGCTGCAATCAAGATTGCCAGGAGAAATATCAACAACCTCATGTGTGCAGATGATACCACTCTAATGGCAGAAAGTGAAGAACTAAAGTGTCTCCTGATAAGTATGAAAGAGGAGAGTGAAAAAACTGGCTTAGAACTCAACATTCAGAAAGCTAAGATCATGGCATCTGGTCCCATCATTTAATGGCAAATAGAAGGGGAAAAGTGGAGAAAAAATGACAGATTTTAATTTCCTGGGCTCCAAAATCACTATAGATGGTGACTGCAGCCACAAAATTAAAAGACACTTGCTCCTAGGAGGGAAAGCTATGACAAACCACCTAGACAACTTATTAAAAATCAGAGACATCACTTTGCTGGCACAGGTCCATATAGTCAAAGCTAGTTGTTTTCAGTAGTCATGTGCAGATGTGACAGTTGGACCATAAAGACTGAGTGCTGAAGAAGTGATGCTTTTGTGGTGATGGAGAAGACTCTTGAGAGTCCCTTGGACTGCAGAAAGATCAAACCAGTCAATCCTAAAGTGAATCAACCCAGAACATTCATTGGAAGGACTGATGTTGAAGCTGAAGCTTCAATACTTTGACCACCTGATGTGAACAGCTGACTCATTGGAAAAGACCGTGATGCTGAGAAAGGAGCATCAAAAAAGGCCAAAGGAGAAGTGAGTGGCAGAGGATGAAATGGTTAGACAGCATCACTGACTCAGTGGACATGAATTTGAGCAAACTCTGGGAGACTGTGAAGGACAGCGGAGCCTGGTGTGTTGCAGTTCATGGGATTACAAAGAGTTGACCACGACTTAATGACTGGACAACAACAACAAAGTTCAGAGCAGTACTATTTACAACAGGTAAGACATGGAAGCACCTAAGTGTCCATGGACAGATGAATGAATAAAGAAGATGTGGTAAATATATACAATGGAATACCTCTCAGCCATAACAAGGAATGAAGTAATGGCTTTTGCAGTAACATGAATGGACCTAGAGATGATCATACTAAGTGAAGAAAGTGAAAGCGTTAGTCACTCAGTCGTGTCTGACTCTGTGGCCTCATGGTCTGTCCATGGAATTCTCCAGCCAAGAGTATTGGAGTGGATTGCCATTCTCTTCTCCAGCAGATCTTCCTGGCCCAGGGATCAAACCTGGGTCTCCTACACTGCACTCAGATTTCCTTACCATCTGAGCTACTGGGGAAGCTCAGTACTCAGTCAAATAAGTAAGCAAAAGAAAGACAAATACTTATATGTGGAATCTAAAAAAGTGATATAAATGAACTTATTTAGAAAACAAATAGACTCACAGACATAGAAAATGAACTTACAGTTATCAAAGGGGATAGTGGATGGCTGGGGAACAGAGAGATAAATTAGGACGTTGGGATTAACATATACACACTATTATATATATATAAATTGAGAAAACAGCAAGGAGCTACTGTATAGCCCAGGTAACTATACTCAATATCTTGTAATAATCTATAATAGAAAAGAATCTGAAAAAGGATATATATGGATATATGTATAACTGAATCACTTTGTTGTACATTGAAACTAACATAATGTAAATTAACTATGCTTCAATAAAAATGGTTAGAAAAACCATATAAAATCTTTGAATGTTCATTATGCTCTAAGTTTTAGAAATCAATCAATTAGATCAAATCAATCAGCATTTCTGAATTTCTCTGCCTCAGAGCCTGATACCTAGTGGAAACTTAATAAATATCTGTTAAATGTGCATCAAAGACTGCAGCCATTTAATGAGACTGGAGATTAAATAGAAACAGAAAAAAAAAAAGAACCACATGTCCTATCTTGTTTATGAATGATCATTTTCTATTCTTTGTCCATTTCTCTGGGCAGTTGATTGTTCTGTTACGGATTTTTAGGTGCTCTTCATACATTAAAGAAATTAGCTTTAATCTGTTATATGAAGTGTGTCTTTCTCCTTCCTTCTTTGCTTTCATACTCCCTCCCTTCCTCTCTTCCTCTCTCCCTTTATTTCTTTTATAATATTTTCTGTTGAAATTTGACTTTTGAATGTGCTTCTGATGCTTTTCTTTCATCCTGCAGAAAATTTTTATTTCTACACAACCAAATATGAACGTTTTCTTTTGTAGCTTCAGGTTTTAGAATTTACCCAATAAAATCTTTCCTGCTGGGTGATTATACAGTCATTACTTCCTGTTTTGATTTTTAATATTGACATTTTTATTCATCTGGAATTACTTTAGTGAAATATATGCAGTAGAGATTTTTTTTTTTTTTTTTTAATCTCCAAGTGGCTGTCCACTTGTCTCCAGCCCTCATTATCTCTGGCACTTAGGTTGGGGCCAGTGACTGAGTGTTCAGTGGTCTGAGGGCAGAGCCTGGCCCTTGAGAACTTTCTACTCATTTCACTCCTCTCTTTGTTCTGGCGACCCTGCAGACCTCCTGTCCCAGATAGTGTAGCTGCCAGACATAGGAGGGCTGCCTGATTACACTGGACATTGGATGGGGGTGGGGGCGAGGGAGCTAGAATTCATATGCAGTAGAGATAGATCACATTTTCCAGAGTACCCTCCCAATTCTATCCCAGGTGCAGTGAATCAGGTTTGTAGGTGTTCCATTCACAGTCAGGACACTCTATTTCATTTCATTTCATTTTAGTCATTCTGGTAGACATGCAGTAGTATCTCTGTAGCTTTGCTTGTTTTTAATTTACTTTTTGTTTTTGACTGTGCTGTGTCTTTGTTGCTGCATGCAGCTTTCTCTAGTTGCAGTGAGCAGGGGCTGCTCTTCATTGCAGTGTGTGGGCTTCTCATCGCGTCGGCTTCTCTTGGGACAGGGCACAGACTCTAGGGCATGCAGGCTTCAGTAGTTGTGATACAGGGGCTTAGCTGCTCCATGGAATGTGGGATCTTCTTGGACCAAGGGTCAAACCCGTGGCCTCTGCTTTGGCAGGTGGATTTTTAACCACTGGACCACCAGGAAAGTCCTCTCAGTGTAGTTTTGATTTGTATTAATAAATCCCTGATGATGAATGAATTTGAACACCTTAATACAGTTATTGCCACATGTGCTTCCCACATTCTGAAGCTCCAATTCAAAGCTGTTGTCCATTTTTTTCTATGAGATTACCTTCTTATTCATTTGTGAGAGCTCTTTACATATTCTAGAAATGAGTCTTTATCAGATGTGTGTATAGAAAATATTTCCCTCCTCTGTGATTTGGATTTTCAATCTCTGATGGTTTTTTGATAACAGATGTTCTCAATGAAGTCTGATTTATCTTAGACCAGATAAGAAAGAGTTACCAGATAAAGAAATTTTTATCTGTCCTAAGGTTTTAAATTTGTTCTCTTATGTTTTCTTTTTTCTGTTTGTTTTTTCCATAATGATAATAATTAAAATGTATTTGCACTGATTTAGTTTAAATTAATCACAAATATTTTTCTCCTTTGAAGAGCAGAGGAGAGGCTTTTGATCAGCTTTTTATCAGATAAAAATACAATGTTTCTTTCAGATGCTTTATTGTTTCACCTTTCATATTTACAGCTATAGTCTAAATGGAGTTTGGTTGATTACTGTGTGGTGTGAGGTAAGGGTAAAGAAATTTGGCTTTCCAAATGAATAGTCAGTTGACTCCATATGATTTACCATCATTCTCTGAAGCACTGTTACCTTTGTCCTAAATCAAATGACTGGGTGTATGGCAGTCACTTCTGTACCCTCTAGTCTGTTCCACTGGCCCATTTGTCTGTCCTTGACCCAGCGCCCACTGCTTTAATTACTGTAGCTTTAGAATAAACCCTGATATCTGATGGATAAGTATTCCAGTTTTATTTTTCTTCTAGATTATCTTGGCTAGTCTTGCTCATTTTCATGCAAATTTTAGAATTAGGTTTTTAATTTTCACAAATATTTCTGGAATTCTGATTACTATTACAGTACATTTACAGACCATTTGAGAATTATCATCTTTACAATATTTAGAGTCCTTAATCATAGACTTGACATGTCTCTATTGAGGCCTGCAAACCACAATAATAATGCCACCACTTATTTAAGTTTTTTCAGTAATGTTCTGTAGATTTATTATAGAGATCTTTGCACATTACGTGTTAGGTTAATTTCTAGTATTTTTATTCCATTGTAAATTATATCACTTAAATAGTTATTCTCTGTTTATTTCTTGTTCTTATATAGCCATCGTTTGATTCTCTTTCATATTGGCTCTCTATACAGGAACTTGTTAAATTCACTTTTAGTTCTACTGTTTGTATATTCTTTTGGATTTGTTACATACCCAACTATGAAAAAAGTGAAAGTATTTGTTGTGCAGTCAGTGTTCCAACTCTTTTGTGACTCCATGGACTGTAGCACACCAGGCTTCTCTGTCCATGGAATTCTCCAGGCAAGAATACTGGAGTGGGTTGCCATTTCTTACTCCAGTGGATCTTCCCAACCCAGGGATTGAACTTGCATCTCTTAAGTCTTTTGCATTGGCAGATGTGTTCTTTACCACCAGTGCTAACTGGGAAGCATTGCAACAACATGTTAAAACACTTCAGTCCTGTCTGACTCTTTGCGACCCCATGAATTGTAGCCTGCCAGGCTCCTCTGTCTGTGGGATTCTCTAGGCAAGAACACTGGAGTGGGTTGCCTTGACCTCCTCCAGGGAATCTTCTGACCTAGAGATCAAACCCATGTCCCTTTCATCTCCTGCATTGGCAGGTGGGTTCTTAACCACTATACCACATGGGAAGCCCCACTTACTCATTCACCTGTTGGCAGATATTGGTTTGGCCAAACACTTCATGCAGGTTTTTCTGTAAGCTGAAAGAACTTTTTGGCCAACCCAATATTTGCATTGTTTTCCATTCTTCGCTGTTGTGAAGGATGATGTTGTAAACATTCATGTCAAGTCATTTTTGGGTCATTGACTATTGTTTCTCTTGGATAAGTTCCTAGGAGTGGAATTTTGGGTTATATTGCAAGTGTACAGTCAACTTTTCAAGCATGCACTGAGCACAGAATCAGTGATTGTATCCGTTCACACTTGTGTTAGCCAGGACCTCTGTTTGAATTGTTGCATATTCATGCCAACACTTGGTAATGAAACTCTTTAAGTTTATTGACGATGTTTTTGCTGTGTGGTTTTAATTTGCATTTTCTTGATGACTGACATAGTTGACCTTTTCATATACTTATATGGCACCTGTGTATACTTTTGTAAAGTGTTCAAATTTTTAGCCCACTTTTTGAAAACTTGGTTGTCTTCTCATATTGAGTTGTAAAGATTTGTAAAACATATAGATTTTGATCCTTTTCTAGATAGAAGTATTGTAATTCCCCCTCCACCCAAATACAGTTGTGTTTTCATGTTCTTAAAAGTATTTTTGAAGAGCCAAAGTTTGAATCTGAAAAAGTTCAGTATATCATTTTTGTCATCTGTGGTTTGTTTTTATAAGAAATTTTTGCCTACCCTTAACTGAAAAAGATTTTCTCCTATGATGTTTTGTCCTAAACCTTTTTATAATTTTAGCATACTGAGTTTTGGATCCCTATGAAATTAATACACATCCTCTTCAGCATTTTGGCTTCCCTGATGGCTCAATTGGTAAAGAATCTGCCTGCAATGTAGGAGACCCCGGTTCGATTCCTGGGTTGGGAAGATCCCCTGGAGAAGGGATAGGCTACCCACTCCAGTATTCTGGCCTGGAGAATTCCATGGACAGTCCATGGAGTCTCAAAAAGTCGGACACGACGGAGTGACTTTCACTTTCAGTCTCAGTATTTAGTATCGTCAGTTTTTCAGATTTTTACCCACTCTAGTAGGTGTGTACTGACCTATCATTGTTGTTTTAATCCACAATTCCTTATGACGTGTAATGTTAAGCGTGTTTTTGTGTGCTTATTTTCCCTCCGCATATCTTCTCTGATGAGGTACTTGTTCAAATCTGCATAACTTAAAGCTGGGTTGTTCATTTCCTTATTGTTGAGTTTTTAAGAGTAATTTATACATTTTGGATAACATTCCTTATCAGATAAGTCTTTTGCAAATTTTTTTCCACTCGTGGCTTGTCTTGTCATTTCCAACAGTACCTTTTGAGGAGAGTCTTTTAATTTTAATAAATTCCAAATTATCAAAATTTTTCATGAAGTTGTTTTTTATGTTTTATCTAAAACTTACCTTAAATCTTAGTTTTGAAGGATTATTTTTCCAGGAATTGGTCCATTATTTTTTACAGAGTTGTTTTTTTTTTAAATTTTATTCAGTGACTTTTCTGAGTTTTATGCATTACATTTTCAACCCTAGATTTTTCTCTTTATTTTAGTTAGTTAGTTCAGTTGCCCAGTCGTGTCTGACTCTTTGTGACCCCATGGACTGCAGCACGCCGGGCTTCCCTGTCCATCACCAATTCTCAGAGCTTGCTCAAACTCATGTCCATCGAGTCTGTGATGAAATCCAACCATCTCATCCTATGTCGTCCCCTTCTCCTCCTGCCCTCAATCTTTCCCAGCATCAAGGTCTTTTCCAATGAGTCAGTTCTTCACATCAGGTGGCCAAAGTATTGGAGTTTCAGCTTCAGCATCAATCCTTCCAATGAATATTCAGGACTGATTTCCTTTAGGATGGACTTATTTGACCTCTTTGCAGTACAAGGGACTCTCAAGAGTCTTCTCCAACACCACAGTTCAAAAGCGTCAATTCTTCAGCACTCAGCTTTCTTTATGGTCCAACTCTCACATCCATACATGACTACTGGAAAAAACATAGCTTTGACTAGATGGACCTTTATTGGCAAGGTAATGTCTCTGTTTTGTAATATGCTGTCTAGGTTGGTCATAGCTTTTCTTCCAAGGAGTAAGCACCTTTTAATTTCAGGGCTGCAGTCACCATCTGCAGTGATTTTGGAGCCCAAGAAAATAGCCTGTCACTGTTTCCATTGTTTCCCCATCTATTTGCCATGAAGAGATGGGACCTGATGCCATGATCTTGGTTTTCTGAATGTTGAGTTTTAAGCCAACTTTTTCACTCTCCTCTTTCATCAAGAGGCTCTTTAGTTCCTCTTTGTTTTCTGCCATAAGGGTGGTCTTATCTGTGTATCTGGCTCCCGGCAATCTTGATTCCAGCTTGTGCTTCATCCAGCCTGGCATTTCTCATGATGTACTCTGCATGTAAGTTAAATAAGCAGGGTGACAATATACTGCCTTGATGTACTCCTTTCCCACTTTGAACTCAGTCTGTTGTTCCATGGCTGGTCCTAGCTGTTGCTTCTTGACCTGCATACAGATTTCTCAGGAGGCAGGTAAGGTGGTCTGGTATTCCCATCTCTTAAAGAATTTTTCACAGTTTATTGTGATCCACACAGTCAAAGGCTTTGGCATAGTCAATAAAGCAGAAATAGATGTTTTCTGGAACTCTCTTGCTTCTTTGATGATCCAACGGATACTGGCAGTTTGATCTCTGGTTTCTCTGCCTTTTCTAAATCCAGCTTGGAAGCTCACGGTTCATGTACTGTTGAAGCCTGACTTGGAGAATTTTGAGCATTACTTTGCTAGTGTGTGAGATGAGTGCAATTGTGAGGTAGTTTGAGCATTCTTTAACACTGTCTTTCTTTGGGATTGGAATGAGAAATGACCTTTCCAGTCCTCTGGCCAATGCTGAGTTTTCTAAATTTGCTGGCATATTAAGTGCAGCACGTTCACAGCATCATCTTTTAGGATTTGAAATGGGTCAACTGGAATTCTATCACCTCCTCTAGCTTTGTTCATAGTGATGCTTCCTAAGGCCCACTTGACTTCACATTTCAGGATGTCTGGCTCTAGGTGAGTGATCACACCCCCGTGATTATCTGGGTCATGAAGATTATTTTTGTACAGTTCTTCTGTGTATTCTTGCCACCTCTTCTTAATATCTTCTGCTTCTGTTAGGTCCATATGAGTTCTGTCCTTATATTGTGCCCATCTTTGTATGAAATGTTCCCTTGGTATCTCTAATTATCTTGAAGAGATCTCTAGTTTTCCCATTCTATTTGTTTTCCTCTATTTCTTTGCACTGATCACTGAGGAGGGCTTTCTTATCTCTCCTTGCTCTTCTTTGGGACTCTGCATTCAAATGAGTATATTGTTCCTTTTCTCCTTTGCCTTTAGCTTCTCTTCTTTTCTTGGCTCTTTGTAAGGCCTCCTCAGACAAACATTTTGCTTTTTTCGCATTTCTTTTTCTTGGGGATGGTCTTGATCCCTGCCTTCTGTAGAATGTCATGGACCTCTGTCCATAGTTCTTTAGGCACCCTGTCTATCAGATCTAACCCCTTGAATTTATTTGTCACTTCCCCTATATAATAGTAAGGGATTTGATTTAGGCCATACCTGGATGGTCTAGTGGTTTTCCCTACTTTCTTCAATTTAAGTCTGAATTTGGCAATAAGGAGTTCATAATCTGAGCCACAGTCAGCTCCCAGTCTTGTTTCTGCTGACTATGTAGAGCTTCTCCATCTTTGACTGCAAAGAATATAATCAATTTAATTTCAGTTTTGACCATCTGGTGATGTCCACGTATAGAGTCTTCTCTTGTGTTGTTGGAAGAGGGTGTTTGCTATGACTGGTGCATTCTCTTGGCAAAACTCTATTAGCCTTTGCCCTGCTTCATTTTGTACTCCAAGGCCAAATTTGCCTGTTACTTCTGGTATCTCTTGACTTCCTATTTTTGCATTCCAGTCCCCTATAATGAAAAGGACATCTATTTTGGGTATTATTTCTAGAAGGTCTTGTAGGTTTTCATAGAACTCTTTATTTTATATCCTCCTATTTTCTCTTCATTATGTTCATATTTTCTTTTAAATCCTCCCACATATTAACAGCAGCTGTTTGAAAGTACTTGGCAGATGATTTCAAAATCTCTATCATTCCTGGGTCTGTTTCTAATGACTAATATTTTCCTTGACTGTGATCTCATTTTTTTGCTTCTTAGTCTAACTGGATTGGTTGTTGAATTTTGTGATTTTTACATAGTTGAGTGCTGGATTTTGTTGTATTTTTAAAGAAGAGGCCTGGGCTTTGTTCTAGAAGCCTGTTAAGGAACTAGAGGATGAGATCCATCTTTTCAAGGCTCATGTTTAGATTTTTTTAAAGAAAGGTTCTAGATTAGCTTTTACTTTGTGTCTTTATTAATTTATTCCTACCCCTAGAGTGTGGTCCTTCTGCATTTACTGCTAGGTGTTCAAAACAAAGGATCTTCACTTTGGCCCACTGGATCTAAAATTTCCCAGTCTTATGTGTGAACTATGTGTTGTCCAGTTTTTCTTTGTCTGACTTCATGAATTTTCATCCTGTGCATGTGAGGCTCCATCCCCAGTAAAACACTCAGGGAGATGCCTGTGCAGATTTTGGGAACTCCATTTCGGTACAGCACCTTTGGTCCTATGGTCCACATGTTTGATCTGCCTCCACTTCCCCATCCTCTGAGTGCATTGCTCAACTCATGATTCTGCTGTTCTCTACTTGCACTCACCCTCCTTGGGCTTCACTGGTGGCCCCACTGATAAAGAATCCACCTGCAGTGCAGAAGACCCCAGTTCGATCCCTGGGTTAGAAAGATTCCCAGGAGAAGAAATAGGCTACCCACTCCAGTTTTCTTGGGTTTCTCTGGTGGCTCAGAGGTAAAGAATCTGCCTGTAATAAGAGAGACCTGGGTTCAATCCCTGGGTTGGGAAGATCCCTTGGAGAAGAGAATAGCTGTGTGTGTGTGTGTGTATGTGTGTGTGTGTGTGTGTGTGTGTTTGTATTTATTTATTTATTTTTACAAAAAGGTATCATTCAGGACACACTGCTTGTAGTCAATTTTATGGCGCATCCTTCCAGATCTGATCATGCATTTTTCTTTCTGTAAATCCTCAAAAATTTCATATTTACTGCTCGACACGAAGACTAGACCCCTTGTCCTAGCATAGTTCCTTTTTCCTGTGTTCTCCTGGCATCTAATACCTCCCTCTGTCATGGCACCTTTTCTGTTCTTAATGGTAATCACTGACCTGCCTGCTTACCTGTATTGACTGAAGCATGGGTCAGGTGCTATGGCCAGTTATCTCCAAGACCTTTGCATTGTTTCTGACCCTTGGAAGTCTTAATACTTTTCTTGAAAATCAATTATTTATATTGATTAATGAAGGAATAACTTTGTTGCATTTTAGGCTAACATTTCCTGGGCATGCATCTGTGCTGGAAACCCTTCAAAGTTATTTTATGTATTATCTTATTTAATCCCCAAGTCATCCCAAATAGGTGGATACTGTTTATGGAAGACTAATAACTCAGTCATGCCTTTGCCATTCTAAGTAGTACAAAATTTCATTTCGGGCAGTCTGACACTAAAATCTGTGCTTGTAATCTGTACTCCACATTTTATTCTTGTCTTGATCGTTGCCATTCCCCAAACTCATAACCATATAGTAAAATCCTACATCATATTTTTCCACTAGTTCTTCTAGTGTCAAAGGATCAGACCTTGGAAAACTGCCCACGGAGATCGCAGAGGAAGCTGCTGGAGCCCCAAAGAGCCGCAGACAGCAGTTTACCCATTTAATTTTTCCAGGGTGAGATGGTCCTGGCAATTCATTCCATGCTCTCATTAGAGCAATTATCCAGCTAATTGCTCTGATCTGGATTTGGCTGAGCCAGTGACTGCAGCTGGGGAGCCCTGGAGAACAAACAGATGGACTGCAAGAGAGTTCTGAAGGAGGCCTGGGTGGGGGGGCTGGTCTCTGTGCCCCAGACATGCTGTTCCACACCAGTCACCCCACGTTTATTCATAGGACTTGCTTCTCTTCTCTACCACCGTCAGCAGATAAGGGCTTCTGGGAGGTTCTGGTAAAGGTGACCCCTGAAACTTGGAAACAGCAGAAACGAGGCTGTTATTTGAGAGGATGTCTATCTGATCATCAAGTCATGGATTGTGCCAGAGATGTGCAAAGTCACCAAGGTGATGGAATTGTTCCCAGGCCAGTGAGGCTCAACTGTCACCCAACCTAATTGTTAAAGCAGCTAAAAATAGGATGTTTCAATCAGAGATAGGGTGGAGGCTGGCTAATGTTGCAACCATGTAGTTTGATTCTGTTTCTTCACTCCCTTACAGAAATTGTTCCTAAGAACACCTCCCCCGACCCAATGATACCCCTCACTAGGCTCAAAGACCTATTCTGTGGTCATTTCTCTGACTCTGCAGCTTATGACTGCAACCTTTAATGTTAGATAAATCCCCAGCTTGCTCCATGGCCTTTGGGGTGAGCTATTATAGAGAGGACATTTCTGGAACATCAGCCTTCTCTGGTCAAGAGTCAAAACCAAAATAAATAAAAAATTGCACGATATGCTGGGGGATGAGAGACATCCTCAAAATTGTAATGTGTGTATATGTGTGCTCAATTGTGTCTGACTCTTTGCGACCCCATGGACTGTAGCCAGCCAGCCTCCTCCCTTTTGATGAGTGAGGCAGAACTCACCAGCTTTGAGTAGGACCCGGAGTAGGTCCAGAGGTGGTACCAGCAGGGTGCTAGGTGGGCCACGTGACCTGACAGGCCGTGGAGAGCAGAGGTATCTGTGGTGGGTAAACACACCTGGGGGCTTTACGGCAGACTCAATAGAAGAGTCTCAGGTTCCAGAGCAAGGACGTGCCCTCTGCAGCATGAAGGCTCCACCAAGACATTTGTTGCTGGTCTTGCTCACTTGGGATCCCCTGGGGTCCTGTCATTATCAGTGAACTTGAATCCAGGGAATCGAAGTCCCTGCTGAGGCGGAAGCCCCATGTTCAGACCCCACCCATCTCCTGGTCTTACTTCTTATTCAGTCTGATTTCTTACCCACCTCCCGCTCCCATGCTCCAGACCCACTGTCCCCTTGCTGGGGCTCAGGGTCCAGCCCCCTGCTGCCCCGCTCCTGGGACACAGTCTAGATGCCCCACAGCCCTGCCCTCACTTCACCCAGCTCTGCTCCTGTGAGCGCGTCCACACACCAGGGGGAAGGTCCAGCAGTCCTTGACCTCTTTGATTTTTCTACAGTGAGCATCACGGCTGACTGTGTGTCTCCTTCCTTGAAAACAGGCCCGGGGGAGGGGGGCAGGGGTTCATTGCTGCTCCCCCAGGTCCCATAACATTGCCTGGCACGCAATCTGCACTCAATAAGTATATCCGGGATGCGTGAAGTTCAAGGAGTGGCTGGGTGTAACAAAGTTGAACCAGACTCTTTGCTGTGAGGTTGCTCAGACCCTTCAGCATGCAGTGTGCACGTGGGTTTCTTGAATGGGGGAGGCAGTAGGAAGAAGAATTTCCAAAACCCATTTCGCTAAGGAATCATCTTTAACAACTCCCAAGGCAGCAAATAGTGGGAAGCTCTGTACTAAGGTACTTTTGGTCCAGGAGAGGAATGCTGGTAGGGAGAGGAGAGATGCTGGCAGGGAAGAGAGACATAGTGGGGGGTGGGGGGAGGGAGGGATGCTGGCCAGGAAGGGCTGGTTGGTCCTCTCCTGCAGTGTCCTCTGAGCTTTCAATTCTTCTCCACCTGCTCTTCTAAAACTGATTCCACATTTGAGCCCATCGTCTTCCTTGGCCATTGCTCATCCCAGTGACCTTGGCATACTTCTCTGCCACCATGAGCTGACCTTGATGCAAAGAAGGAAAGTGGGCCCACAAGCCTACCAGTATTCCACATTTCTGCCTTACCTCTATATCACCATCTACCTGCGTGGATCTCTATCTTCCTACTTAGACACCCAGCTGGTTGATGATGGGAGACAGATATGGTCTCATCAGAGGACTGAGCCAGTGGCCGTGAGATGAATGAATAGAACTACCCAGTCAGTTCCAATGGCTAAACTTCCTCTCTTTTTACAAATCCTTTGGGCTTTCTATGAGCTCCTGTGGGTCTCAGGGAGCAGGGATTTCATAGGATGAGTTTGGTTCAAGCCCAAATGGGGGTTCTGACTGGGGAGTGATTGGTGGGGAGCAACCTTGAGAACAGGAGTGCTGTTGGAAGAGATTTCCCTGTAATGGCCTGAGGCGGCAGCAGCCATAGCTGGGGGCCAAGAAAAGTGCAAAGCTTTGACATCACATCCAGGGTGTTCTCAGCTTAGAAACTAAAGGGAAAGTCATGGGTTCCAGGAATGGATTCCCAAGATGGGGAAACATGCAGCTGATTCAGGGAGGCTCAGGGGTCCAGGCAGGTGGGCCCAGAGGGGCCCAGGACTCGATATACTCATTGTAGCTGGAGGCCAGTGCATGGAATGGGGCTGAGTAAGCTTTGAGAGAAAAACGTGTAAATGAACTGATCTTGGCAGCTGCAACAGAAGGAGGTGCTAGTCGGGGAAGACCTCAAACCAGAATTTTGAAGATGCCTTTCCAAAAGACTCATACGGACTCTCTCTTGGTTAAGCTCTCGGCAGCGAGCAAGGCTGGCCCTCTATCCCCAGAATGATGCTTGCTGGTCCTGTTACAGCTGACCCTGGTGGAGATGTGCTGTAGGGCAAGGCTGTCTGGGCATTTCTTGAAGCCAGTAATGCCTTGGTTGGAGATAGACTGGACTGGTTTAAATCCCAGGGTTTGTGGCCCAAAGCCATAGGGCCAGGTTTGAGCTATGTCACTTGTGCAAGTGATCCAATGTGTTAAACTTCTGTTTACTGCTAGACTTAAATGAGACAGTGATTATAATGTGAATAGCATTGTTCTTCCCTTTGTCACCATCATCATCATCACTTGTGTCTATTGAACTTTGACAATGAGTATGGATCAAGCAGATAAAATGAATTTTCAATGTTCTGGAATAGAAATAACAGGAGATGAGGGGACAAAAGTTCTTTTAAAAAGGTAGGGTTAAACAGAAAAAGAGACTCAGATGTATGGAACAGACTTGTGGACTCTGGGAGAAGGCGAGGGTGGGATGTTTCAAGAGAACAGCATCGAAACACGCATATTATCTAGGGTGAAACAGATCACCAGCCCAGGTTGGGTGCATGAGAAAAGTGCTCGGGCCTGGTGCACTGGGAAGACCCAGAGGGATCTGGTGGAGAGGGAGGTGGGAGGGGGGATCGGGATGGGGAATACATGTAAATCCATGGCTAATTCATTTCAATGTATGACCAAAACCACTGCAATGATGTAAAGTAATTAGCCTCCAACTAATAAAAGTAAATGGAAAAAAATTAAAAAAAAACAAGAAAAAAAAAAAAGGTAGGGTTACCAGAGGTACAGGGGGTGCAGTGGAAAAGCATCCACCTGTCAAGCAGGTAATGGTGGTTCGATCTTTGGGCCAGGAAGATCCCCTGGAGAAGGAAATGGCAACCCACTCCAGTATTCTTGCCTGAAGAATTCCGTGGGCAGAGGAGCCTGGTGGGCTACAGTCCATGGGGTCACACAGAGTCAGACACGACTCAGTGACTAAGCATGCATGCACTGCTTGCCTGCTTTTGGGCATCAAATTCCTTCTTTTGGATTCAAGTTCTTACTTTCAGAAAAGTCTGTTCCATCATCTAAAGACATGGCTGGTTTCATCTGGGTTCTGTTGTTCTGCTGAGAAGTGGCTGTAGGTCTAAACGTGGCTCCGTTTCCAGGAAGTCTGTCTTTTCCCTCTTATTGACTTGTACAGTATCTTTTTGTCTTTGGTATTCTGCAGTTGCATTGTAACACATCTGGACAGGTTTTATATTTATTTATACTTCTTTGGATCCAAACCCCCTAAATCCGAGGAGTTAATTCTTCCATCCGCTCCGGAAAAGTCACTGCTGTTACTTTCTCTAATATTCCCTCCCCCTCAGCCTCCTTCTGCTACCTTTCTGCTAAACTTTGACATCTGTTGGGCCTTTTTCACTCTAATCCCATGTCTCTTAATGACTCCTTCATAAAGTTTTATTTTTAAACCTCCCCGTGCTCTGTGAGTGCATTCCTAGGTCTCCCCTCCAGCCACCCATTTCGTCCTTTGGCTTTTAAACCCATTGACTGAATTTTAAATTTGGGTGGTTGGTAGTTGATTTTGGTTCATGTTGAAGTATGATCTATCAGTTTAATTGGGGCCATATATTCCTCCCACAGTCCCTGCCCTGGGGGTGGGCTCCCTGTCTATGGAGTCTGTGGCCTCCTGCCTGACTTGTGTAGGAAGCAGAGACCACACTGGGGTCCCTCTCTGGACTGCAGGGACACCAGGCATGGACATGTTCATGCATAGGCATTGGGACACACAGATACACACACAGACACACGCATAGACACACATGTACACAAACACACACAGTTACAAACATGCACAGATGCACACATCCAGACAAACACACAGACACAGAGGCCTAGAAACACACAAACCCATGTGTGCACAGATACTTGCAGACACATAGTCATACGCACAGATGCAGACACACACACACAACTCGCTCCAGCCAGGGGCTGTGGCCTCAGCCTAAGTGCTTCCAGCGCTGGTGGTCAGGACTTCTGTTTCAGCCTCCAGGGCTTCCCTCCCCTGTGGAGAGCCCAGCGATGCACTGACACATCTGTTTGCGTATTTTACCCTGGTCTGTAGGACTCTGCAGCAGAAAGATGTCAGGTGAGTCTCACCACCCCGGAGGTGACGTGTGGTGATGTTCAGACACTCTGCGGGCCACTCTGCATGAAGCGTTCCACCTTCACAAGGAGTCCTGAGGGGTGCTGGCTCCTGCACACTTGTGCCCTCTGGCAGGTGAGTAGTTGCTCACATCCTAGTCCCTGCAGCCTCTTATCTGCTGTTGCACCTTGGTATTTTCCTCAAGTCTTGTTATTCATAAACATTTTGTGTGTGTTTCTGTTCACACGCTTTCAGAGTTTCTCTGTGGCAGAAACAGTGGTGGGTTAAACGGTTATTGTTGTGGTCATTTAATCTCTAAGTTGTGTCTCCAACTCTGTGACCCCAAGGACTCTAGCCTGCCAGGCTCCTCTGTGGGATTCTCCAGCCGAGAATACTGGATTGGTTGCCATTTCCTTCTCCAGGGGATCTTCCAGACCCAGGGATCAAACCTGCATGTCTTGCACTGGCAGGCGGATTCTTTACCGCTGAACCATCAGGGAAGCCCTTGGGTTAAACAGTGCATCACGTTTAATTGGAAAACTATTCCCATATTTCTCCAAATAACAAGGTGGGACCCCACTCACTGATGATGTGTGAGTGGATTCACTTCATTCCAACCTCAGCAAGACTTATTAGTCTTGTTTGTTGTATGGTGACAGTGAGCATGCAGGGAGAAAAAAGGGTAAGGGCAGAGAGGTGGGGTCTTGCGCTGGGACTGGCTCTGAGGTGGCCTGCAGGGAGCAAGGGGCGGACCAGGCAGATGACCAGGGAGAGGCATTTCAGGAAAGGAACCAGCAAATGCAGGGGCCCCGGGGCAGCAGGTCCCTGGACAGGGAGGCAGGGCAGAGACAGGAAGGGGAGGGATGAGCTTAAGAAGGGGTGGGAGCAAGAGTGGGGTCTGGAATTTCTCCGTGTGGATGCTGGAGGTGCTTCTGAGGGAGCAGAAGACCGTTCACAGCCTTGGAGCCAAGATGGGAAAACATTGACTTTTGTCTTAGGAGGTTGTTCTGGCTGGGGTGTCAAGACTGTGAGGGGACCATGCAGATGTGCAGAAATCAGGCAGGAGGCTCCTGTGGAAACCAGGAGGCATGTGGCAGACTTGGAGGGAACTGGTGCAAGTCATGAGAAAGTGAGTGACTGGGAATCTATTTGAAGGTGGAGCCAACAGGCTTTGTTGAGATTGTGTGTGTAGGTGTGTTTGAAATATGCATGAGTACTCAGATAGATGGTAGAAAGATATATACATAGATATTGGGTTGGCCAAAAAGTAACTTTGTAAGGGTTTTTCTGTAATATCTTATGGAAAAAAATTGAATGAACTTTTTGACCAATCCAGTAGATAGATGCCTGTACATCCGTGCTCGTGTCTGACTCTGTGATGCCATGGACTACAGATCGCCAGGCTCCTCTGTCCATAGGATTCTCTAGGCAAGCTGGAGTGGGTTGTCATTTCCTCCCCGAGGGGATCTTCCTGACCCAGGGATTGAACCTGCATCTTTTGCGTCTCCTGCATTGGAAGGTGGGTTCTTTACTCCTGAACTACTGAGGATAGACAGATGCATTGAGAGATAGATCAGTGGATAGATAGAAAGACAAATAGACAGACAGATAAATGATAGGTTGATAATACTGACAAATAGATGATAGATGCACAGACTGACAGACAGACAATAGATTGATATTATGCACAGATGGACATGTTGAGAGACGGATGGATAGATAGATACTTGACAGGTTGATATTAGATAAGTAGAAAAGTGGAGAAAGGTGGACAAATAGAGAAGGGGGTGTGGGATGCAAATAGAGGAGGATGCAAATAGTGGGGTATGGGGTGTGGTTTGGGGCCCATGTCAGTGAGTGGGGGAGATGAAGTTTGATGAGATGGGGAAGAAAATGAGAAACAGGTGGGGGTGTGTGAGTTTGCCCAGTTACCATGGCAAAATTCCAACAACTTGTGCAGTTTGAACAATGGACATTGATCTTCTCACAGTTCCACAGGCCACAAGTCCAAGACCAAGGTATGGGCAGATTCAGGGTTTGGTGAGGGCCTGCTCTTTGGCTTGTAGATGACTGTCTTCTTGCTGCAGAAGCCATGCTTCTCATGGCTTTTCTGTGTGTGGGTGGGGAGAAAGCTCTAGTGTCTTCTCTTCTTATAAGCCACTAGTCCTATTGGATCAGGGTCTCAAAAAAATGTCCAGGAACCCAATTCCAGTGTGTGTGTGTGTGTGTGTGTGTGTGTGTGTGTGTGTGTGTGAAGTTTTCCCCTCACCAACAGGTGATACTTGGATGCCATCAGTGTCTCTGAGAAGCCAACTCAATTCTACTACTACTCTCTACCCAGAGATGAATCAGTTGCCACGTGTATAGGACTCAGTCCCCAGAGACTACCCTCCACTTCAGATGCCAGCTCCAAACCCAAGTTGTCACCTGTGCTTCTGATGGCTGGCTATAAATCAAATCTTCCCATGACCACCATCTTGGGTTCATTTAATTTGATAGAACTGCTCACAGAACTCAAGAACACCAGTTCGGGGCTTCCCTGGTGGTCAAGTGGTTAGAACTTTGCCTTCTAATGTAGGGGGTGTGGGTTCCTTCCCTGGTTGGGGAGCTAAAATCTCTCATGCCCTGTGGGCAAGACACCAGAACATAAACAACAGAAGCAATATTGGAACAAATTCAATAAAGACTTAAAAAAATAAAGAACACCAGTTAACTTACTAGATTATTGATTTATTATAAAAGGATGTGATGAATAGATGAACAGCCAAGTGAGCAGATGCACATGGCAAGGTGTGGAGAAAGGGCAGGGGCTCCCAAGACTCTCCAGGTGCCCACTCTTCCCAACCTCCGTGAGTTCAATTCAGAAACTCTCCAAGCCACATCCTTTTGGGTTGTTATGGAGGTGTCATTACAGAGACGTGATTGATTAAACCACTGGCCACTGGTGATTGGTTCAACCTCCAGCTCCTCTCCCCTCCCTAGAGGTCAGGGGTGGGACTGGAGGTTCCAAGCTTCTAACACAGGGTCAGCCCCATCCTTGGGTGGGGTCCAAGGTCACCTTCCCTAAGCATATTCATGGATGGAGGACAAACACTCAGAGGCAGACTTTTTATCCCCTTGGTCTTGTTAATGTCGCGAATGAGACAACCGTTTGTCCTGGGGGCTGTCATGGGCATTGTGAGAGGTCCAGCAGTATCCCAGCATTCCTGGTCTCCACTCACCTGAGGCCAGTATCAGCTCCCAGTTGTGATGGCCAAAAATGTCTCCAGACATTGCCCCCCCATACCCCTGCTGAAAACCACCATCTGGTCTGGACCAACTTGATTTCCAAGGATGAGAACATTGCAGATCTATAGATGACCATCTCTGGGCAGCCTTGCGTACACATCCCAGTACCTGAGGGGAAAATGGATGGCGCCCTGGAACCACAGATCACACAGCATTCTGGCGTCTCCTGTCCTTACAAAATCACAGTGTGCACCCCCCAACTACACAACTCATCGTTTGTTAGAAAAAGCAAACATGATGATTGTGGCTTGAAAACTAAAAGTGTTAGTCGCTCAGTTGTGTCCTACTCTTTGCAACCCCATGACTGTAGCCTGCCAGGCTCCTTTGTTCATGGAATTCTCCAAGGCAAGAATACTGGAGTGGGTAGCCATTCTCTTCTCCAGGGGATCTTCCTGATCCAGGAATTGAACCTGGTTCTCCCACATTGCAGGCAGATTTGTTACCACCTGAGCCATAAGGGAAGACCCCAATCATTAATAGAAATTAAAATACTTTATTCTCATCAAATGATTACCTTGCCATCCATGGACAAAAAGGTCAACTTCTGACACTTGGCCAGCCTGAGTTTAGCAGCTGACCACTGAGTCAACAGCTATCATGTTTTAATATGAATTATTTGCACACAGCTTGAGGAGTTTATCTAGCCAAACTGTCAAACCTGGAAGATTTAAAAACTAAATCTTTTTGCATAATTAACCAGCCAAGGGGAAACTCTCTGAAATAACGTGTTGGAAGCTCTTACTCTGGGAAGCTGAGGGCAGAACAGGGCTGCAATGCAATTAGTGGAGAACTGTCCAGCCTGCTGGCCTCAGCTTGGGAACAATTAAATCATCTGTTTCTTTGTCGTTAGCCTCCAGCCCAGATGCTGAGGGCTTGAATCCTTACAAGAAGATCTGCAGAGATGCCTACACCACCTTCCCCAGATGCTTCTCTGAAGGATGCCCGTGAACTCTGCCTGACCTTTGGGCTCATTCTGGGCCCCCTGGTCCATCTGCCTCTATGGTTCCTTGTTGAGAAGGGACAAGGGTGCTAGACCACCACTCTGGGACCCCAGGGACCCAGGAATGGAACAGTGCCTCCGGTGTTGAGGAGCTGTCCCTTTTCTTCTTACAAAGTGATGCTTCTCTCACTTTCTACCATGGTCTTCAGGAAGAACATGAGGCAGAAATGCTCAGAAGAGCTGGTTCCTGCAAACAGTAGCAGAACAATTGCAATGTGCTTGGGAGATGCTGGCTCTCCTCTGAGGGGTAGGCAGCCCTGAGTGGGGGATCTGTTGGGGAGCAAGGGGTGGGCACTTCACCTCTGCCTCGCCTGTGACTCACACATCTCTCTGAGCATCAGTGTTGTCACCTGTGAAGTGGGGGAGTTACAGCTCCCACCCCCTGGCTCCCTCCCTCCCACGACATTGTGGCCCCTCCCATTAGCAAGCCTGGGGGAACTAGAAGCATAGGAGGCTGGGGCTGTGGACTTGGGCGCCAGCCTGATGAACACAGAGGAAAGAGATGAATAAGGAGCCCACTCCTGGGGGTGACCAAGGTGACAAAGTGGGGTGATGTGCCGGGCACAGAGGACCCTCAACCAGGGCTAACAATGTAGCACCCATGTTCTCTCCAGAAATTTGGGAGGATTTGCCCCCAACTGCCTGCACTTCTCAACTGGAAAAGAGGAAGAAGTCTCTGCGTTGATTCAACTTAGGAGCTGTGGTGAGGATGGGGGCCACCCTTGGGGTTAAGGTCACCTTCTTCAATGTTCCAACCCTGAGGGGTGAATTATCACCTCCAGGGTCTGCAGGGACTTCAGGCATGAATAAGGGGCAGTTGCTATTTTGGGGGTCGGGACATTTTCTGGGAAAGGAGGGTGCAGATGGTCCCCGAGGAGCTAAGCTTCCAGCTCATGGACCCACTGGGTAGAAGACATGGTCTGGAGGCTGGGTTTGTCCCCAGCCTCCTTCACTGGGGCTGGGTATGTGGCTAATTAGGAGCAAGTGTCTCACTTCATCAAGGACCATTCAATACCATGCACCCTGAGTGGTATAAGACCTAAAGCTCACCATCAGCCCCCGAAGGTCTCCTGGTCCTGGGATGTGACGATGTGTAGTCAACTGGCCAGGCCTGGGGAGCAGAGAGTCAGGCCTGAGAGTCACACTGAGTGGCCGTGGGAGGGGAGGCGTGGGTGAGGGGTGCTGGAGAGGAGCCTGCATCCCAGAGGGACAGACAGAAATGTTGGAGCCTTCTCTGAAGCAGAGAGAACATTCTAGAAACTCACCCACCAGCCTAGGCCCCCCTGCTGGCCCCAGCAGCACTCTGCCCCTGGAGATGCATGTGTGCTTGCTAAGTGCTTCACTCATGTCTGACTCTTGGCAACCCTATGGACTATAGCCTGCCAGGCTCCTCTGTCCATGGGATTCTCCAGGCAAGAATACTGGAGTGGGTTGCTATTTCCTACTCCAGGGGATCTTTCTGACCAAAGGATTGAACCTACATCTCCTGTGACTCCTGATTTGCTGGTGGATTCTTTACCACTGAGCCACTCTCATCCTACCTATCCCTTTGTTGTCTCTGTGTTTATCTGCTGTGCTTCTCTTCCCTCAATAACAGAACTCAAAGACTGAATTAATGTAGCAAAATTCCATCACAGAAGCCTTGAAGCCATATTCCTTCCAAAGGCCACTCCGAGAAGGGTGGGGGAAGCTTTGTCTCCCAGCTGGTCTCTGCTCAGCGTGCCCGCTCATCCTTCTGCCCAGACAGACAGCCACGGCAGCATCTGCCTGACCTCGAAGCTGCAGTTACAGAGGTCATCTGATGGAGCCAAGATCTGCTTTCCCCTTCTTTATTCTCCCACCTCAGATTTTTCAAAGGGGGAAAAGGCCAAAAGGAAAACAGCAAGAGTCAAAGGGATGAATAAATAAAAGCAGAGCCGGGTTGCATCCCCAGACCTCAGCCACATCTGCAAACAAAGCATTTTTTGTGGAAGAGCCTTGGGTACCCCTGATTCTTCGTATGGGATAGGAGGTTATTTACTCCATCATGGCTGGACCAGGGCTCTGTTGGACATTTTCCTTGAATAAAAGTGTTGGTTCCAGGATGATGAGAACTATGCTTTGTCCATGGTGTTCCGTATCGATTGTGAGGAAATTGGCTGTGGGTCCAGCCACTTGCTGGTTGATTCATTATTTTCAATCAAGCGGCTTGTTGGGCTGTTAAGGTCGTCAGGGTCTCCAGGGCCTGGGCCTGATTCAGTTATTTCCATTATTGAGACACAACCCAAATTAACTGAACCATCTATGTTTTCTTTTAGTGGGCAGCTGGGGAGCAAATGCAAAATCCATCATGAGTTTTATTTTCCATGGAAACGTAACAGGGTAATGAGAAAGCTCCTAGTCCTATAAGAGATACCCAGGGAGCTGGGAGTGGGGTATTTATCCGCCCCGCCCAGCTTCCCAGTGTCATCAAGAAGCTGATGTTTGTGATGTGACAGAGACGTGACAACCTCCGACCTGTGGGATCCTTAATGGGCTTTGCCTCGTACCACCCAGGTGCATTCTTGTTTGGACACAGGCTTTACCTAGCCACAGTGCTGAAAACCCAGCTCCTTGCTTCCTCTGGGTTAAAGAATCAAGGTGGTTCTGGCCTGAAGAGCAGAGAACCCCAGGACAGCTCCTGCCTCTGGCCAGGCTGGGTCAGGCTCACTGGTGTGGCCTCTGCCCTCAGGGTTGGCCTCACTCTCAGGCAGCGCTCGGGGCTATACATTTCCCCTCTCGGGTTCATGAGAATCACATGAGACAGATTCTTCCAGTGTTGCCTGTAGAAGCCAGAGGGTCTTTCCTTTCCCATTAAGTAGCCTACAGGCAGGCCCCTTGGAGGTCACCTGTGGGATGGAGCCCATGATCATCCCTGAATCAGTCTCTGTTGCCATGGGACTGGACCTAGGTCAACTGACAGTGGTCCTGGTGAAACTTTGGAGCCAGGGTTAATACCTTCTAATCCCACGACTGGGAGTGGAGGGGCTTTCTCCTCTGGGGCTGCCAGAGCACTGGGGGGAAGGGAATCACGCCCACCATGAAGCCCCCTGCCCACTCTGCATGTGTCTCCACCACCCAGGGGGAGGAGAGCTGACTCTTCTTTTCCACGTCCTTTCAGTCTTGATAACAGAAGAGTTTGTAGGGCTCTGTCTTCAGGTGGGAAGACTGAAAGCTTGCCCAGATGTCCATCAGCTCCCAGGGACCCTCCACCAAGCAGCCTTCCTCTTGGGGATGGTGACATTGCTCTGCCGTTGGCCTCATACCCTATGCCTCTTAACCTGGGCTCTGGGTGTGTGTGTGGGGTGTAGATGGTCCCAGAACCAGGGTCAAACCTGGCATCTCCACATCCTGTGAATACTTCTTGATGGTCAGCCAAGGACCATGGGGATCACCTTTGCCTTGACTTCTTTTCATCAGCTCCTCTCTTCCAAACTAACCTAAATATTAAAAGGAAATTTAATTATCACATGAATTCATTTCTTTGTCATAAATTCCAACCAGAGAAATCTGATCACCTTGCCCCTCCCAATCCTGACTCCCTTCCTCAGGAGCAACCCCAGTTGAGACCTTTCTGGACATTCCTAAATGACATTTTATTCTGTATTTCTTCTCGGGGGTTTCAAGATGTTGCTTTTACCACCTGCTCTGCAAAGCATTTCTTCCTTTCTTTAATGAGTTATATATTTATTTGGCTATGTCAGGTCTTGGTTGCAGTATGAGAGATCTTTCTTTGGGGATCATGGACCCTTGAATAGTGGGGTGCGGGCTCAGCAGTTGTGGTGTTCTGGCTTAGTTGCTCCATGGCATGTGGGATCTTAGTTCCCCTACCAGGGATCGAACCTGCGTCCCCTGCGTTGGAAGGAAGATTCTTAACCACTGGACCACCAGGGAAGTCCCCAAGCGTTGCTTTCTGTGATTTACTTGACAGTATTCAGTTGGAGCCGTGAAGCCCCGATCCAGGCTATTTGGACCTGGTGAAGGAGAGGTGTCAGCAGTTCACACTCCCAGACTCGCCCGTGTGTCACGAATGGGCCAAGCATTCCTGGGCTTCTGAACTTTTACCTTTGGCCAGGGGACCCTGCCCAGGATAACCCCCCTGCCCTGGTTGGACTGCACTCTGTGAGGCGTGGAGGGGGCCTTGCTGCAGAGCAGCTGTGGTCAGGAGCATGATGGATGGTGCCTGGGTAAGTGGCTGTCAGGAGATTGGAAATTAAGCTGTCTTGGTGCTGAGGATGGGCAGCAGCTGGGTGGGGGCAGGGAAGGGCTAATGTGAGGCACAGACCAGGCGGATGGAAGGGTCCCAGAACTCTCAGCAGCGGGGCTTGGAGAGCACAAGGCCATGGGGCAGGTTCCTCCCCAGGTCAGTTGCTGGTGTCCGCTTGCCTTGTTTTTTCTCACCTGGAGTGTCCTCTTCCAAATGTGGCTCCCCCATGTTTATCCTTTCCTCCCCTGCCCCTCCCTCTTTCCCTCCTTCCTTCTTTCCTTCCTGTTATTTAAAGCCCTGCTCCACCCCAGGGCACTTGTGTTCTTGGGGGCTTGGTAAGTGAGGAGACAGCTCTCCGTCCTAATTGTTGACTCCTGGGTAATCAGCCAGCAGTTCAGCGATGATCCAGAGTAACTGCAAAGAGCAGGAGGGCCTACTTGGGGTTGCTTTGTTCAGTCACTAACCTTGTGTCTGACTCTTTGCTACCACATGGACTGCAGCCCTGCTAGGCTTCCCTGTCCTTCTGCATCTTCCAGAGTTTGCACAAATTCATGTCCATTGAGTCGGCAATGCCATCCAACCATCTTATCCTCTGTCATCCCCTTCTCCTCCTGCCTTGAGTCTTCCCCAATATCAGGGTCTTTTACAATGAGTTGGCTCTTTGTGTCAAGTGATCAAAGTATTGGAGCTTCAGCATCAATCCTTCCAATGAATATTCAGGGTTGATTTCCTTTAGAATTGACTGGTTTGATCTCCTTGCAGTCCAAGGGACTCTCAAGAGTCTTCTCCAGCACCACAGTTTGAATGCATCAATTCTTTGGCACTCAGCCTTCTTTATGATCCGACTTTCAAATCTGTACATGACTACTGGAAAAACCATAGCTTTGACTATACAGACTCTTTGTCGGCAAAGTGATGTCTCTGATTTTTAATATGCTGTCTATTTGTCATAGCTTTTCTTCCAAAGAACCAATTTCTTTTAATTTCATGGCTGTGGTCACCATCCACAGTGATTTTGGAGCCCAAGAATATAAAGTCTGTCACTGTTTCCATTGTTTCCCCATCTTTGCCATGAAGTGATGGGACCAGATGCCATGATCTTAGTTTTTTTAATGTTGAGTTTTAAGCCAGCTTTTTCATTCTCCTCTTTCACCTTCATCAAGAGGCTCTTTAGTTCCTCTTTACTTTATGCCATAAGGGTGGTATCATCTGCATATCTGGTGTTATGATATTTCCCCCTGCACTGGTGATTTCAGCTTGTGCTTCATCCTGCCTGGCATTTCACATGATGTACTCTGCATATAAGTTAAATAAGCAGGGTGACAATATACAGCCTTGATGTACTCCTTTCCCAATTTGGAACCATCCTTTCTTTGTTCTATGTCCAATTCTAACAGGTACTTCTTCACCTGCATATTGGTTTCTCAGGAGGCAGGTAAGTGAAAGTGAAGTCTCTCAGTCATGTCTGACTCTTTGCGACTCCATGGACTGTAACCCATCAGGTTCCTCCACCTATGGGATTTTCCAGGCAAGAATATTGGAGCGGGTTGCCATTTCCTTCTCCAGGAGAGGCAAGTAAGGTGGTCTGGTAATCCATTTCTTGAAGAATTTTCCATAGTTTGTTGTGATCCACACAGCCAAAGTCTTTAGCATAGTCGACAAAGCAGAGGTAGATGTTTTTCTGGAACTCTCTTGCTTTTTCTATGCTCCAATGGATGTTGGCAATTTGATCTCTGATTCCTCTGCCTTTTCTAAATCTAGCTTGTATATCTGGAATTTCTGTGTTCACATACTGCTGAAGCCTACCTTGAAGGATTTTGAGCATGATCTTGCTAGCATGGACATCACCAGATAGTCAATACCAAAATAAAATTGATTATATTCTTTGCAGCCAAAGATGGAGAGGTTCTATATAGTCAGTAAAAGCAAGACGGGGACCTGACTGTGGCCCAGATCATGAACTCCTTATTTCAAAATTCAGGCTTGAACTGAATACTTCTATAATTTCATTTAAATATATCTATCAAGTTTTATGTATTCTTTCTTGAATTAAAATATTTTTTTAGTTGTTGCTTTCAGTTCAGTTCAGTTCAGTTGCTCAGTTGTGTCTGACTCTTTGCGACCCCATGAACCACAGGATGCCAGTCCTCCCTATCCAACACCAACTGCCGGAGTCCACCCAAACCCATGTCCATTGAGTCGGTGATGCCATCCAACCATCTCATGCTCTGTCATCCCCTTCTCCTCCTGTCCTCAATCTGTCCCAGAATCAGGGTCTTCTCAAATGAGTCAGCTCTTTGCATCAGGTGGCCAAAGTATTGGAGTTTCAGCTTCAACATCAGTCCTTCCAATGAACACTCAGGACTGATCTCCTTTAGGAAGAACTGGTTGGATCTCCTTGCAGTCCAAGGGACTCTCAAGAGTCTTCTCCAACACCACAGTTCAAAAACATCAATTCTTTGGAGCTCAGCTTTCTTTATAGTCCAGCTCTCACATCTATACATGATTACTGGAAAAACCATAGCCTTGACTAGATGGACTTTTGTTGACAAAGTAATGTCTCTGCTTTTTAATATGCTGTCTAGGTTGGTCATAAATTTCCTTCCAAGGAATAGTTGTCTTTTAATTTCATGGTTGCAGTCACCATCTGCAGTGATTTGGGAGCCCCCCAAAATAAAGTCAGCCACTGTTTCCACTGTTTCCCCATCTATTTGCCATGAAGTGATGGGACTGGATGCCATGATCTTAGTTTTCTGAATGTTGAGTTTTAAGCCAACTTTTTCTCTCTCCTCTTTCACTTTCATCAAGAGGCTCTTTAGTTCTTCTTCACTTTCTGCCATAAAAGACTTTCTGCCACATTTTACTGTGTGGATCACAATTTTCTGTGTGGAAAATTCTGAAGGAGATGGGAATACCAGACCACCTGACCTGCCTCTTGAGAAACCTGTATGGAGGTTAGGAAGCAACAGTTAGAATTGGACATGGAACAACAGACTGGTTCCAAACAGGACAAAGAATACGTGAAGGCTGTATATTGTCACCCTGCTTATTTAACTTATATGCAGAGTACATCATGAGAAATGCTGGGCTAGAGGAGACACAAGCTAGAATCAAGATTGCTGGGAGAAATATCAATAATCTCAGATATGCAGATGACACCACCCTTACGACAAAAAGTTGTTGCTTTAGGGGTAGAATATATATATCCTTAAGTTTAACAGTCTACTTAAAGTTGATACTGAATGAATTCACATGTGATGTGGAAACCTTGCAACTTTGTAGATGCGTTTAACTCTCCTGACCACCCTTATGCTGTAACAGTCGTGTGAACACATCTACATATGTTAGAATGTGTGAAGTGAGTTTATAACTTCACAAGACAATTATTATGATTTTTGCCTAAACAATCAGATGTATTTTAACAAAATTTAGAGGAAGACATAGTGGAGTGAGTAGTAAAGAACCCAGCCAATGCCGGAGACAAAAGAGGCACGGGTTCGATCCCTGGGTTGGGAAGATCCCTGGAGAAGGACATGGCAACCCACTCCAGTATTCTTGCCTGGAGAATCCCATGGACAGAGCAGCCTGATGGGCTACAGTCCATGGGGTTTCAAAGAGTCGGACATGACTGAACCAGCTTAGCGTACATGCATAGTCTTTTATTCGTACTCAGATATTTACTACTCATTATCCTCTTTTTTGTTTTCTGAAGATGCAAATTTCTCTCTGATGTCATTTTGACTTCCTTCAGTTTGACAACTTTCTTCAGTATTTTTGTAGTGCATGTGTGCTGACAATGAATTCTGTGTTTCTTTTATCTTAAAATGTCTTTATTTCCCCTTCAGTTTTGAAATTTATTCTGTGTATAGGATCCTCTGTTGATAGTGTTTTCAGCCTTTAGGATTTTAAAGATGCTGTTTCACTGTCAGTCAAATGGTCAAGTAGTTTCTGGTGAGAAGACTTGAATAATTCAAATTATTTTTTCTGTGAATGTGACCTATTTATCTGATTGCTTTTAGGATTTCTGTTTCATATTCTTTTTTTTTTTTTTTAATTATGAAACTAGGCACATATTTTTGGCATTATACTATTTGTGGTTTGCTGAACTTCTTGAAATTGTATATTTACATCTTTTACCAGTTTGGGAAGTTGTGGGCCATTATTACTTCAAATGTTTTTTTTTTTTCTTTTCTACTCATTCTTTCTCATGTCTCCTCTAAAATCACTTATATTTTAAAGTCAGACCCAGAGATTCAATTCATTTCTTTTCTAATGTTTTTCTCTTTATTCTTTAGATTGGATAATTTCTGTTGATCTATTTTCAGGTTCATTGACTTTCCTTTTAAACACAATGTATAACACTGTTTTTATGCTTAGAATGTTTAACATGATGATATCCTACTGTTTCATTGGTTTGCAATTTGTGTTTTTCCACCTAACATTGTGTGAGAAATCTGATTTTTTAAATTGATCTATTCTGCTATTAAACCCATTAGTGAAGCCCATAATTTCAGATATCCTAATTTTTAGTTCCAAAGTTTCCATTTGATTTGTTTTAACATTTAAATTTCTCTCCTGAGAGTTCCTATAATATCTTTTCACTTATTCCTTTACCTCCTGGGGCCTTGTTAGAATGGCTGTGTTGTAGACTTTGTTAATTTCAGCATTTGGGTCATGATGGTGGTTGGTTCTCTCTTTACATGAGAATGAGTCCCACTCTCCTGGTTTCTTGTATACTGAATAATTTTGGATAGCATCCTGGATGTTGTGATTGAGACTGGTTTCGGTTATGTTTTTCCATGAAGTATTATTTCTTTGTTTTAGCAGAAAAGTAATTCAGACAGAATCAAACCACAAACTCTGTCTCACCTACAGGTGGTGACAGCTCTGATCTCAGCTCACTTCTTTGTGAGCTTCTTTCACTATTGCTGCTGTTTTTATTTTTAACTGGCTCGGTTGCAGTCTGCAGCATGCATGGAGCATTTCAGGTCATTCAAAGACTTGGGCAGAGTTTACATGCGGAGCCTGGAGTCTCCCCTTTTGCTCCAGCTTTTATGAGTTTCCCTTCTCACTCGCCAGCATCAGGGACCATGTGACTCTTTCTTTCCCTGGGCAGAGAAATGGTGGATTTTCTATCAGAGATTCAGGGGCACTGAATCTTGATGGAAGCAACACAAAGATGGGGCACTCTTCATGTGCTGATTACTTGTTCCAGGTTTAGGTTTCCTTCCCAAAACTTTCTTCCCACCTTTGTTTACTATCTAGAGACTTCAAGTACGTTTTTGTTTTAGCTAAATTTATTGTTATTTTCTGTGTAAGGGGGTCATTTTTCTTGTTTGCTGAACTTTTAAATTAATCTTGTCTTTGAACTCCTGGGGTATGGGGAACTATGCCTCCAGTTCTGCTAGGAATGGGATGAGGCTTGAAGGGGAAGGGTTGGGAAGGATAATATGAGAAAGCACAAAGTGCTGGCAATTTATTGCCTGAATCCCTGCTTCCATCACAGCAAATTGGAATTTTTTTCCTTTGTTCTTTTATATATGGACGTTTCAAGTAAGAAATATTGTAAAATTGGTATTGGCTAAAGTGTACTTGCAAAACCACTGTTTAAATACTCTCCAAGTTCTGAAGCTCTGAGAAACATGCTGACTTCAAGGAACTTTAGCAATGCTGTGTTTAGAAGCCTAATCCTTGAGCCAGACTGACCTGCATTTGAATCTATTTGCCACTTACTAGTTGTGTAGCCTGGGGCTAGTTCCTTACTACCAGTATCTTCCATTTTTCATCTTTAAGATGGAGAGAGCCATAATGTACTATAGGATGGTGTGAGACTCCAATGAGATGATGAATATTTAAGTTTTGACAGAGGGATGGCATATGGTAAGAGTGTTTTAAAGACTGAATATTTGTATCCCCTCAGTTTCACAAGTTAAAGTCTTAACATTGATTAAAAAAAGATTTACAGCATAACAGTTGCAAGTTAAGTTTTATTTGGGGGCAAAATCAGGACTGTATACTGGAAGACAGCAGCCTAGATAGCTCTGAGAGACTGCTCCAAAGAGGTGGCGGTGGGGGAAATGTCAACATAAGATTTTGGTAAAGGAGGAGTTCAATGTAATCAAGCACTTATCTCATAAAATGTTTTCTGTGAGTTACAAGGAGCTGATGTCACCATGAAGGGATTTAGTGCTTTTCTAGTTATGAGGAGATGCAAGGATTGGGATTATGAAATTGATTCCTGAAAATATCTAAAGATCTGTTCTACCAATTTCCCTGGGACACATGGTGGAAGTGACAAATAAATTCAAGGGATTAGATCTGATAGACAGAGTGCCTGAAGAACTATGGACAGAGGTTCATAACATTATACAGGAGGTGGTGATCAAAATCACACTCAAGAAAAAGAAATGCAAAAAGGCAAAATGGTTGTCTGAGGCAGCCTTACAAATAGCTGAGAAAAGAAGAGAAGTGAAAGGCAAAGGAGAAAAGAAAAGATATACTCATCTGAATGCAGAGTTCCAGAGAATAGCAAAGAGAGATAAGAAGCCTTCCTAAGTGAACAATGCAAAGAAATAGAGGAAAACAATAGAATGGGAAAGACTAGAGATCTCTTCAAGAAAATCAGCAAAACTAAGGGAACATTTCATGCAAAGATGGGCATAATAAAGGACAGAAATGGTATGGACCTAACAGATGCAGAAGATATTAAGAAGAGGTGGCAAGAATACACAGAAGAACTATACAAAAAGTACTTCATGACCCAGATAATCACAATGGTGTGATCACTCACCTAGAGCCAGACATCCTGGAATGTGGAGTCAAGTGGGCCTTAGGAAGTATCACTAAGAGCAAAGCTAGTGGAGGTGATGGAATTCCAGTTGAGCTATTTCAAATCCTGAAAGATGATGTTGTGAAAGTGCTGCACTCAATATGTGAGCAAATTTAGAAAACTCAGGAATGGCCACAGGACTGGAGAAGCTCAGTTTTCATTCCAATCCCAAAGAAAGGCAATGCCAAAGAATGCTCAAACTACCGCATAATTGCACTCATCTCACATGCTAATGAAATAATGCTCAAAATTCTCCAAGTTAGACTTCAACAGTATGTAAACTGAGAACTTCCAGATGTTCAGGCTGTATTTAGAAAAGGCAGAGGAAGCAGAGATCAAATTGCCAACATCCTCTAGATCATTGAAAAAGCAAGAGAGTTCCAGAAAAATATCTACTTCTGCTTTATTGATTACTCTAAAACCTTTGACCATGTGGGTCACAGCAAACTGTGGAAAATTCTTCAAGAGAGGGGAAAACCAGATCACCTTACCTGCCTCCTGAGAAATCTGTATGCAGGTCAAGAAGCAACAGTTAGAACCGGACATGAAACAACGGACTGGTTCAAAACTGGGAAAGGAGTACGTCAAGACTGTATATTGGTCTTTATCTTTCTGGCTTACTTTGCTCTGTATAATGGGCTCCAGTTTCATCCATCTCATTAGAACTGATTCAAATGAATTCTTTTTAATGGCTGAGTAATATTCCATGGTGTGTATGTACCACAGCTTCCTCATCCATTCGTCTGCTGATGGGCATCTGGGTTGCTTCCATGTCCTGGCTATTATAAACAGTGCTGCGATGAACATTGGGGTGCACGTGTCTCTTTCAGATCTGGTTATACTAATACATATATATGGAATTTAGAAAGATGGTGACGATAACCCTGTATGCAGGACAGAAGGGGAGACTCAGATGTATAGAACAGACTTGTGGACTCTGGGAGAGGGCGAGGGTGGGATGTTTCAAGAGAACAGCATTGAAACATGTATATTATCTAGGGTGAAACAGATCACCAGCCCAGGTTGGGTGCATGAGACAAGTGCTCGGGCCTGGTGCACTGGGAAGACCCAGAGGGATTGGGTGGAGAGGGAGGTGGGAGGTGGGATCGGGATGGGGAATACATGTAAATCCATGGCTAATTCATTTCAATGTATGACAAAAACTACTGTAATAATTTAAAGTAATTAGCCTCCAACTAATAAAAATAAATGGAAAAAAAAAGACTATATATTGTTACTCTGTTTATGTAACTTATATGCAGAGTGCCTCAGGTGAAATGCCAGGCTGAATGAAGCACAAACGAATGAAGGTTGCCGGAAGAAATATCAATAACGTCATATAGGCAGATGACACTACTCTTATGGCAGAAAACAAAGAGGAACTAAAGAGCCTCTTGATGAAGATAAAAGAGGAGAGTGAAAAGCTGGCTTAAAATTCAGCATTCAAAAAATGAAGATCATGGCATTTGGTCCCATCACTTCATGGCAAATAGGTGGGGAAACAATGACAACAGTGACAGAGTTTATTTTCTCGGGCTCCAAAATCACCACAGATGGTGACTGCAGCCATGAAATTAAAAAACTCTTGTGACTTGGAAGAAAATCTATGACAAACCTAGACAATGTATTAAAAAGCAGAGACATTATTTTGCCAACAAATTTCCCTATAGTCAAAGCTGTGGTTTTTCCAGTAGTCATGTATGGATGTGAGAGTTGGACCATAAAGAAGGCTGAGTGTGAAGAATTGATGCTTTCAAACTGTGGTGCTGGAGAAGACTCTTGAGGGTCCTTTGGACAGCAATGAGATCAAACCAGTCAATCCTAAAGGAAATCAACCCTGAATATTCATTGGAAGGTCTGATTCTAAAGCTGAAGCTTCAATCCTTTGGCCACCTGATTGGAAGAGCAGACTCACTGGAAAAGAGACAGTGATGCTCTGAAAGACTGAAGGTAAGTGGAGAAGGGGGCAAGAGAGGGTGAGATGGTTGGATGGCATCACCAACTCAACGGACATTTTAGCAAGCTCCAGGAGATAGTGAAGGACAGGGCAGCCTGGCATGCTGCAGTTCATGGGGTCACAAAGAGTCAGACATGACTGAGTGAGTGAACAACACAGTGCCTCACTCTCCACCCTGAACTCCCTTGAAGGGATGCTGAAGTTTGGCAGCTGCAGCATCACAAGGTTCAGTCTCCACCAAGGCAGATGGCCTTGGCAAGCACCAATTAGCACTTGACATCTACTTCCCAAATGTTATGGAATTTGGAGATATGATCTTGGTTGTGAGGAGTGAGATGGCTCATGATGGTATCAGTGCCCTTGTAAGAGACATCAGGTAGCTTTCTCTGTTTCATATGAGCACACAGCAAGAAGAGCTGTAGAAAGCCACCATGTGGGTCCTCACTAGAACCTGACCATGCTGGCACTCTGACCTTGGACTTACAGCCTCTAGAACTAAATTAGAGAGAAAATAAACACATGAGAAAATAAAGATGTGCTGTTTAACCCTCCAGAGTGTGATATTTTGTTAAGGTAGCCTGGGCTTTACTAAGACATTTTGTATGCCTCTGATAAGTATTCATCATCAAATGTGTATGGACGCTTTTGTGAGTAAAAGCGAAGGCACTGGAGAGTCTGGTGAGTTTCCAGAGAGAGCAAAGGAAGGGCCCTTTCACCAGCCCCACAGAGGCAATTGTATCCTTGGGACCCTGATGCAGCTTTTGCCTGGAGCCCACAGGACAGAGCTTCTCACTCATTATCAGAGACATGGCAGCTGCCACTTGGTCACTTTAGAATTGACAATCACGGGTCCTATTCGTGACAGCTCCATTTCTCAGGATGAACTTGCCAGGAAGATTGCCTCTCTAACAGGTCACCTCCTGGGATGCAGCATATAGAAAATCTGGATTTAGAAAAAACACAGTGAGAGTCCAGCATGTGAGGGGGCAGCATCCATTGTACATCCCTCATGTCCCACTGCAAATAGTTGGCTTTCCTCTGATCCCTATTTGAGGACTTTAAGTGGTGTGTCCAAACTGATGTTGGGAAAGTTTGAAGGCAGGAGGAGGGGGAGGGAGGAGAAGGGGTGGCAGAGGATGTGATGGTTAGATGGCATCATTGACTCGATGGACATGAATTTGAGCAAACTCCAGGAGCCAGTGAAGGACAGGGAAGACTGGTGTGGTGCTGTCCATGAGGTCATAGAGTCAGACATGATTGAGTAACTGAACAACAGCAACATCCAAACTGAAATCTGCTGTAGACTGAGTGCTGAGCTCACTTCACTGTATCTGCTTTCCCAAGAAGGCTCTGAGTGGTAACGCAGGGGGTGGTGTTGGGAGGGCCAGGAAGAAGAAAGATGTCAGGCTGACCGGGTCCAGCTTCTTCGCAAGGTCATCATCAAACATGATTTTCCAAGTGCCGCCTCATTGCTGCTCGCACAAATGAGACCCGGAGATTATTGGAAATCTATAAGAAAATCTTGTCCTATGTCAGGCTCCTGACTAAGCCCATTCCTTTCCCCTCCCTGAGCAAAGGAAAGCTAACCCAAAAGGAAGCAGGAAAAACGTTTTGCTTCGGTCCAAACCTTTAAATCTTTTGTAGCTCGGAGGCTTGTCCTCATTTACAGAACAAACAGGATTTAAACTTTGTGGGCCATAGTGGGTAGCTGGGAAGGAGGGAAGTCAGCGTTTAAGCTCAGTAGCAAGAGACCCCCCTAAAAACCGAGGCCACCCTGGTGTGGTCCATGTTCTTATTTATCCTGACAAGTTTCCTTCATCACCTAACACTTCCTAGTATGAAAAAAGATTTCTTCCCCAGACTCAGAAGGTAAAATTTGCTTAATTTCAAATTTGAGCTCACCCTCCTTTACCCACAGGGTTCCAGGGTCTGCAGTCTCATAGCAGAGAGGTCATAAAATCTGATGAGTGTTTTTCGACACCAGCAAAGGTCTCTGATTAGTACTTTTGGCTTTTTGTTTGTTTTCACCAAAATCAGCCCTTGTTTCCTGCAAAGACCAAGTGATAGGAGATGCCCTTTGCAAAGTTAGTGCACTCCACTGCCCTCCCTGCAATCTAGGTTTGCATGACAGGAAGGGTGTTTCTCTCTCTCTCTCTCTTTTTTTTTTTGGTTGTGGCTCAAATTTACAACTGTAGGAACGGGGCTTGATGTCTGTGCCTCAAAGGGTGTTGGAAAGGGAGATCCAGGGCCCAGAGAGAGGCAAGTGCTCATGCTATTCTACTCAGATTGAGAAGTCCCAGCTGCTGGAGCAAACCAGGGGTCTAAGGTGAGGGGAAAAGAAATGTAGCTAATGGATGAAAAGTCAGGGTACTCCATCTGGGACATATCTCAGAGAAGTGGGGCTCTGGGGAAGGGCCAGTACATCACAGGCACTCAGTAAGTGAATGATGAATAAATGAGTGGCCTGATGAATGAGTGAGTCAGGGGACTCTGCCACACACATCTTTTCATTGCCCACAGGTCCTGACTCAGGGATGTGCATATAGAATTGCTTGATAAATGTTGACTTAATGGTGGGGCTGTTTTCAGTACCACAGGAGTTCAGAGCCTTTGCCATCCTAGGGGCTATGCATAAGCCTCAAACTGCAGCTTTGGTTTCCCTGATGGAAGCAAAGAGGCTTCAGGTCCCTCCAGCTGCTTCTAGAGTCACAGAACTGATGGAAGGACCATACTTGAGCTGAATTGCTTTCCAGCAATTTCCAGCCTCTTCTTTGCTAATCCTATGGTGAATTGGACATGAATTTGAACAAACTCTAGGAGATAGTGAAGGACAAAGGAGCCTGGCGTGTTGCAGTCTGTGGGGTCATAAGGAGTCAGACACAACTTAATGACTGAACAACAACAACAACATTGTGAGTATTTGCCTGTACTTTGGTCATTCTCTCAGACTCTACTGAATGATTCCAGACTTGCATACTGATTCGTAACAAGTAATTCATGGTGGGTGTAGAAATACAGATGTCGCTTTCTACACTAGGGATTTTCAGGAAGGTTTAGGGTGAGATCTGGGGTGATGTTTTTGCCACTGTTGCCATCTGTGGGGAAAGATTTCAGAGAAGTCTTGGTGGTCTTGAAATCATTAGTAGCACACAGGGTCATGTGCCTCCCTCCATTTGACCCAAATTCCCACCCCTCAGGGACGGATCCAGACAAGCACACCAGGCCTCTGTGTGTGCATCTGAGTCTGAAGTTGGGAACTTGGGTTTCACCACAGAACTTGGGCAGAAACTCTGCCTGAACTAATTTTCCTCCAGGCAACTTCATTGGAACAACGTTTTATGTGGTAGATAATGAGAAAAGCAGCTGTAAACTCCTAAAGGAGTGAAAAATAATTTCCAGAGAGATCCTGAAAATCTCTTAGAATAAGAAAGTTGCATCAATTCTCTCAATTACTATGAGGAACATGCATCTGTAACACGCATTTTAATATGCATTAAAGACATTTTAATGAGAAAACAACTTAAAAGTTGATAAACGTGTGTCTTTTGTTGATACCCGGTAAAGACTTTCTGGGGAGGAGGGTAGAGATTGGGGGAGTAATTAGCACCAGGTTGCTTGATTAGGTGCTATATTGTTCTGAATAATTTAGCTGCTGAAGTTCAGGCTTGGATGCCTGCAGATTTGGGTGTGATTATCAAGAAGCTCTGAATTGATGCCTTTGTATTGAGGTGCTGGAAAAGATTCTTGAGAGTCCCTTGCACAGGAGGAGATCAAACCAGTCCATCCTAAAGGAAATCAAACCCTGAATGTTCATTGGAAGGACTGATGCTGAAGTTTCTATATTTTGGCCACCTGATGTGAAGAGGTGACTCATTGGAAAAGACCCAGTTGCTGGGAAAGATTGAAGGCATAAGGAGAAGGGGGAAACAGACGATGAGATGGTTGGATGGCATCATCAACTTAATGGACATGAGTTTGAGAAAACTCTGGGAAATGGTGAAGGACAGGAGAGCCTGTTGTGCTGGAGTCTGTGGAGTTGCAAAGGGTCAGACATGACTTATCAACTGAACAACAATCAAGAGGCTCTGAGGCTGTGAAAAGATGGAGACCATCTATTTCTGAGATTGGGATGATGTCAAACCCTGGCACATGGGTGTCCAGCAGTCAACATCATAGAGTCCAAAACACTCCTTATTCTGCTCAAAACCAATTAGGCTGGAGAAGCAGGACAAAAAGTCTGGGGTTATTGAAAAACTCAGGCCTGGTCGGGCTCAGGTTACCCTGATGTGGGAAATTGAAGACTTTGGAGACTGTTGGTCAGATTCCATCCCTCGGTGTGGCCTGTGAGCCCCCTCCGGCACTGTGAGAAGAGCACTGGTCGGTCCTATATTACTACATGATGTCTGATCCCCAGGCTGGGACAGCTGGATGAGGCAGGAGGCAACAGTGCCTTAGAGGCATTACCTACCTAATCATGTGACAGTTATTAACAGTGGCTATAGCCAAACTTTGGAGAAGGAAATGGCAACCCATTCCTGTATTCTTGCCTGGAAAATACCATGGACTGAGGATCCTGGTAGGCTACAGTCCATGGAGTCGCAAAGAGTTGGACATGACTGAGCGATTTCACTTCACTCACATAGCCAAACTACATCCCAACACCATGCTCAGCATCCTACCTGGATTTCAACATTAGCTTTCTATTGCTCCATAACCAGAACCACATTTGGTGGCTTAAAGCATTATCTGTTTATTATCTCAGTGCTTCTGGGGTCAAGAGTCCAGAACATGGCTTAACTTGGTTCTCTGCTCAAGGTCTCATGAGGCTACAGTCAAGGTATCAGCCAGGATGTATTCTCATCAGGGGCTTGACTGGGGAAGAAACTGCTTTTACATTTCCTAAGCTGGTTGATAGAACTGATTGAATTCATTTCCTTGTGGTTGTAGGACTCAAGGTGACTTTCTTCTTTGTGGCCAGTATAAGAGTCTGCTGCTGGATGTTCTGACTTCAGGGAGGGCTCCTGCCTATCACCTGATTAGGCCAGGACTGCCCAGGGTGATCTCCCTTTTGATGAAATAAATTCTACTGACTAGAGACCTTACTTACATCTGTAAAGTTCCTTCACCTCAACTGATTCCTATTTATTAGAAACGGGCTTCCCAGGTGACTCAGTGTAGAGCATCTACCTGTCAATGTTGGAGGAACAAGAGATGCAGGTTCCATCTCTGGGTTGGGAAGATGCCCTGGAGTAGGAAATGGCAAACAGTTCCAGTATTCTCACTTGAAAAATTCCATGGACAGAGGAGTCTGGGAGTCCATGGGGTTGCAAAGGGGTGAACATGACTGAACGACTGAGCAAATCACATTTATTATAATAGAAACAAGTCTTAAGTCCCATCCACATTTAAGGCATGGGGTTTACACAAAGGCATGGATATTGGGAGCAGGAACCAATAAGGTCACTCTCGGTCATGTCCACCACAATTAGAATTATTCGCCAAAACTTCTGAGCTATCCTGTTCTCATCCCCATTCTGCCAACGAGGAAACCAAGGTCACAGAGATGCAGTGGTCATCCAATGACACCCAGCTAGAAATGGATTGAATTCAAACCCAGAAGGTCTGATTCCAGAGTCAAGTCATGCACAGTAACAGCCTGTGTTCCTTGGTTAGAAAGTAGTGAAACAGGGAAGTCCTATAGGGAAGTCCTATAGGAAAGGTCATGGTGGTTTTGCCATGTGTAATGCATAGCATAAAAATAATAGGTTGAGTTTGCTCATTGATATAAGCAAGCCCTGAATAAATGTTAATGACCACCCTGATGACTGTCCTGTGTTTATTTTTTCAACTGCAGAAGTGAAGTACAATGGAATTTCTATGGCTAGTAGAAATACACACAGGAGCTGGAGTGAGACAGCATTAGAGGAGTAAAGGTTACCAGAGGTTTACAAGAGAGGCATCACAGCTCAAACTGTATTTCACTGTTGATCATGATAAGACAGTCAGAGCTGCCCTTTCACTGAGCAACCCAGAGCCTTTTACACACATGATCTCATACATTGTTCCAAACATTAGTCTGAGCATTTCTGTTATTCCCAAGTGAAGGATGAGGGCTGGGGGTGATGGGTGACTCCTTCAGGGTCCACCAGATGAGCAGCAGAGGTAAGATGTGAACCCAAGTCCAAGGTTAGGTCCCCTGTTCCATTTTTGTGTAGAGTAGCGATGACAGGCTATGATCTATAATTCGTCTGTAACTTCCCTTTGCTCATACAACACCTGAGTTTCTTGAGAGCTGGACCCATTCTTGTACCTTGTGTCCTGCATGGAGCTTGGGGACTGGCACTGGGGCTGACCTATTCACGGAGGAGGTGCATGGATCTAAGAGGCAATGGAGACCGGCATGCTGCACCCCAGGGTTCTCTGCTCTGAGAGGGTGATGATGGAGATTTACCATCTAGAAGGTGAGCTGGACAGCAGCCAAGTGAGCTGATGTGGGCCTGGGGACGAGGTGGTTGGCCAGCTCACATTTACTTCCTGGGTTTGTGTTGGCTGTGGGATGAGAGTGTGCAGGTGGGCACAGGGATTCAGGGTAGATGGTAAAGGGCCTCCCCTTCTTGGCCTTGGCCTTCTCTTTGGGGTTTGGGTTTGTCTCCCTTGCTCCTGGGTGGGTGCATCATGGAGGAGGGCTGTGAATTCTGGTCTGGGCACCTGTCTGCCCCTTAAGCCTCATAGTCTTTTCTTAGGGTCTACCTCTGCCTGGATGGGCTCTTCTCTGCTTCCTGGACCACCAATATGGACGGTGAAATAGGTCCCAGACCCTGGATGAGTCACAGCTTCTAAACTCTCCCAGGCATGCACTCTGCATAGTCTTTCCTTCCACCTGCAGGAAATTGGGGCCATAAATGACTTATCAGATCAGGCTGCTACTTCCCTCCACCTAGATCCCCAGCCCCTCAGATCCTCTGCAGGTCTAGGGAGGGCCAGAGACAGGATGGTGTTGGAAGTGCAGTGAATTGGTATCAGAATAGAAGTGGGAACTCACTGCAAATGCATTTTCTATTTGCAGGAATATTCAAGAAAAAATGACTCCTAGAATCCAGAGAGAGAGAGAGAGAGAGAGAGAGAGAGAGAGAGAGAGAGAGAGAGAGAGAGAAAAGAGAGAGATGAGGTCTACCAGAAAGCTCTGAGAATTACAAACATAGGTGATAGCTTATGATCCATCCATTGCTTTCAACACCTTCTCCATGGAGCTGCCAGACACACGAGCTATTGGTAATTAAACTTCCAGGAGCTAAATTCAACAGTTACATGTATTTTACAGAGAGCACAGTTTCCTTTGTCTTTCTTGCTCTCATTTTCTGTCTCTTCTTGTCCTGCTCTGTCTAAATTTTGTGTGCTTAAGAGAGAAAGATGTGGACATAACAGAGAATTAATAGCATTTGAGCGGTGACTTGTATATCCAGTCTTACAAATGGCCCCCAAGCAATCTTGCCTCCTTGATTTTTACTGCAGAAGCTCATCTAATGACCACTATTGGCAGAGATTCTATTAACCTCAATCATCACCTCCCCACTAGATGGCAGATCTTTTGGTGCCAAGAATTCCTATCTTATCCTTCTTAGGAACTATAGCCACTCCAGGTTAATGCCTGATGCACGAAAGTCTCCATAAATGTTTGCTGGTTGATTTAAAATGAACTCACATGAAATAGGATTTCAGAAAAAGAAGCAATTGGTATTGGGTGAAATAGTCTCATATTTCAACTCCTTAATATAGTACAGCAATCTGCAAGATGTCCAAGCATCCTATGGGGGAAATTTCTATGACTATAATATGACACATGGGCTTCCCAGGTGGCTCAGAGGTAAAGACTCTGCCTGCAATGTAGGAGACCTGGGTTCTATCCCTGGGGCGGGAAGATCCCTTCAAAAGAAAATGGCAACCCGCTACAGTATTCTTGTCTGAAAAATCCTATGGACAGAGCCTGGCAGGCTACAGTGCATGGGGTCACAGAATTGGGCACAACTTAGTGAGTGAGCACACACATATAATATCACACACACACACACACACATAATGTGGGTGCAGAATGGTGATCTGGGAGGGGATATTATAGCATTAGCTTAGGTTAACATCTGGTACCTCCCATATACCATGAAGGGTCACACGTGTTTCCTTAGCCCATCTGTGTCCTTCACCCCCCACCCCCTACTTCCTGAATCACAGACTCTGCGTTTGTTTGATGTGACACATAGCCATGAGACCCAGCTCTGGTCAATGAATCCAAATGAAGTTACCGCGGAGAGTGGCCCTTCTCAAACACAAGTCAAAGCCTTACTGGGAGAAGGCTCTTTGTCCTTCACCCCTTCAGCCCACCCCCCTTTTATTCCTGCCTGGAAACTGGAAGTGATGGCTAGAGGTATAGCAGCCACCCTGGGGCAATGAGCATAAAAGCCATAGTAATGATGGTAGGGCAGAAGAGGGAAGAACCTCCATGTCTGATATCACTGTGGATGGGCCCACAAGTTCCGGACTTCCCACCGTGTTGCATATGCTAAGTTTAACCCCCTGGGCTTTCTGTTCAAGATGGTGGAATAGAAGGATAGGTGCTTATTTCCTTCTGCAAGAGCACCCAAATCACAACTAGCTGTTGAACATCCATTGATGCTGGATGCTGGAACCTACCACAGGGAACTATAGTTAATATCTTATAAAAACCTATAATGGAAAATAATTTCAAAAATATTATATATGTACATGTATAACTGAATCACCTTTCTGTGGTTGACCTGAAATATTATAAGTCAACTATGTTCCAATAAAACATATATGTTAAGAAAAGAAAAAAGTATAATCCTCTCATAGTTTCAGCCACTGTAAGCAGGTTTCCTGTTATTGCAGCTGAATGAAGTCCCCAGGTGCTGCCATGGTAATTCTGTCTGTTAATCCCATCGATTGGATATTATTAATCATGTTTTTCAAGCAAGGAAGTCACAGTTCAGGGAGGTAGATAAGAAGCCTAAGATCATAGAACCAGTGAGTGGTGACTCCAGACATTAGTGTTTTATTCCGAAGCTTCTGCTCTATATTTTCTCCCTGGATATAAAGAAAGAGAGAGGGTCGTATCTATACAAGGGTCGCTTCTTGCCTAGAAAATGGCATTGATTCATCAGGTCATTCAAACAACAAATGCTCCTTGAGCACAGCCTATGGCTGTGTTCTCCTGAGCAGTGGGCCTGTCCCCAGAGGACCCTCCAGCCTGAAGGCCTCCTCTTCCCAAACTCTTCTCTCTTTGGGGAATTTTGTCCTTTGGTATTTACTAAGGGAGAAGGCTCTGTCACACGCCATTCTGTTCCCTATCCTCTGCCCCAGGCTTTCTGTATTCTTGCTGGAGCAATAGTACCCCAGGGAAAGGAGCAGCAGAGGGAAATCAGGACCAGCAAGTTTTATTCATTTGTTACTTACTGAATCACAGACACTGATTGTTAACTTGGTGTTTTCAATTAAAAAAAACAAAAACATAAGGGACCAGCATTCGAATGCTGATGTAGTTGCCAAGAAGAAAGCAATATAAATCCAGTAGCTTGTGAGTGACTGCTGCTTTCAAGTTTGGACCGGAGGGAATGTGGGATGAAGTATTCGTCTCTGTTTGCACACGTTCCTCATGGTCTTGGCGGGAATCTAAAGATTAGCGATAGGAATGCCATATTCAAATGGTTGCTGCAGAATTAAGGGACTTACAATAAAAACTAATCAAAGCAAACATTAAGAGCTTACTTTGGCTCTCTCATAGTCATTGGCTCTGTGTTAAGCACTTTAACAGTATTGTTTCACTTTTCCCGTGGCAAATACATCAAAGTGTTAGTTGCTCAGTCGTGTCCAACTCTTTGCAACCCCCTGCAGCCCACCAGGCTCCTCTGTCCATGGAATTCTCCAGGCAAGAATACTGGAGTAGGTTGCCATTTCCTTCCACAGGAGATCTTTCCAACCCAGGGACTGAATCAGAGTCGCCTGCAGTGCAGGTAGATTCCTTACCATCTGAGCCACCAAGGAAGCCCACGACTTCATGAGGTTGTTATTCTTGTGACTGTCATTTTAGATGTGAGGAATAATGGGTGGGACCACATGACCAGCTCAACATCCCTCAGGTCCAGACCCTCTTCCCTTGTATCTGGGAAGTGAAGGCTGAAGCTGTTGCAAAAGGCAAATGTTCTGGCTACCATTTAATGAGCATCCTTGATAAATGCTTAGAATACAAAATGAGTAAGACCAGACCTTATCTTCCAGGGAGCCTAGACTGGGGGAGGAGGTGATGAATTCACTGAGAAAACAGGTCAGATATTATATGGGAAAGTATCTCCAAGTCTCCTATGAGAATTGATGAGGCTATCAATTCTCTTGTAACAACCCATTTCCCCTAAGTCAGGAACTCAACTACTTCTTGAGTCCAAAGATACATAAGATTTACTGACTACTTCCTATGAGCTTGATTTTATTTGGTTTACCTCATTTAATCCTCACAACCACCCTAGGAAGACTCTCTATGTTTAGGCTGTTCTCAGAAGCAGATTCTGAGATGATGATTCAACAAATTGTTTATACGGGAAGGGTATAGGGAACTGATGGCAAGGGAAGAAGTTATTGAACCAGCTCTTACTATTGTGTCGGGAACTTAAACCTACAGGGAACCTCTGGGAAATGAAACAAAGCACATTTCTCTAATTTACTATGTAATTTTACTATGATGATAATGGTGGGAATGAAGATGAAGATGAAGGTGATGTTAAGGGTGGGGATGGTAATGGTGGTGATGAAGATGATGGTGGTAGTGACGGTGGTGATGATAAAGTTTATGGTGATGATGGTGATGATGTTGATGGTGATGACAATGCTTAGGATGATGGTGATTGCAGTGATGATGGTAATGAGGAAAGTTATGATCATGATCTTGATGGTGGTGATGATGATAGTGATGATGATGATTTTTTAACTGCTGAGTATATTTTGTATTTTGGTGGAGTTCTGTTTACATGGGCTCCCCTGGTGGCTCAGATGGTAAAAAATCTGCCTGCAATGCAGGAGACCTGGGTTCGATCCCTGGTTCAGGAAAATCCCCTGGAGGAGAGAATGGCCACCCACTCCAGTACTCTTGCCTGGAGAATTCCATGGACAGAGGAGCCTGAAGGTCTGCGGTCCATGGGGTCAAAGAGAGACATGACTGAGCAACTAACACTTTCACATTTTGTCTACATAGAATAAATTTTAGGATGTCAAAGCCTCCAAGTAGAAGATTCAGTTAAAAAATTTAAAATCACATGCTATTTACATGATAAGTAGATAAATTCATCCCAAGTATGCTCTGAAATCAAGAGAAATTCAGTCTGATCTGTTTTACCTTCCAGAGCATGGCTGTAAGATCTTAATCCCTATGAAAGTCAGAAGTCAATATTGCACTGAAGAACCTAGCACATGGCTGACATATTGCAGCCCCCGATAAACTTTTGCTGAGTGAAGGATGGGTGTAAAACATCGAGTTGATGATGACCTCATGGAAACCCAGAAGGCCTTTTGTATTAGAAACTGTTAAGTTCAGGATCAGTTTTTGTTTTGCTTTCCTTTGTTTGTAAATGTTTGTGTTAAATTAGAGCACAACATAAATACAGTGAATTGTGTGAATCCTGAATTCTTGACTTCTTCCAAAGGGAGTATACTCATGTCACCACCACTAAGACCAAGGTATGGGGCATTGCCTGAACCCCAGAAAACTTCCTCATGCCTGTTCTCATCATTATTCCCCAGAGTAACCCCATTCTTGATGTCTAGCTCTGTAAGATACTTCTGCCTAGTTTAAAACATCATTAATTGCATCTTGAAATATTGCTTCTTTGGTCAAATTACATGCATGAAATTCATTCATATTTTTGCATGTCATGGTGCCTAGTTCTTCTTCATTGTTCCGTGGGTTCCATTATACAAATATACTATGATTTATTTGTCTGTCCTTCTATTGTTGGATGTTTGAGTTATTTTCAGCTTTTTGTTATTGTGATAAAGATGTTATGAATATTCTGGTACATTTCTTTTGGAGGATACGAGTGCTTATTTTTCTTAGGTGTTATCAAGGCGCAGAGCCCCTGGGTCCCAGGGGAAGAGCATGTGTAGCTGTAATAGGTTCAGGCACATACTCTTCTGGAACAGTCCTGCAAGTATGCACTTGGTTGGCAGTGTGTGCCCTGGCTCTGCCATCAGTCTTGTTTTTGCTGCTCAGCTGTATGATATTAGAACTTTTCAAGGTTCAACAACTTGTCCTTTGATGACTACAAAATGGGAATCATAGTTCATTTACTTTATGTGAAATGAATGTGTTTATATACATAGATGCATGTATACAGAATGCATGTGTTTACATACACAGATGCATGTATAGAGAATGCATGTATTTACATGCATAGATCATGTATAGAGATGCATGTGTTTACATACATAGATGCATGTATGCAGAAGGCAGGTGTTTACATATGTAGAAAAATAACATAACGCAGTCCTGGGTCTTAGTACATACTGAAAAAATGACAGCTATGACTATTCTTATTAGTATTTATCTAGAATATTTAGTGGCCATGCTATCCTCTTCTGAAAAAAGGCAAACATGGCATATTTATTTCATTTTGATGTTTAACAAGCATCGAGACAGAGGTTGTGATTCAGGGTGGGCATGGGGGGTCTGAACCCACACAGGAGTCTGCCCTCTTGGGGACCCTGCAGATTGTCTCACATGACATAGTTTTGTAGAACATGAATTTTCCACGAAAGCCCTATCAAGGGTAGAGTAATTATTCTCTGTGACAGAAAACATCAGTCAGCTAAAATTATCATTCTAGCCAAGCATGTAAGTATGATTAGCTAAATATGCAATCATGAAAAATGCCTACAAGCTGGAAGATTTTTCTTCTCTCTCACATGGTTGTTGGGGTCACAAATAAATGACTGTTCTGCCAGCTCCAATCCTACAAGTCCCACTGCCCCCCCCATCCTCGCCCATTGCTGGGACGTGCTGGGCTCTGCTGCAGCTCAGACTCTCAGCTGGCACTCTATGCCTCTCCTCTGCCCAGTGACTTTGTTTTCAGCCCAGGGCTTAGACTCCTCAGCTCAGACCCCTCCTCCCTCTTGCTGCCCCTTGAGCTGCAAAGGCGATTGGCTCCCCACTCCCCACAAGTGCCCTGACTCAGCCACCTGAGGATTATCTTTGCCTCCCCTGATCCCCTAGAGGAGTCTCAAAGGCAGGATTTTTTTCCTGCACTGAGTCTTCATTGCCACATGTGGGCTTTCCCTAGTTGCAGTGCACAGGTTTCTCACTGCAGTGGTTTCTCTTGTTGTGGAGCATGGGCTCCTGTGTGTGGGCTTCAGTGGTTGCATCACTTGGGCTTAGTTCTCCCTTGACTTGTGGTATCTTCTTGGACCAGGGATGGTCTGCCCTGCAGCGGCAGGCAGGTTCTTAACCACTGGACCACCAGAGAGGTCTAAAACCAGGGATTTTAAGATTCACATTTGTTTTTCCAGTTGCCTACCCAGTAAGCAGTTGAATTATTGTTGCTGTTCAGTTGATAAGTTGTGTCCGACTCTTATTAGCTCAGAACATAAAATAAGACATCCCTGTGATCCCTCCTAACTCTAACTTCCATCCTGCTCTGTTCTAGTTCTTGCAGAACTTTGGTTTCTTTATCAATCTTGTCTTTAGAGTCCCTTGGACAGCAAGGATATCAAACCTGTCAATCCTAAAGGAAATCAACTATGAATATTCATTGGAAGAACTGGTGCTGAAGCTGAAACTGCAATACTTTGGCCACCTGATGCGAAGAGTCAACTCACTGAAAAAGACCAGTGGGACAAATTGAGGGCAAGAGGAGAAGGGGAGACAGAGGATGAAATGGTTGGATGGCATCACTGACTCAATGGAATATGAGCTTTAGCAAACTCTGGGATAGTGAAGGACAGGGAAGCCTGGCATACTGCAGTCCATGGGGTCACGAAGAGTGGGACACGACTTAGTGATTGAACAAGAAAAAGAACACTTTAAAATTGAATAGCATTTTGATTTATTTCCTGAATGATTCTTTTCATTCTTATGCCACCCTTTAAGATCAGTATACCCATTTACAGATAAGCATTAATTAACATATGAAAGATGTTTCTTAAGATCGACTGTGTACCAAACAAAATGACTGCATAATTTATTTTATTCTGTAGTTGCCTTGATGTCTTCAAAATTTGGTCCCTAAATATCCCTAGATAAAGTCCCAGGATTAGATCCATTGGAAAGGCTAATCTCTTCCTTAAAATAATGTGCTTCAGTCATTGACTTATCATCTTGCTGAGTGATTTTAGTGATGTAACATTGTTTGAAAAGCTGTGCAGAGCTTGTCTTTTAGTTAATTGGCTTGTGGTTGAATATATTGTAATTTCTCCAGCTGTTTTCTGTTGTACCGCCCTCACCTTACCCATTTGTGCAATGAGTGGAAATGGAAAAGATGGAAAATGTCACATGGGACAGTCCCTAAGTGCAACCTCTTGTTTGTTATCTGCCCCCAATGCTTAAAGAACGTCTCACTGGGCACTGACTATGTTTCAGGCCCTTTAGGGAGAGCTATGGTCAAGCACATGGGCTCCGGACACAGACACTGTGCGGGAATCTGCCTCCAAGCCTTCTAAACTGTGTGGTCACGGTCAGGCTACTTGACCTCTCTGGACCTCAATGGAGGGTGACCCGGGGATTCATCTGGGCACCCATTCATGATGGGTGCCTAGTGTCCACAGGTAGGAGGCTGACAATCTCCTCCAAGGCATGGATGACAAGGGCCCTTTGGGAACCAGGTTTCTGCAGAAGATGGTGACTTAATTGTCAGGAGAACCTAGGACATGGCCTCCATACCCAGGTCGGGGGCATCTGGGTGAGAACATTCCTGGGAACCCACAAGAGGCTATCATGAGAACATTCCTGGGAGCCCAGAAGAGGCTATCATGGGGCCAGTTGCTGAGAGCTGTGTGGTCAAAGGATGAACACTAGAAATACATCAAGAGCAGAAGAGAAAATGTTTATTTTTTGGTAGATGTTCAAACTCTCCTCTTTTTGCCCTGGCACTTGACATGTGTGAAAGTTGTTGATTTTCCCTCAAGGCCAGAATCAGAAAGATGGAATGACATCACCTGGATTCCCTCAGTGGAGCTCAACTCTGGGTTCCTGAAGATGCCTGATGAGGGGCTGAGTGGGTGGGACTTTTCACTGTCCATCATCCCGCCTGATATCCCCAAGTGCTTGTGAAAGTGATTTTCTAAATCTGACGTTTTACTCCTTCTTGTCCCAGGACTAAATGACAAGATAATAGGAGAAATTAGGCACTATTGCCCTGTTGGCAGAAGCCATATAATAACTGCTGATAAGAAGGACACATTGAGGGTTCCCGTTAGCAGGTTTCCACGAGGAACTGAAGAGCTGCAACCCCACGACTGGCTGGGGCCAGTGTCCTGAGCTGTCAGCCCTGCTCAGGGCTCCCTTCCTGCACTCAGTAGCTTAGGGGGACCATCTCAGGGCTCCACAAGAGAACAGTGGCTTCAGAGACCATGAAGAGATACTCCCAATGATGGAAAGAAAACCACCACTATCAGCACAAGGGAAAATGCAGAGCACCCCCTCTCAGCCTCCAGGCTCTCAGGTGATGGCCACCAGGGCAGGACTCACTGGCCACCTGGAGGTGCAGAGGGCATCAAGCACTTTTCCCAGGGCAGGGGCCAGGGTGGCCCCACTCTTTTGCTGGTGCCTTCGAGACCTGCATGTCATTCTCTGTATGGGGACCTGGCAGGGTGACCAACTGTTCTGGTTTGCCCATCACTGAGGGGGTGTCTGGGGTGTGGGGCTTTTGGTTTTAGAATCAGGACAGTCCCAGACGCACCCTCAGATGTGGGACTGTGACACTATAAACAGAAATGTCCCACATAAAGAGGAGGGGTCAGTGCCCTGGTCTGGGAGCAGGGCAGGTGGATTGATCTTGGTTTGTATCTGCTCCCATACTCCCGCAGGGATGGCTCAGCCTCAGACCCCTTGGGTCTTGGTTTTCATACCAGCCTGGGGCCTCATGTCCTCACGGCTGCTCTTGCTCCTGGAGCATTTATCCCTGCTCCTGGAGCCCTCACTCCTGGAGCCCCTGACTCATGCCTTCCAGCCTCTGACCAGCAGGGCTGACTCTTTGCCCTGAGGTCCACCTCTCACCTTGAGTGCCATCCCCTGCCTTGGTGCTGCTGCTTATTGATTAAAGGAGGTTTCTAAGTGAAAGTGGGGGTGAGAAGTGACCCTTCCCTCCATGGAAGCCTCCCCTCCCACATCCATTTCACAGCACATCCTATAATGGAAATGCCCCTCAAAGAAGCCACCTGGGTGGTTGTATCCCTGGGCCAGGGCCAGGGAATGAAAATAAAAATCTACCAAACTCCTTTGTGGCCTAAACACTTCATCAATAAATGAAACCTGAGACCCCCAGGAACATCTTCTCACTTCTCTGAGCTCCTCAAATGTAAAATGAGCCCATGATAGCATCCACTTTTTAAGGTGTTTGTAGAGAGATGTGAAGCTCTGAGTCTGATCCCTGGTGTGAAGTAAGCACAAAGCAGAGTTAGCTTTTCTTATTGCTTCATCCCTTCCTCCATCCACCCAATGATCCATCCACCCCTCATCTACCCGTTCCCTCATCCATCCACCCGCCCATCCACTTACCCATCCAGATAGCCATCTGTCTACCCATCCATCCATCCACCCACCCACCCAACCACCCATCCACTTATCCATCAGGCAGCCATCCACCCACTTATCAACCTAGGCAGCCACCATCTACTCATTCATCCATCCATCCACCCATTCACTCACCCATCCATCCATCCATCCATCCATCCATCCATCCATCCATCCACCTCATGAATTCTCACCTAGAGATGCTCTTCTGGGAACTCTGTCTTCACTGAACCCATATTGTCATGGAAGGACCTGAAAATAAACAAGTAAATAGATAATTACTTCAAGTATGGGGAATCCTGGGGAGGAAACAAACGCAATGGGGAGGAGGGGGTGATGGTCATTTTTAGAGAGGGAGGGACAGGAGGTTCTCTGAGGTGCTGAGATCAGAAAGAGCTAGAGCCAGTCAGGGGAAAGGGTGGGCAGGGCCATGCATTCCTATCTCAGCAATACATATCAGGCCCTGGATGGGTGGACAGAGGTCAGTAAGCAGAGGACGGAAAGGGAGCTGAGAGGAGGTCAGTGCAAGGATTTGGGGTTCACAAGGTGACATGCCGCAGGCAGCCTGCCAGGCCCTCAGGCCCTGTGGACTGCAGAGGGCTTTGAGGCCCAGTTTCTGCAATGAGAGCTGCTGGAGGTGGCTAAGCTGGGAGGGCAGATGTGAGTTGCTTTAAGAAGATTCTGGGTGGAGAGTGGATTAACAGGTGGGAGTATAGAATTGGGGGTCCAAACAAGAGGGTCTGGCAGTCACCCGGGTGCAGGTGGTGGTACCTGGATGAAGGGGAGGCCTGGAGACAGGCAGAGGGCCGGGTCTGCAATTGTCATGGATGGAAGGAGGGGGACTGGGAGTGTGGGAGAGCAGGTGTCAGGGGTCACAGCCAACTTCTGGGCTGGACAGCTGGAGGATGCATCTGCCACTGCCTGAAGCGGCGTTGCAGGATGGGGGCAGGAAGAGCTTGGGGGTAGGGGTAAGTGGACCAGGAATACATGTTCATTTTGTGCTGTCAGAGGCCTCTCATGGAGTCATCAAGCTCTCGGTTGGAAACGTGAGTGGGGTCAACAGGAGAGATCTCAGGAGCTGTGAAGCTGAGTCCAGACGTTGTGCCCAGGATGAGGGTGCCAGACACAGTGACATGAGGGGACAACCTACAACAGGAGATGCTTCAGCGGGAACTTTATGCTGAGTTCTCAACAACTGACCCGACTCGGGGCATTTCCGCTGCTCCCTGGGCAGTGAGGGACAGCACAGTGGGGTGCGGGGTAGTCATGACTTTTTTGTGATAGGGGTGAGGATAAAATAATTGGGGACGCGGCTCCTGTGTCTTCCTGGACCTGGAACACCTAGTCCCCCACCCCCACCCCCACCCAAAGGACAGGGCAGGGGAGGGAGCTGCCTGAAACTTCTCGGAATTAGACAGTACTTTCATGCGGGATCTGCCTCTACATGGAGATAATTATGTTACTGAGCAAAAATTTCCCCCAATAAAAGTAACGCTCTTGCCCTACTGAGAATTTTATGGGGACATGAGCTAAAGGCAACATTCTAAGTGGCTGTCAGGGGAAAAAAAATAAAACCTGTAATTAGGTGTCTAAGTCTATTCCAAAATGCCAGATCGGACTCATTATTTCCGAAGATTTCCAGCATCCAATTCAGATGGGCTGGGCCGGTGGAGGCGGCCGTCCGGTGTTAAATGAATCTCGCCTTCTTATCTCTGGGGAGTTTGTTTCCACAATGAAAGCTCCAAGAGGTGATAAATACATCCATTGATTTTCTTTTTTTTTAGCTTGCGTGCTTTCCAGGTGATTGTCTTTTCAGAAGAGCAATGATACAATACGCTTGGATAACAATCCTGCTCTGCTAAATGCCTGCAACTATTGGAAGCAGTCTCTGAAAATGCAAATCTTCTGGCTTTGCAGTTGTGGAGGGTCAGGGCTGAGGTGGAACTGTTCCAAGGAGGATACAGCGTTGTAGGATCCTCCCAGGCCACCAGCACCTGCCAGATCGTCCTAGGTGCTCAGTCAAGTCTCCTTACCTGGTAAAGACTGTCTGGCCCTTGGCTGGGGACTCAGCAAAGGCAGGAAGCTGGCTGCCAGCCCTTGGCCCAGGGCCTGATCATGGGTGGGGGGCTGACCTGGCAGGGGAGTGAGGGTCGCACCTTGTCTTTCTATGAGCTGGGCAAGCCCGGAGGCGTTTCTCCCCCACTTATGTTTTCCCTGCCTAACGACCAAGGGGGATGAGAAGGAGAAACAGGCAACACGTATGTCAACGTATTTTATTCTCCATCTTTTCTGATAAACTTTTTGCTTGGGGCTTCGATTTTGAATTAGTGTCTTCTGGAAATTAAAAGAAAAAAAATCAGGAGTCTGACATGAACAAACAGTCGTAAACAAGTCATTACAGTTTTGCTGTTATTCTGGCTGCCTCTGAAGTTTATGTCTCAGAGTCGGGTGGCAGAGGAGGGAGAAGGGGGGGGATGGGGGAACTCCGTCAGAGTGGAGCTGGTCCCTGTTCCAGCCCCAGGCAGCACAACCCGATTCATCCCTCCTCCTCCTGCAGCCCGCAGAGAATCCTTTCCCATGGTTCACGTGCTCCTTCCAGACTTTCCTGCAAGGTGTCTGCTCCAGGGCTGTGGGTGAGGAGGTTGGGGTGGGTGTGTTATAATGGAAACTGGGCTTTGTTCTAATCAGGTATGGTAGGACACATGTTTATACTCACAGATCCAGAAACAGGAGGTGTGCCACAGGGGGCAACTCGGAGCAGCAACAGGGCCAGCCAGGGGTTGGGGGCCGGGAGGGGAATGTGGGCAGGAGTCTTTACTGTGGTTTCTGCAAAAAGCAAAGATGAGGCAGGGTACACAGACAAAGAATTGGCTAGTTTTTTTCCATTATAGGTTATTGCATGATAATGAATATAATTTCGTTTGCTCTACAGTAGGACATTGTTTATCCATTTTATATAGAGTAGTTTGTATCTGCTAATCCCGAACTCCTAATTTATCTTCCTTTCCTTTCCCCTTGGGCTTCCCAGGTGACACAGTGGCAAAGAATCCACTCTTGCCCATGCAGGAGATGAAATAGACTTGGGTTCCATCCCTGGGTCTGAAGGGTTCCCTGGAGGAGGAAATGGCAACCCACTCCAATATTCCTCCCTGGAAAATTCCTTGGACAGAGCAGCCTGGTAGACTATAGTCCATAGGGTCACAAAGAGTTGGTCACCAATGAATTGCCAGCCCTGAGCTCAAGGCCAGACCCTGTCCTGCAAAGAGTCTCCACTGGACATTGCAAAGCTGTTCACAGGGGAATGAGGGCATGATAGTGGGGGGCAGGTGGTGACCCAGGGACCACAGGGCCATGGGTTCGATTCGACTCATAGCTGTCCACAGTGACGCAAATGGAGACTGACCTCTCTTTGACCAAATGGTTGCTTTTAGAGGAAATATGGCTTTTCCTTTTGAGGCCTTTTGGGAACTTGGCTGCATCAGGCTGGTATGAGGGGTGATGTTTCTCAGACCCCATATGTACATTTGTGTTCCTGAAAGTTCCCTCTTGTTTGCCCCTCAAGTGTTGGGTCCCAGGGCCCAGAGGAGAATGTCTCACTAATAATCAGAGTCCTAACTAGTGTCCTCAACTGATGCTTTTGAACTGTGATGTTGGAGAAGACTCTTAAGAGTCCCTTGGACTGCAAGGACATCAAACCAGTCCATCCTAGAGGAAGTCAACCTTGAATATTCATTGGAAGGACTGATGCTGAAGCTGAAACTCCAATACTTTGGCCACCTGATATGAAGAACTGACTCACTGGAAAAGACCCTGATGTTCGGAAAGATTGAGGACAAGAGGAGAAGGGGGTGACAGAGGATGAGATGGTTGGATAGCATCACTGACTCAACGGACATGAGTTTGAGCAAACTCTGGGAGACAGTGAAGGACAGGGAAGCCTAGCATGCTGCAGTCCAAGGGGCTGCAAAGAGTCAGACAGACACGACTTAGCAACTGAACAACAACAACAAAAACTGGCGTTCTCTGCTGTGGAAACTGCCAGCTGCCCTTTGAAGCCCACGTGCCAAGTCGGCTAGGAAGGATGAAGAGAAATGGAGGCCCACCATCCTTGGGGGCCCAGAGCCAGAGTGGTGGCCTAGACCTCCTCCCCACCTGCCTTCAGATGGCATCTTGCCAAGGTAATGCCAGGAAGGAGCAGGGTCTCTGGAGGGAGTGCTAGGGGCTGTGGGGACCACTGAGGCTGATGTAGGTCATGGAGACAGCATCTCGGCCCCAGGGAGCTTCCACTGACATTGGGAGGGTCGCCAACACCTGGTAGGTGGGAGCCAGCTCCCCTTCCTCCTGCTTCTGAGTGGCAGCCACGAGCAAGGGAAGCCTGTACAAACTGCAGCTCTGCCCCACGTGGACTTCCAGTTTTGTGGATGGCCAACCGGACAAAGAGACTCACGGAGGCTCGAGGTGGGCCAGCCTTCCTGTAGCTGGTCTCCTCTGCTCCACGCCCCTTTCTACCCAGGGCCTGGCTGCTCCCGGCCCAAGAACCCCCTGGAAGCAAGTCCACTGCTATTCCCAGTGCTTTTGGTCCCCCCTGTCCTGTGGCTTTCCCACCCAGACCTGCAAATGCTGATAAAGTCTCCATTGCTTCTACTAGTTGGGACATCTCAGGGGCCTCGACTCTCTCTCGGGCTGTCCCTCCAGATTCTGACTCCCTGGCTGGGCCCAGAAGGTGCCAGGTAAATATTCAGGTGATGAATGAGTGATTGGGTCCTCAAAGCATTTAACAAGAGATTGATAGATTCCTAGAGAAGTGGCAAGCAACTAGTCGTTGAGCTTCTAAGGCAGCAAATGATCTGAGGGCAAATATACAGAGTTCCTAGTGGGAACCAAGGGCCAAAGAGTAAGGCTTGTCGTGTGGATTCCTCTGGACTGGTCAGGGTCCAGTGTTGCCTCCAGGGGTTAACTTCTGTCCTTTCTGGCTGGGGAGAGGGGGGCATCTTCACAAATTTATGTCCTGCTTTTAGGTAAATGGGGGGAGGAAAGAGAGCTTTTCTTGTATGTTCCTTTTCTGTTACTTTCAGCTCAAAATAATTCCTCTGCCAAAGGGGCTAAAGTTGGGGTGTCCCATACTGCTGCTCTTCACAAGCTGGGGGAGACTTCAGCACCTGCTGCGGGGTTCAGCTACTGTTGGCAGCAGCCAGGGAGCAGAGCCTCCCTCTGCTGTTAGCAGAAGGTAACGTGGACATGGCCCACCAGCCGCCAAGGCTGTGTGTGGCTGGGGAGGCTGTCTGTGTGTGGCTGGGGAGGCTGTCTGTGTGTGGCTGGGGAGGCTGTCTGTGTGTGGCTGGGGATGGTGTGTGTGACTGGGGATGCTGTGTGTGACTGGGGATGGTGTGTGTGACTGGGGATGGTGTGTGTGACTGGGGAGGCTGTGTGTGGCTGGGGATGCTGTGTGTGACTGGGGATGGTGTGTGTGACTGGGGAGGCTGTGTGTGACTGGGGATGCTGTGTGTGACTGGGGATGGTGTGTGTGACTGGGGAGGCTGTGTGTGGCTGGGGATGGTGTGTGTGACTGGGGAGGCTGTGTGTGACTGGGGATGGTGTGTGTGTCTGGGGAGGCTGTGTGTGGCTGGGGATGGTGTGTGTGGCTGGGGAGGCTGTGTGTGGCTGGGGATGGTGTGTGTGGCTGGGGAGGCTGTGTGTGACTGGGGATGGTGTGTGTGGCTGGGGAGGCTGTGTGTGGCTGGGGATGGTGTGTGTGACTGGGGAGGCTGTGTGTGGCTGGGGATGGTGTGTGTGACTGGGGAGGCTGTGTGTGGCTGGGGATGGTGTGTGTGACTGGGGAGGCTGTGTGTGTGTGACTGGGGATGGTGTGTGTGACTGGGGATGCTGTGTGTGACTGGGGATGGTGTGTGTGGCTGGGGAGGCTGTGTGTGGCTGGGGATGGTGTGTGTGGCTGGGGAGGCTGTGTGTGGCTGGGGATGGTGTGTGTGGCTGGGGAGGCTGTGTGTGGCTGGGGATGGTGTGTGTGGCTGGGGAGGCTGTGTGTGGCTGGGGATGGTGTGTGTGACTGGGGAGGCTGTGTGTGGCTGGGGATGGTGTGTGTGGCTGGGGAGGCTGTGTGTATGTGACTGGGGAGGCTGTGTGTGGCTGGGGAGGCTGTGTGTGTGTGGCTGGGGAGGCTGTGTGTGGCTGGGGAGGCTGTGTGTGTATGTCTGGGGAGGCTGTGTGTGGCTGGGGATGGTGTCTGTGACTGGGGAGGCTGTGTGTGGCTGGGGAGGCTGTCTGTGTGTGACTGGGGATGGTGTGTGTGACTGGGGAGGCTGTGTGTGGCTGGGGAGGCTGTGTGTGTGTGTGACTGGGGAGGCTGTGTGTGGCTGGGGAGGCTGTGTGTGACTGGGGATGGTGTCTGTGACTGGGGAGGCTGTGTGTGGCTGGGGAGGCTGTGTGTGTGTGACTGGGGAGGCTGTCTGTGTGTGAGTGGGGTGGCATTTATTTCCCCAGCACTCCACACCTGCTCTTCCCTCCTCATCTGTTTCCACCAGGTTTCCATTTAATCTGAGGGCTGCCGCCTTGACTTGTTTTCCATGCGCAGGCTTGGCTGGCTTCTCATGTTCCATTAATTCTTACTGACCTTTCTCTCTCTCTCCTTCCCTTTCGCAAGCTACCTCAGCATCACAATTAGAGATTCATCAACACAGTTCCCATCTTGAGTTCATTATTTTTCTTTCAGCCTTCTTGGGGAAGGAGTGGCTGGCCCACGTCATCAGCTCAATATTTAAACATTCTCCCCTTACTTCGGTGCTTAGCCCATCAGCATCAGTGCCCAGCGGGGAAGACTGGGTTTCCCTCCATATCTGCACTGGGCTGGACTCCCAGGGGATGGGGCCAGGGTGCATGGGTGTGGTGTGTTAGGGTGTGTAGGCTTGGCTTTTCTGAGTTTGCTGAGCTGGGGTACGCCCGGCCCGCTTCTCCAGAGCTGCAAATATTCTGCACAGGCCTCTGAGGTCCTTCTGGGTGGGGACTGGCCTGAGGGAGCCCCTTGGGGGTAGGGGCCTCTGAGCACAGGGAGAGAGCTCACAGCCCTTAAGTTTCCCCTAGGGCTGGCCAAGGGGCCCAGCACTCCCTCCCCAGGATGGGGCCTGAGTGAGAAGTCCCTCCCCCTGGGAGGGAGGGGCTTCAATTTCCCCTTGTGCTGGAAACTCACCAAGGTCTCTGAAGTTCTGACCAAAGGACTTTGCTCCTTCCAAACTGCACAGAGTAACCAAATTTGCAAAGATTTTAGGGGCTTTGTGGAACATCTAAATTCCATCCAACAACTCCCTGCTAGGAATTAAGATTCTCTGATCTAGAGGGATTTTACCTAAAGCTCCAGGGCCCCAACCGGCTGTTACCTCCTACTGGTGCATGCTCCACCCCACGTGGGTGTGGCTGTTACCAACCAGGGTTTTTGGCCTCCAAGCCAGGCTTCAACAGTACATGAACCATGAACTTCCAGATGTTCAAGCTGGATTTAGAAAAGGCAGAGGAACCAGAGATCAAACTGCCAACATCTATTGGATCATTGAAAAAGCAAGAGAGTTCCAGAAAAACATCTACTTCTGCTTTATTGACTACTCCAAAGCCTTTGACTGTGTGGATAACAATAAACTGTGAAAAGTTCTTCAAGAAATGGGAATACCTGACCTACCTCTTGAGAAATCTGTATGCAGGTCAGGAAGCAACAGTTAGAACAGGACATGGAACAACAGACTGTTTCCAAATAGGGAAAGGTGTACATCAAGGCTGTATATTGTCACCCTGCTTATTTAACGTATATGCAGAGTACATCGTGGGAAATGCCAGGCTGGATGAAGCACAAGTTGGAATCAAGATTGCCAGGAGAAATATCAATAATCTCAGATATATAGATGACACCACCTTTTTGGCAGAAAGCAAAGAAGAACTAAAGAGCCTCTTGATGAAGGTGAAAAAAGAGAGTAAAAAAGTTGGCTTAAAACTCAACATTCAGAAAACTAAGATCATGGCATCTGGTCCCATCACTACATGGCAAATAGATGGGAAAACAGTGGAAACAGTGACAGACTTTATTTTTTTGGGCTCCCAAATCACTGCACATGGTGACTGCAGCCATGAAATTAAAAGACGCTTGCTCTTTAGAAGAAAAGCTATGCCAACCTAGACAGCATATTAAAAAGCAGAGACATTACTTTGCCAACAAAGGACTGTCTAGTCAAAGCAATGGTTTTTCCAGTAGTCATGTATGGATGTGACAGTTGGATTATAAAGAAAGCTGAGCTCCAAAGAATTGATGCTTTTGAACTGTGGTGTTGGAGAAGACTCTTGAGAGTCCCTTGGACTGCAAGGAGATCAAACCAGTCAATCCTAAAGGAAATCAGTCCTGAATATTCATTGTAAGGACTGATGCTGAAGCTGAATCTCCAATACTTTGGCCCCCTGGTGGGAAGAGCTGACTCATTGGAAAAGACCTTGATGTTGGGAAAGATTGAAGGTGGGAGGAGAAGGGGACGACAGAGGATGAGGTGGTTGGATGGCATCACTGACTCAATGGACGTGAGTTTGAGTAAACTCCAGGAGTTGGTGGTGGATAGGGAAGCCTGCCATGCTGCAGTCCATGGGGTTGCAAAGAGTCAGACACGACTGAGCAACTGAACTGAATAGTAATTGATCAGAGGCCAGACAGGAAATTCAGGCTTTACTGGGGCTCCTGCTGCAGCAGAGGGAGTGAGAACAAGTAACACATTCCTTGCTGGCTCCCGGAGGAGGGGCGAGCTGGTTCCTTTTATGGGGTGAGTGTAGAGGTGTGTTGAGGGGGCCAGAGGGGTGGCTTGGGTGGTTTGCCCACTTCTCTGGTAGTTGAGCGCAGGGGGCATGGGCAGCCCCCTGCTTTTGCTCCCAACACCCTTGGCTTTTTTTGGCTTCCCAGGTGGTGCTAATGGTAAAGAAACCACCTGCCAATGCAGGAGATGTAGGAGACACCGATTTGTTCCCTGGGTCAGGAAGATCCCCTGGAGTAGGAAACGGCAATCCACTCCAATATTCTTGCCTGGAGAATCCCATGGACGGAGGAGCCTGATGGGCTACAGCCCATGGGGCCGCAAAGAGTCGGACACGACCAAGCACAGTGCAGGCGAGGGAAGTCCCTTCAGTTCTCTCTGTGACCATCCGCATGTCTCCCACCCACTGTGGGCCTGCAGCAGGGAGCAGGCCCCATCTTTAGGGGTCCCTTTATCAACTCAGTTTTTCAGTGGCCTTTAATTGCTGCCTTCTCTCCTGCACCTCCAGGTAGACTCCGATCTGGAAAGGAAAACCTATCCAGGCATCTCCTGCACTGCTGTCTTTTCTCCAGCGTTGTCCCCTTGGAGGGCAGACAGGACCATGTTTCAGGCTCAGCAGGTCACTGGGAACCTCACGTTGTCACCATAGGGAAGCCCGGTGCTACCTCCTCTGTGTATGGAAGGCTGTCCACACACCGGGCCTCAGTGACAAGGGAGTGGGGTCCCGGAGAAGCCACTTTGATCTCTTCTTCCCCAGAGATGGAACTTCAGCTCAAGGCAGAGACGGGATTGAGACATTGAAAGAGTCACATGCCAGCTCCAGCTGCCCGCTGTCTGGATCGAGCTAAGTGATGCTGGAGGAAAAGAAATGTCAAGGCAGCTGCCAGCTGGGGAGGAGATACTGCAGCCTCAGCGACCATGGGGACCAGGACAAGGCCTGTTCAGAGGCTGTGCCAGGTCCTCAAGCTGCTTCCCCCTGTGGAGCTTGTTTGAAAGGTCCATCTCTAAGGACCACAGGCACTGTCTCAACCTTGACTGGGAGGGCTCAGGGAGAATTGGGTCTGCATTTACTCCTCACTTTTTAGCAAAAACCCTGGGCCGTCTCAGTCCCTCTGGGGCCCTGGCTTCCTGGCCTGCACGGTGCCATGGATGGGGGCTGGGAGGGAGGGCAGACTCTCTAGAGCATCCCTGTCATTGGGGCCATGTCCCTGCCCCCACAGGACACTGGACTCCACTTCCTTCCTAAGAGGTTTGGAGCTCAGGCCATGAGACTCCCCCCCCCCCCCCCCCCACCGGGGGACTAGAGCTGATTCCTGTCACTGAAGGTCCTCAAAACCAGCCAGATTCTCCCCAAGTGTGTAGGACAAAAAGCTCTGGCAGACTCAGGGCTCTCAGCAGGAAGGGATGGGCTGAGGGACCAGGGTGAATGCTCCAGGGTCCACGGTGTGTAGTCCTACATGGTGGCCAGTGGATACCCACAGCCACCCAAATCTAAAATCAGATGAATGAAATTATGCTAAAAGTTAACTTTGCTGCGTTGTTCAATCACTTAGTCATGTCTGACTCTTTGCAACCCCATGGACTGCAGCATGCCAGGCTCCCTTGCCTTTCGCTAACTCCCGGAGCTTGCTCAAACTCAAGTCCATTGAGTTGGTAATGCCATCCAACCTTCTCATCCTCTGTCACCCCTTCTCCTCCTGCCTTCAATCTTTCCTGGCATCAGGGTCTTTTCCAATAAGGTGGCTCTTCGCATCAGGTGGAAAAATTATTGGAGCTTCAGCTTCAGCATTATGGCCACATTAGTTACACATCACATGATCAATGGCCACAGCGTAGAACAGGTTCATCAACCCAGAAAATTCTACTGCACATCATTGCCCCCCTAAATATTGCCTTTTCTCTTAATCGACAGCCTCTTCGTCAAGGTCCATCCAGCGCTGTCATCCTATTGTGGCCAAGCTGAGGTTCAGAGATGCCTTGAGGACTTGTGACACTGTCTCCTGTCCCCACATGTCCCAAGGGGCCTGTGTGTCAGAGTCAGCATGGATGAGGGGTAGGAGGTGTCCGTTGGGCCTCTGAGGCTGTCAGACCCTTTCCTCTCGACACACTGCTGTAGGGGCTAGTTGCTGGCTCCTTTCTGGAACTCCCCTGCTTCAGGGGACTCCTGGCAGCCCCTCTCCAGGTCCCTCTGGTTCAGCCCCAGGGGATGACAGGAGGCTGCCTGCCATGTTGTGGATCTCAGAGCAGGTGGCCTGCCCAAGGCCAGAGTGGGTCGGACAGCCAGTCACCAGGAACATTATGCCTATGGTCACTCGTTCATCAAGGGGACACTTGAGCGTGTGTCCCCCTGGCACAGGCATGCTGGAGGGGGAGTTAAACTCACAGGGCCTGGGAGCGAGCTCTAATTCCCAGTGTTCAGGTGACCAGCGGTTCTGGAGGCAAGCGCGTCACCCGTGAGCTTCACCTGCTACTCGGAAGCTGTGGGCTTGCAATGTGGCCACACAGGAGATAGTGTTCTCTGTGTTGGGAATCTTGGGTTCTTGCTGCTACCTCAGAACTGATGACATTTTTCCTGTTTGGATCCACAGGCCTGGGCCCCATGGTGTTGGGGGTGGTAGCCAGGAACAGTCAGCTAAAAGCCTGGCCATTCGAGGCTGAAGCCCTGCCTGGAGGTATTAAGGAAAGGGTGGGCTTTGCCTCCAACCACCCTGGTTCACATTCTCCCTCCCTATTCACTCTGAGTCGGTTGTCCTGCCTTTAGAATGGGATAATAATGGTGACTTCCCTAGTTGTCGTGACAATGTTAGTCGTTCAGTCATGTCCGACTTTTTGGGACCCCATGAACTATAAACTGCCAGGCACCTCTGTCCATGGGATTTTCCAGGCAAGAATACTGGAGTGGGTTGCTATTCCCTCCTCTAGCGGATTTTCCCAACCCAGGGTTCGAACCCACATCTCCCACAGTGCAGGCAGATTTTACCATCTGAGTCAAAAAGGAAGCCCTTGGTTGTTGTGGGATTTACACAAATAAACAGAAAGCAGCCCAAGCCTAGGCGAGCATGCGGTGGCGAGAGTTCTGTGTCTGGGTTGCCTGCTTGGTGTTTGACTCTGCAGCTTCGGTGAGAGGCGCTAACAGGCTTGCTGACTTTGGCCATTCTGACAGGTGTGCAGGGTTCTCACTGTGATTGTAGTTCGTGTTGCACGAGTGGCTAGTGATATGGAGCAAGTTTTCCTGTGCTTCTTGTTCACATGGTTATTTGCTTGCTCCTGTCTCTTCCTCATGGAGGCAGGGGGGTGGGGGTGAGGTTGTGGTGGGTGTGTGGCTTATATCAGTTTTTACAGATCTGTGGGCATCCTTTATAAACACTGCATGTGAGTTCTTCCTCCGACGTATGTATTGGAAGTATTTTCTCTCAGTGTGGCTCATATTTCCACTTTCTTAGTAGAGTCCTTTTGATGGAAAGGAGGCCTACATTTAGAACAAAGATCAAAGTTATTAGGTTTTAGTAATGGATAGTGTAATGGTGAGCACCAAGACCATAAAAATCCTCTCCTACATTTTCTTCTAGAAGTTTCATAACTTGGGCTTTCAAATTTAAGTTTATGATCCATCTCAAATTAAGTTTTGTGTGTGGTGTAAGGTAGAGGTCAGTGGTTTTTTATTTTCTTGTCGATATCCAGTTATTTTGGTGCCATTTGTGGAAGACATTTTCTTTCGTCGTTTAAACTGAGTTGGCGTCTTTTACAATTAGTTAACACTTACACATCTACATGCAAGCTTTCCTGGTGGCTCAGACAGTAAAGAGTCTGCCTGTGATATGGAGACATGGGTTCAAACCCTGGGTTGAGAATATCTGCTGGAGAAGGAAATGGCAACCCACTCCAGTATTCTTGCCTGGAAAATTCCATGGACAGAGGAGCCTGGCAGGCTACAGTCCACGGGGTCACAATGACTAAGCAACTAACATTCATTCATTCTCACAACATCTACATACACATACAAACAAATATCTACATATACATACATTTACATGCAGAGTTACACATACACACGTTTCATGTACATTCATCTACAGACACATATTTACATATTATTATTTATTTGGCTGCACTGGGTCTTAGTTGGGGCACTTGGATCTTTTAGTTGTGGTATGTGGAATCTAGCTCCCTGACTAGGGATCAAACCCAGGCCCCTTGCACTGGGAGCTTGGAGTCTTAGTCACCGGACTCCCAGGGAAGTTCCTACCTACATACACATATACGTGCATATAAACGCACACTTCTGGAGTCACTGCTTTGTTCTGTTTGTCTATTCTTTTGCCAGTACCTTACTGTCTTAACTACCGTCACTTTTCAGTACGTCTTAAAATAAGGTAGAATAAACCCTCCAACTTTATTCTCTTTTTAAGAATAAATTGGCTATTTGTTCCCGGTCTCCTAAAGTTTACAAATAAAACTTGAAACCAGCTTGCTAGTTTCTACCAAAATACCTGCTGGGATTCTGATTGGAATAACATTGGATTCACAGATAAATTGGGGGCAAATTGACTGCTTAGAAATATGAACACTTCCCAACCATGATCTCTCTCCATTTATTTAGACCATCTATAATTTCTCTCAGCAACATTTGGTAGTTGTAAATGTACAAGTCCCACACATCTTTTGTTAAGTTTAATGCTATTATTATAGAGGGTATTTTAATTTCATTTTCCAGTTGTTGGTTGTAAGTTCATAGATGTGTCATTACTTTGTATTTTAATCTTGTGTCCAGCAACTTTGCTGAATTCACTTGTTAAATTTGATAATTTGTGTGTGGCTTTGTATTTTACACATATTTACATACATGCAGTACAATCCTATCTTCTGGGCATGTAGACAGTTTACCAGTCATTATGCCTTTGCTTTGTGAATTACCATTTGGCAAATATTTGCTTCTCTTCCCCTGGCTGTGAGTTGAGGACCCTCCCTGACTTACTACTGGGGTTTGGCCATGAGGCTTGTTCTGGCTAGAGAGATATGGTTGGTGTGATGCTAACTGAGGGCTTAAGCAAGTTGTGCAGTTTGGCCCCTTGTGTGCTAGATAGCCCCACAGAGACCTTCTGTCACAGCCTGGGCCTTAGGACAAACACACCTTGCCAGCAGTGTGGTGTCTACCCACCCACTTGATCCAGTCAAACCAGTCAGCCCAGGAAGACATAAGTGTAGGAATGCACAGATTGCCATAAGCCCCTGAGTTGGGGATCATTTATTATGCAGAATTACTACAGTAGTCATGTATGGATGTGAGAGCTGGACCATAAAGAAGACTGAGCACCAAAGAATTGATGCTTTCAGACTTTGGTTCTGGAGAAGACTCTTGAGAGTCCCTTGGACAGCAAGGAGATCAAGCCAGACAATCCTAAAGGAAATTAACCCTAACATTCATTGGAAGGACTGATGCTGAAGCTCCAATACTTTGGCTACCTGATGCGAAGAGCCAACTCATTGGAAAAGATCCTGATGCTGGGCAAGATTGAGGGCAGGAGGAGAAGAGGGTGACAGAGGATGAGATGGTTGGATGGCATTACTGACTCAACAGACATGGGTTTGAGCAAACTCTGGGAGACAGTGAAGGACAGAGAAGCCTGGCGTGCTGTAGTCCATGGGGGTCACAAAGAGTTGGACATGACTGAGCGACTAAACAACAACAGCAGACACACTAGGTTCAAGACTTCTGTCAGACATTCAGATGCATGAGCCTTGGTTTGGGGATGACAGAAGCTATATGTATATGCAGTTCAGGGCAGGTCAGGCTAGATGGACAGAAACAACAGATGGTGGGTGGCATGTGAATTTGTGGGTGAGACCTCAAAGCAGAAAATGTGTAAGGAGATGAGAGCTGGATTCTGAGGCTTGCGATGAAGGGAAGGTGAGCAGGACTCAGCAGAGGAGATCTCATGGAGGCAGCAGGCAAGTTAAGGGGAAGACAGGCACATGGGTTTGTGTCCTGGAAGAAAGAATCACTTCATAAAAGAAGCCTAAATGGAGCCTGTGGAAATACCGAGAAGACTACCCAGCAAGAACAGACAGAGGGCCTTTTCTCAGAGCTTCTTCAGCAAAGGTCAGCCTGAGACCCCCAGTGTTGTCCAGGGAGCCGGAGGCAGCCACGCAGGAGCGGGGGCCCATTGACCGCTTTGGGGAGCATGTTCTCTGCTCGGCCTTGAGTTGGGAGAGTGAGTGAGAGGTCGGGAAGCTGCAGTCCTTAGCCGAGTTCTGGGCCAATGGCTGTGGGGTTTGTGGCTGGGCGACTGGGCTGGTTGCTGCAGGGTTGGCTGTCAGAGTTCAGTTATTACAAGTGCTCTGACCATTGTGTGTATTAATATGTTCAGCTTTTCAACTGTGTTGAATGGTGTCTAGAGGTGGAAATAAAGCAGAAAAAGGAACTGACAATGTGTAGGTGTCTGAGGAGGCGGCTCAGTGCCTTTTTGTGGTGCAACAGGGATGTGGGCCTGGGAGGGGGAGGGCTGGGGCTGTAGACAGGGAAGGGGGAACAAGGGACGTGGGGACTTTGCTGCCCAGGGGAGGGAGGGAGCTGGGGCGAGTGGGGGCACACATTCAGGGCTTTCTGTAGCTCTGTGGTGGCCGTCTTAGGTCCAGCCTTTGTGGCAAATTTGCAGTTGGGCGGGGTGACCCTGTGGGGAGGGAGAAGTTGATGAGGCAAAAGAGGAGGAACTGTGAGGATGAGAAGTGTGGGGTCCACAGTGTTGGGGGCCCTGAGTGGGTTGAACTGTGACCCACCAAATTAACATTTACCCAGACCCTCAGAATGGTACCTGATAGGAAATAGGATCTTTAAAGATATTATTAGCTAAGGATCTCAAGATGAACTCATACTGGATTTAGGTGGGCCCTAAGTTCAAGGACTGACGTTCTGATAAAATAGGAGAGTCACAGGGAAGAGCCCAAGTGACACTGAGACAGAGGTGTGGGATGCTTCTATGAGCCGGGGAAGCCAGCACACCCCCAGAAACCAGGATGAGGGCCTCAAAATCTCAGGAAGGAGCCAACTCTGCAGGGGCCTCGATCTTAGCCTTCTGTCTCTTGAGCTGCAGGAGGGCACATTTCTGTTGCTCTAAGTCCATCAGTCCCCAGTCATAGGTTAACTGTGGATGGCAGCCTTAGTCAGCCCCCTCCCCAAATCCTCAGGTGGCTCAGGTGGGAGATGCAGTGGAGGCTGCCCTTCCCCCATACTCAGGGCTCTGACTCGCATCCTGGGGAAGTGGGAGGGGAGCGGAGGGACAGGGCTTTCTGCCTTGCAGAAGGTCCTTCTGCTGCCCTGTGATGCAGTGTGTGGGGCAGGTCCTGCCCTGGGGCCTGGCTGGTCTGGGTGAGTGGGCTCTGTGTGGTGTTTGGTCACTCAGCTGTGTCCCACTCTTTGAGACCCCATGGTGGAAACAGTGACAGACTTTATTTTCTTGGGCTCCAAAATTGCTGAGGATGGTGATCGCAGCCATGAAATTAAAAGACACTTGCTCCTTAGAAGAAAAGCCATGACAAACCAACAGAGCATATTAAAAAGCAGAGAGACATTGCTTTACCAGCAAAGGTCCAGACAGTCAAAGCTATGGTTTTTCCAGTAGTCATGTATGGATGTGAGAGTTGGAGTATAAAGAAAGCTGAGAGCCGAAGAACTGATGCTTTTGAACTGTGGTGTTGGAGAAGATTCTTGAGAGTCCCTTGGACTTCAAGGAGATCAAACTTGTCAGTCCTAAAGGAAATCAGTCCTGAATATTCATTGGAAGGACTGAGGCTGAAGCTGAAGCTCCAACATTTTGGCCACCTGATGCAAAGAACTGACTCATTGGAAAAGACCCTGATGCTGGGAAAGATTGAAGGCAGGAGTAGAAGAGGATGACAGAGGATGAGACGGTTGGATGGCATCACAGATTCGATGGACATGAGTTTGAGCAAGCTCTGGGTGTTGTTGATGGATAGGGAAGCCTGGCGTGCTTCAGTCCATGGGGTCACAAACATTTGGGTATGACTGAGTGACTGAACTGAACTGAACTGGATTGTAGCCCACCAGACTCCTCTGTCCATACGGATTCTCCAGGTGAGAATACTGGAGTGGGTACCCATCCCCTTCTCCAGGGGATCTTCCTGACCCAGGATTGAACCCAGGTCTCCTGCACTGCAGGCAGATTCTTTACCATCTGAGCCACCAGGAAGTCCAAGGTGGGTGCGTTTTAGGAGGTGCTAATTAGGAGGTGTGGGCTTCCCCAGGGGCTCAGCGGTAATGAATCCACCTGCCGATGTAGGAGATGTGGGTTTGCTTTCTGGGTTGGGAAGATCCCCTGGAGAAGCGAATGGCAACCCACTCCAGTACTCTTGTCTGGAGAATCCCATGGACAGAGGACCCTGGAGGGCTATAGTCCATGGGGTCGCCAAGAGTAGGATACGACTGAGCGACTGAACAACGACAATTAGCAGGCCCACCAGCCCGTGTCTGAGCTTTGCTCCTGGTCAGCTGCGCCTGTGGGGGACACACCTGAATCTGAGGGTGGGGCAGAGGGAGTGGGGTCAGGAGGGACCAGAGACCCGTGCTCTCCCTCCACTGCCTTAACCTTCCTCCTCGTCCCCTCTTCCAGCTTCAGCGCCAGCAGAAACTCAGTCTCTTTCACTTTGCTCTTCCTTTCTTTCCATCCAACACAAACCCACATCATCCTGAAGGGCCTTTCTGGGTGACAGCATCCCCTGACTGCGGGGCTGTGTGCTGTGCTTACCCCCTGCCCCCACCTTCTCTGGTTGCACTTTTGCTCCCGACACATTTGGGAAAGCCATCTCTTCTGTGTGGCTTTTCCCATGATGTGTGTCATCACAGATCTCTGAGATCTGAAACCGAGGCCCAGATTTCCTGAGGATCCCCAGGGGGTCCCACCTGTCCCAGCCTCTGCCATGTCCACTATGCCATGAAAATTGAAATTGTCAGTCACTCAATCTTGTCCGACTCTTTGTGATCCCATGAACTGTAGCCCACCAGGCTCCTCTGTCCATGGATTTCCCAGGCAAGAATACTGGAGTGGGTAGCCACTCCCTTCTCCAGGGGATCTTCCAGACCCAGCGATCGAACCCGGGTCTTGACATTGCAGGTGGATTCTTTACCATCTGACCCACCAGGGCACCACTGTGCCATGGGTACCCACAAATGCCCACTAGTGCTTGCAAATGCTCATTTGCCTCACTTTTCATGGAAATTCCCTTTGTTGGCCTCCTGAAATTTTAGAGAGCTTCTCGTTTGGGCAAGTCAACTTGCTGAAACTGAACTAGAAAGAATTCTGCATGTCCAGGCTAGTCTAGTAATCAACACTGCATGGAGACTCTGACTTTCAGGAAATTCGGTGTCGACATTTCCATACCACCCTTCTCTGTGACTATCCTCCCATCCGCTGAAAATGAAGGATGGATAGTGTTAATTTCCCAGGGGCTTTTCTGAAACCTCAGGGCTTTGGTCTGCATGCCCCATTCTACCACACAACCTGCCACCTCAAATAACCCCAACCATACTGGGGAAAATTACCCCCACCACCACCCCATCCTACTACCACGTGAAAGGAGAGTGAGCCTGTGCCTGCTGGGACTTGACTCTGCACTGGTGCGCCTGCACAGGTGAGTTTCCTGCTCCTGTTTGTTCTCAGCCGGGGAGTAGGGTCATGGCCCTGTAAGCCATGAGTTCACCCAGGCAGCGAGCATTCACTAACCGTGTTAGGGACACTATGGGTCTGGGGAATGAGAGGTGTCCTGGGACCTGGGACTTTCAGTGCTAATGCTGGAGAGTTCCAGGCCCTGGGGAAGTCACCCATCTTAGAGGACCTACCACTGCGCTGGGTTCTGGGGCTGCTGTGGGCAGGAGCCAGGAAGGCGCTTCTCCCATGGAGCTCACAGTATATGAGGAAGAGGTAAGAGTATGGAAGGGCTTACATTGCCGCAGAGCCACCAAGGGGAAGTGGATTTGCAGAGGGATCACATAACAGGAGCCTGTTCCATTCGGGGCTCAGGGAAGGTTTCCTGTTGGCCACAAGCTCAGGGCTTCCTACAGTGCCCAGGCCTCTCGTGTGTGTGTCTGTGTGTGTGTGTTTATGTGTGTGAAGAGGGCCTCTCCTCCGCTTCTCTATACTGCAGAAGTGAGGGGCTTCACTGCCCTGCCCTGGACGGGGAAGGAGAAGGGAGCACGTGTGTGCAGATCCGCCCTTCCTCCTCTCACCGACAATGGCCTGGCCTGCAGGGTGTGCCCCAGGCTTCTGCTCGCTGTGCTGGGGGTGCCGGTGTGGATCGGGGAGGGGGTCTGTCACCTTGCAGAGCTGGTGGCTCCTCACCGTGGCCAAAAGCTCCCTCCTCTTCCAGCTTTTAGTGTTGATAACTGCCTGATTTCTTCATCTCTCTCAACTGACTTCATTCAAACTCTTGGTAAGGAAGGGGGTTTATTTACTGGCCCCCTGAAGCTCCAGCATAGAGAAAAACAAAACCCAACATTTGTTTCCTATCCATAGGCTGCAACTGACCCTAGAGGCCGGAAACAGGGGGCTGATGCAGGAGGAGATGAGGGAGGTGCTGGAGGAGCAGGGCTGGTGCAGGGGGCGGGGTTGGTGTAGGAGGCAGGGCTGGGGCCGGGGGGCGGGACTGGAAACCGGGGGCAGGGCTGGGGCGGGGTGGGGGGGCAGGGGGTGGGGCTGGTACAGGGGTGGTGAGGGTGGTGCAGGGGGCGCAGGACTTGTGCAGGGGTTGGAGCTGGTAGGAGGCAGGGAGGGTACAAGGGGTGGGGCTGGTGCAGTGATAGGGGTGGCTGGGCAGTGAAGGCATCCTCTCCCTGACTCCTGGGAGCACCTGAAAGGTTGGGACCAGGTTGGCACATCTTTGCCTCTCCTGGGTCAACATTTACTGAGACACAGAAGCATGACACGTCTGTCTGAATTGTTTTTCCAGTATTTATTCATTTTTCTTTGAAGGAGTACACTTTGTCTCATTTCTCCTGTTCCTTAGGATGATGGAGATGATGTGAACCCCTGGTCTTAGAGGCAGAACTTCTGAGATGCCCTGCAGCTATGGAGAGCAGCCTCCCTGGAGGTGGGTGCAGGGGAGAGGACAGTGAGCCAGCTCTACCCTTCCCCTTTCGCAAGGCTCTGGGCACAGTGCTGCCTAAGGGTCAGATCCTAAGGACCCCTCCCTTGGAAGCCCCTCTTGAGACTGACAATTTCTGCCTGAACCAGACCCTCCTCGTGCTTCTAGGGGGCAGTCCCTAGGTGTGCACGACAGTGGCCAGGGAAAGAGAAAAGAATGGACAGTCATAATTTGAGAAAAAACACCAGGCATAGGAACCCATGCATGATTCACCCACCCTACTTGCCACCCATCACACCCCACCGTCGCCTCCTACCAGGGGAAGCGACTTCAGAGAGAAAGAAGGAAAGGCAGAGAAGACACAGGCTGCTCAGTGGACACGGGGCCATCAGATGCGAGCAGCACTAGCTAGTGATTTCCACATCAGGATCCGCCAAACCATCACCTCCACCAGGACACCCCTACTCGTACCAGCTAGAAATGACCAAGGGACCCTCTTCTAGCTCCAGGAGCCCCTGGCCCAGAGAACTGGGTTTTAGGGATTGAGGAGAAAGGTCAGTGCTGATATCATCCATTCTGTACCCCAGGCTCACTGGCCACCTTTGGCGGCCATTCATTCATTCAAGGTCTCTTCACTGAATGTCATTTTTGTCTTGGGCACTGTTCTGGGCACAGAGCATAGTGATGAGTGAAACAGACCAACCACCGGCCCAAAGAGCCTTTGACCCAGTGAGAGGAGCCCGGCGATCACCACGGGATCAAATCCCAGGGAGACTGTCAGGCACATCTCCACCATCCAGTGACCCCACTGCCCACACGTGCTGCCTTTCTGCCTCCTGCTTCCAGATCTCAAATCCCAACCCCCTCTCTCTCCCTCCCATCACAAACAACAGGACATCACCTGGGACCCCATGGCTCAGAGGAATTCTCCAAAAGGGAGCTACCCCTGGCCTTCCTGCTGGGGGTACCCTTCCAGGAGGGATGAGGGTGCCCTGCCCCCATTCAAGTCTCTACTGCAGGAATGCTGGAGTGTTTTGGAATGGTTTGGCCTTGCCAATCAGCCTGCTAGCTTTCTCAAAGCTGGACCTTTTCATTTTTGTGTACCCACTTGTGTAGCATTTGCTTAAACTCTGGCTTTGGATAGATTTCCCAGTATGCGATTGTGGATCTGATATCCAAATATTAAGCAACATTGAGGACATACGCATCAGATAAAGACAGAATGTGAAAAGCCCAGGGAATGCCTATCTTGGGAGATGGAGCAGAAAGGTTGTCAGAGGGTGAATTCCGAGGGTGGTCTTGGTAAGGGGCTTAGGTGACTGGACTGGGAGGAGGAGGAACGTTTTGGGTGATCCAAGGTGAAAGATACTGTGAGCCCTGCCTGCTGCTCTCTGCATTCATCTTGCTGCAAATATTAGTTACCTGAGCTAGAGAAGTGAGTGTTTAAGTCTCTCCACTTTCTCCTCTATTTTTAGCAAGGTGGATTGTGATAGATTTAGAGGGGGAATAAAGGTTGCCCTTCACCACCAAGGTATGAGTTCTTGTAACAATTTTTCAAGGAAAGAATAACGATGAGGCATGTAAAAATAGTTATTTCCCAATTTGACCCAATTGCAAATGATCTAATTAGAGGAAGGCCGGAGTTTCTTGTTTTCAAAAGTGTTTGCTGTGGGTGTTTCCAGTTAGACAGTGAATAGAATTAGAGAAGTGTCATGTAAAGGCGGGGAGGGGATGACGAAAGTCAGGGGCTGAGTTGGAGGAAGACCAAACCCAAGAATGCCTCCTGCCCTCCCTCCAAAAAAATCCCTTCTGGGGCCCAATAGGAGTCGGTCAATCATTCCTCAAGTGAACAGGCACTTAGCTGTGACGATAATGCTGCCATGTTAATCTATTTCACTGAAGATGAACATTTATGACACCAGTGCCTTCTATAACCTTTCTTTCATTATTTTACTGCCTGTGGATGGTTTTCTCACCAATTTTGCCCTCTTAAAAGGAGGGTGATATATATATGTTTGAAGTATGATTATCTTTTTTATTCCCAAGGTGAGAGTGCTGCTCTCATGTTACAGTTAAGGTAGGCATCCCGCCTTCCAACATCCTTCACCCTCCTCATATCACCTGGCCCAGGCTCACTTGTCTTTCTTGGCTTCTGAGCTGACCTGGGAGAGTTTCTGGGGGGAATTCCAGGGGCGTAAGAGCTTTGGCAAAGGCTCAGTGACAGCAGCAGCCCTGGGTGTGCTGGGAGAGCACATGATTCAGGGTCATCAGAGAAGGATGGAGACACTGCGGAAGCAGGGACAGGAGGTGAACTCAGCTGAGGAAACCAGGTTCCAGGGGTGGTGGGGCACTGGTCTAGTGTCAGAGATTATCTAGATCGGATGTATCTGAGTCTATGCTCTGGTGCACATGAGGGGCCTGGGAATGAATTGTCTCTTCACTTGCACCTCCACGTGACTTCTGCCTGTTTCATTTGTGTGTAGAGCCCAAGCACACACCTGCAGCAGCTCCTGGTGTGAGTGCCACCTGCATACACTCCCTTGAGGAAGGGGCAGAAGGCTGGGGACTCCATCAGGGTTGCAGAACTCCAGTTTGAATGTTGGGTGGGCAGAGGAAGTGTCAAGAAACAACCGTCAAGAGGGTCTGCCAGAATCCAAGTGAGAGGCGATGGGAGATGGGGAGCAAGTAGGCCAATCAGAGGATATTGAATAGGTTAGACTGGTCCCAGTTGACAGCAGGTTAGAATTGGGAAAGCTCCATCTGTGAGTATGGGCTTCCCATATAGCTCAGTCAGTAAAGCATCTGCCTGCAGTGCAGGAGATCTGGGTTCAGTTCCTGGGTTGGGAAGTTCCCCTGGAGAAGGAAATGGCAGTCCACTCCAGTATTCTTGCCTGGAGAACTCCATGGACAGAGGAGCCTGGTGGACTACAGTTCATGGGATTGCAAGAGTCAGACATAACTTAGCGCTATCTTTCTTTTTCTTTTCATCTCTGAGTTTGGGTCTGGAGACGGGGTACATGAGCAGCTATGTAGGGCTGGAGGCCAGGACGTTGGCTGAGGGTCCAGAGGAAGGGCTCCTTGCCATGGTATAAACACTCAGGACAACCTCCAGCTGTGAGTATTTTACAGAGGGATTTGAGCTTCTGCTCCTTGCTGGGCAAGATGGCAGCCCCATGCACTGCCAATATCCCTGGAAGTCCCTTCCCAAATCGATCCACTTTGAGCCCCGGGAAGAAAACAGCATGACCCACAGCTGCATTGTCCTTCATGTTGGAAGACCCTAAGCCAGCATCCTCTCTGTGAGAGTGTCCATTTCCTGGGGCCCTAGGGAAATTCTGCCTAGGTGAGCATTGTGAGCATACTCTGCTCAACTGCACACACATCTCATCTTCCTTTAGAGAGCATGCATTTCGCTAATGGGAAGCTTTTAAATGAAGACCTTATTACTCCAAGTAAAAATAGCAGCTGCGCTAGGGCAGTGGGATTTAACACCATTCTCATATCTTTAAAATTCCTTTAATACTGCTTCTTCATCACTTTCTTGATGATTACTTTTGAAATGTACAATAGAAAAGGAAGGTGTTATGGCTGTGCAGGTCTTCTGCCAAGCACAGCAGAACAAAGGGCCAGAGGAAGACAGCTATTTTGATGGGCAGTTTGGGTGAAATATGGCGTTGAGCCTCCCTGAGGTTCCATTCGGGCTTATCTGGGTCTCTGCCAAATTCTCATCTTGGGATAGGAGCAGCGGAGGGGCTGTTGTCTCTAGCAGTCTAATTTTATGTTAGCAGGAAGCTGCGACTCTGTGTCTTTACAGACAGGGGCCTCAAGTCTGAACTGTGAAAAGCCATGATGTCAAGGGGAAGATGGGAGGTAGTGGATAAAAGAGTGGTGGGCTTTTTGTGAAGTTGCATAGATGAAGAGTCATCTAAGGAAGGAAATTGGGTGGAGAAAGTGGAGGGAGAAAACATAAAATGAGTCAGGAAAACCAGGCCACATATTCCAAGAGTCTACAGGGTTCATTTAGAAAAAAACAAAACAATAAGAATTGTATTTCCAATAGAACCAGCCTGAGGATAAGGCAAGTGAAGCAAAAGGAAACATAAGACAAAGGAGATGTGTGACTGTTAATTTGATGTATTGACTCAGCTGGGCTGCAGGGGCCCAGACACTGGGTCAAACATGATTCTGAGTGGTCTTGGAAGGGTTTTCTGGATGAGACAAACACTGGAATCAGTAGACTCAGTAAAGCAGATTGCCTTCCCCATTGTGGTGGGCCACACCCAATCAGTTGAAGGCCTGGATAGATCTAAAAGTCTGCCCTCCTTCCAGGAAGGGGAATCTCCACTTGCCTGGCTGCCATTGAACTGGACAGTAACTTTTTCCCATCTTCAGGCTTGAACTGGGACCATTGGCTCTCCTGGGTCCCCAGATTGCTGATGACTGGTTTTGGGATGTCAGCCTCCACAAACGCATAAGCTTATCCCTCATAATAAGTTGTGTGTGTGTGTGTGTGTGTGTGTGTGTGTGTGTGTGTGTAGGCTTCCCAAGTGGTACTAGTGGTAAAGAACCCACCTGACAATGCAGGAGAAAGTGCTTCTTGGTGGGTGACAATAAAAGACGCAAGTTCGATCCCTGGGTAAGGAAGATCCCCTGGAGGAGGGCATGGCAACCCACTCCAGTATTCTTGCCTGGAGAATCCCATGGACAGAGGAGCCTGGTGGGCTACAGTCCATAGGGTCACAGAGTCAGGTATGACTGAAGTGACTTAGCACAGCATATCATATATATGTACATATATATGATATTATCTGGAGAACCCTGACCATTATAGGAGGGTGGGAAACGAGCAGCCACAAGTTACATTTTTGTACTTATGGGTTTAAGGGAAAAGCCACAGAACAGATACCAGAACTTTGTTCTTGGTAGGGAGAAAAATATACAATTTTAACATTTATGATTAGGAAAAGAAAACAAAAACTGACTTAGAACATCAAGCCTGCAGGTGACAAAATTGAAGTACATAAAATATTTATCTATTTGTCTTTGTGGTGGCCAGCTATGTGCACAGAGTAGCCATGCTAAGTTTCTGGGCATCCTTCTGCTCCCTCTCCCTTCCCTGCAATGAGCTTGAGCAATTTGGCAAATGGGAACTGAATGCAGAGTTCATTTTTCATGTTCCATTAATGTTTCATTTCTAATACTCTTTTCAGGATAAATTTAAAAACAGAGTGGGAGTTGGGTCTCAATCATTATTCCCTATTAAGAGGAAAATGAAAGTGCTTCTCAGTGGGTGATCAGGAAGTACCCTGTGGAGAAGTCCAAGCTCATGGGACAGGGTCTTGCTTTGTGGCTTCCCCCCTCCCCAGCTCACCCTTCTCAGAAAGGTGTCCTCACTGCTCACAAGTGACCCCTGCAGACTCCACTCTCAGCACCACTGAGAAAGAGCCCAGGGTGGCCTTTGGGATGTCCATGCTGGAACTGTAGTCCCTGCACAACCTGAGTTCCAGCACAAATGCACATGCATGCTGCACATACATGTTACAGCTGAGGGGCACACAGAAGCAGAGACAGCATATTCCTAGGAACACATCTACAGGACACATCCGACTGCCCGTGGTGGCCGTGCATGGAGAAGGGGAGGCTGTTGGAGCAGGTTGGAGGGTCACTCTCCATGTCTCTCTCTGTTGAGAGGCTGTCTGTGTAAATAGTAGTAGTCAGACCATATTTAAAAGAACTCTGACCCATGACCTATAGCAACTAACCTAGGAAACCACTCCTTGTGCAAGTGACTAACCCAGGAAGCCGCAGAGAGTCAGACTCGTAAGAAGTTGGATTATTATCTCTGGTAACAATACATGAGGCCAAACAGTAACTTCTGTAACAGGTGTCACCAAATGGCCAAGATTTGATGAATAACTAACAGCTTAATTTTTGTCTCTGCTCCCAACTCAGGATCAGCCAGAGAAAGCCAACCAATTGGTTGGCTCCCAATTGGTTGGTTGATTGCACCCAACCAATCCTATGGGGCACCCCCTTTCTGGTTAGTGCCTCCAGCTCCCCCAGGCCCTTGGCCCCCATCAGAACACACCTGGACCCCCCTTTTCCAACACAAAGCTCCCCCACTCCTGTCTGTTTGGGGGTGTCTCAGGCAAATGCAGGACATGGTGTCAGACACCCTTGCAACATTGAGCTCTGGATAAATGGCCTTCGCTTGCTCTCATGTCAGGAGCAGGTTGTCTTCCTTTATTTCCACATTGTGCTTGTTTTACTGCAACAGAGAAGCATCTTTGAATCTCTTTTTAATGGTGAAAACAGCAAAGAGCTTGAGGGGTTACCACAAATTCCTTCAGTGACATTAGTTGGGTGCCATCTCCTCCTTGGACTCAGCTAGAGGGGGGAAATGAGGGTCCTGAGCACCCAGCCCTGCTGGGAGGTGGGTGAGAATAATGAGGGATGAGAAGTGTGTTTAGGGGTTCAGTGGGATGGGCTACCCGTGGAAGCCCAGAATGGGGTGCCAGCCCAGACTTGGGGTGGGAACTGCTAGTTCATAATGGCCAGTGTTTTCAGAGGTTTACTTTATCCCAGGCTGTGTTCGCGAGTTAACTCATGTAATCATCATTAAATTTAATCGTCCTTGTCAGGAAGGCACTATAATTATTCCTGTTGTCCAGTAATGTGGGTGGAGGCCCAGCATGCTTGGCATCGCACAGCTCAGCTTTGCGCCTGTGCTCTCTGCCCTCCCACTGTTTTCCCAGGGATCCTGGAGGGAGAGGGGAGTTGAGGGGGTCAGGAGTGGCTATGGAGGGTGGAGAGGGGCTCCTGAGGAACTGGGGTGGGGGAAGGTGCAGACAGGGACTAGATGAAGAAGAGGGAAGCTGGGTGAGGAAGTGGAGGCCAGAGATGTGTTAGATGTGGAGGATATTAAGGAGATGCTGCGGTAGCCTAGCTTAGAGGAGGAGGGCTATCCTTGAGGAGAGCACATGTGTGGTGGAGAAAGCCAGAGGTGGAGGCAGGGAGGTGGAGGGAAGCAGGCACTTTCAAGATATGTAATGGAGGTTCATTCAGCAGGACTTGGGGGTCATCTGAAAGAAGAGGTGCTGGGGTTCATTTCTAGGTCTCTGATAAGGAGGACTGTGTGGGTGATGGAGACATTTTATCAGGATGAGGTTTTCAGGAGGGTAGAGAGTTCTGAGACAGGTGCTGTTTGAGATGCTGTGAATTCTCCTAATGGGGATGGCAAGTGGGCATTACATAGATGCACCAGGACCACAGATGAGGGGTCAGGGCTAGAGGTGGGAATGTGAGAACCACAACCTATGACTTATCCAATCCAGGCTGGGATTGTGTGAGGAGAGAGTATAGTTCTACACTGTATAGTACGACAGCTCCCAGTCACCCATGGCCATTGACATGGAAAATATTTACAACTGGATGATGTGCTCAGGCCCTGGGTCACACTGGCCACATTTCTAGTGCTCAAGGTAATGTTGTCCGGAATGTTTCCATCATCACTGAGGGTTCCACTGGGCAACACTGGGGGGACAGAGGACAGAGGAGAAGAGAGTCAAGGGCCAGCACCATCTTAGGGGTGGTGCTATGGACTGTGTCCCCTGAGAATTCTTATGTTGAAGCTGTAACCTCCAGAGTGGTTGTATTTGGAGATGGAACCTCTAAGAAAGTAATTAAGGTTAAATAAGGTCACAGGGTGGGGCCCTGATCCCATAGGGTTAGTGTCCTTTTAAGTAGAGACCTCAGAGAGCACTCCCTCTCCATGTGCAGGCACCAAAGAAAGGCCGTGTGAGCATAAGACAAGGTCACCACCAGCAAACCAGAGTCCTTGCCAGGAGCTAGACCAGGAAGAGAGGCCTCACCGAGAACTAAATTAGAATCCTCACCAGGAACTAAGCCATGGAGACCTCTCACTAAGAACTGAATCAAAGTCCTCACCAGGAAACTTGATTCTGAACTTCTGACCTCCAGACTGTGATGAACAATTTTCTGTTGTTTAAACCACCCAGCCCATGGCGCTTTGTCATGTAGCCTGAACTGACTAACCCAGGTTGTAAGAGACTCACCAGTGAAGTGTGGGGGAAGGAGGAGAATGTGGGCCTCTGGGAGCTGAGAGAACTAGGAGTTTAGGGAAGGCAGGAGTGGGAAAGTGTGCTGAAAGTAAAATAGGATTATAAATTGTTCACTGAAATTATCAGCAGCCTAGGTGACCTTGGCAAACTCAAGATCAGCAGAATGGTGAGGATGGAATCCAGGCCACAGGGGTTGGAGTGGGGAGTGACAGGTGATAAAGTGTGTGAGACCTCTCAGGAAGCATGTTATTCACAAGTCAGAAAACCAAGCCTTCACAAGGTGAAGCTACTTGCCCAAAGCCATAGCCACAAAACAGCAGAGTGAGGGTTGAACCAGCCTTGCCCGACACCCTGAAGTGGGCTTCAGTCACAGTACCAGAGAACACCCCACCAAGAGAGCTCCCAACAAGCCAGCCATGGTACCCAAACGCTGCATTCTTGGCTGTTCAAGGTTGTCTGGGATGGAACCACTGAACACCAGGACCAACTCTGTGTCCACAGGGCCTGGGCTGGAAAGGGACATCCATCCAGAGACATCAAGCCAGTGGAGCAAACCTGCAGGCAAGATATGGTTCAGAGCTTTAGAGGCCAAGCTTAAAGGCTGAGGAATTAAAGGAAGCTGAGGAATGAGTAAGGCAAGGAACTGCTTCCAAGGGCATTGTGTGCATCAGTGCTAAGTCGCTTCAGTGGTGTCTGACTCTTTGTGATTCTATGGACTGTAGCCTGCAGGATCCTCTGTCCATGGGATTCTCCAGGCAAGAATACTGGAGTGGTCTCCATGCCCCCCTCCAGGGGATCTCCCTGACCCAGGGATTTAACCCATGCCTCTTATGTCTCCAGCATTGGCAGACAAATTCTTTACCACTAGTGCCACCTGGGAAGCCCACAAGGGGATTGGGATCCAGCAATTTTCATGTTGGTAGGGGAGGGGAAGGAGGAAGGGAGATAAAACCTCTGTGCAGGGCCAGCCTGGTGGGCAGACATGACTTCCTTTTCCTTGTGGCTCCTAGGGACTGTGGCCTAAATGAGTCAGGGCTCCCTGTGTGGCTGAAGCAGGCACATTTTCAGCTCCTGAAGGCACATCTGTCTGTTCAGCTGGCTCTGGCCCGAGTGGGATATGGGCTTCCCAGGTGGCTCAGTGGGAAAGAATCTGCATGCAGTGCAGGAGACTCAGGTTTGATCCCTGAGTTGAGGAGATATCCTGCAGAAGGGAATGGCAACCCACTCCGGTCTTCTTGCCTGGAGAATACCATGGACAGAGGAGCCTGGCAGACTACAGTCCATGGGGCTGCAAACAGTCAGACAGACTGAAGTGACTCAACACAGTGGCATTTGCAGTCTGCTTCATGCCACATCCTCTGAGCCCATGAAGGTGCTTATCTTCCCCATACAAGGTCTGCCAGTCACCAGGAGAAGTGTCCTGTCTCTGGGGAGTGCCAGAAGAGTGTGATTCCTTTTCTGCCCACCCCCCACCACTGCCCCCACACCAGAAGAGCCCACTCTTATGGCACAACTTTCTTTACATCCTCCAGCACTTGTGATCCTGAGCTGCTCAGGGGCCTTGTCCCAGTGAGGGAGAGGTGAGTAGGGAGTGCCTTGGCTGTGGCTGGCCTTTGCTCCTCTGTGATCATAGTTGTAACCACAGCTTAGGGGCTTCCACGTACACTCTCCACTCTCCCTGCAAGGCCAACATCATTACTCCCACTTTACAGATTCGGAAATGGAGGCTCAGAGAGTTCAGGATGACCTTGGATTCACTACTGTTCTTCCTGGTGAGCCGATCCCTCTGCCCATGAGGAACCTAAATTAAGTCCTTCCTTCCTATACTCATGTACAGATGTGAGAGGTGGACCATAAAGAAAGCTGAATGCCGAACAATTTATGCTTTAAAATTGTGTTGTTGGAGAAGACTTGAGAGTCCCTTGGATAGCAAGGAGATCAAATTAGTCCATCCTGAATGAAATCAATCCTAAATATTCATTGGAAGGACTGGCTCTTAAGCTGAAGCTCCAATACCCTGGCCATGTGATGCAAAGAGTCTGTTCATTGGGAAAGACCCGGATGCTGAGATAGATTGAGGGCAGGAGGAGAAAGGGGCGATAGAGGATGACATGGCTGGATGGCATCATCGGCTCAATGGTCCTGAGTCTGATCAAACTCCGGGAGATAGGGAAGGACGGGGAAGCCTGGTGTCTTGCAATCCATGGGGTCACAAAGAGTCAGACATGACTGAGCGACTGAACAACAACTGAACAAAATGCAGAGAATATCTGAGTTTTCTCCTACTGACACCTAACCTGGGGCTTGTTATCAACTGCTCTGGACTCCTGGTCCCCTCTTTGGAAGAGGAGGGTCAATGAGGAATGATAGAAAGGTAGAAAGACACAGGGCTCCAATCTGAGTGGCCATGGGAGGTTTGGACATCTGGGTTGAGTCACGAATCTCACCTTTTCCTCATCTGCATGATAGGGGCAGCAGATGGGCTCCAGTGAATTTCCAAGTAGTGGGAGGGCCGGTAAAGATGTATGAGAAAGCACTTGAAAAACATGAGGGGCCAAAGATCATTCCTGTCATCCCATGAAGGTCAAAGGCGTCTATCCCCATCCCTGGGATCCCCTGCCTGCCTCTGGACAGAACTCACCCTGGACATAGGTGAGAGACCACCAGAGCCTGCTTCAGGCTGCTATGACACGTCAGTGCATGGGCCGGTCTCCCCACCTGTGTAGCCAGGTGGAACTCTGATCTCTCAGACTTCAAGTCCAGTCTCAAAGTCTCCAGGCCAAGTCCACCCCAGTTCAGCCCATTCCTTCCAGCTCCACATGCGCAGAGTCCACTGACCACACACACAGAGTCCCTAGAGCTGTCAGTGAGCCTCTATCTTGGACAGGCATCTGTTTCCTGGGAGCAAAAATCATTTAACGGCTCTAATCTCTGGTCTGCTGCTTTCATTATTTAAGCCAAAATGAAATGTGACCCGGAGTGAGAAGAAAGACCAAGTGTGCAGCTGAGAGCCGTAATAAGGCATTTGCAGCTCAGCCAGGAGACGCCACGTCCCTTCCCACAGAAGGATCAGGAGTGCCTCCCCAGGTGGCAAGGAGACATAAATGACTATTGCCAAAGCCAGCCAGTGGGAAATCTAACAATAATGGTACATTTTGAAGAGAACAAATCAACCCCCACATTATTCCGATTACAACAGTCCAGAGCTGGAGGCCTGGCCACTGCAGCCTGCCAGCTAATTATCACACCATTTTCAGTCCCAGCCCTGGAGGACTTTTTAATCAGCCTCTAAGAAGAAACCCAGGATGCCTCTCCATTAAGCCAGGAGGGCTAGGCAGAAAGTTGTTGGGGGCAGGGGTGGGGAGATGCTTCTGTAAAGGTGGGGTACACTTGGGTGGCCAAGGAGACTGACCCTGGGGCAGCATGCTTGGACTTCTGCTGTTGTGTCCATGTACATCTCTAGGTGAAGTGGGGTGATAGAGATGGAGTAGGGGGTCACCGCCCAAGCACAGGTACAACATTTGGATCCAAGGAAAAGAAGGGCAAAACCAGGAGTCAGAGAGGAGCAGGAGGGTAGGGAGGCTCCAGGCTCTCATGAGGCTGCTGACAGCTGACCCCAACCTACCTTTGCCACCATGCTCCGCTGCTGGCCTGTCATTGGAAGCAGCTCCAGGTATCCTCTGCTTCCCCAGTCTCCTCTTCCCTCTCTCATTCTACCTGCTTGGCCTGCTTTTTCCTCCTCTCCTATCCATAGAAGGGATAGAACCATCTTTTAGAGCCCAGCTCAATTTCTGCCTTCTAGGGCTAATAATTATGATAATGTTGATGATGATGGTGGTGGTGATGTTACTGGTGATGATGCTGAGGATGGTGAAGGTGGTGATGATGGTGATGGTGGTGATGATGGAGGTGGTAGTGATGAAGATGGTAACGATAGTGCTATATACCTAATACTATTCTCTCCAGGCATTTGTGTGTTAACTCATTTAATCCTCAAATCAACCCTGTGATGTAGCGACCAGTATCACTTTTATTTTCCACATCAGGAAACCATAGCGGTTAGTGTCCATATCGCCTGACTGCCTACTCCAGTGATCTACCACCTATTGGACATCTTCTCAGGTGAGCAGCTAGAAGTGTCACTCATACCTTCTGAGGTCATTAACTTCCCATTATTTCTGCCTGTTCCCCCACCTGGATCTCCGTGTCCATCCACTCCTGCATCTGCCTCTATGCTGAGCAGGTGCTTTCCTGCACAAAGTGGTCACCAGGAAACAGGGAGAGGATGGCAGCTTTGGGAAGTAGAAGTTGACAACCAACTGGGCATGCAGCTTGGGCTACCCTGCCCAGATTCAGAAGATGGCAGGGGTGGGGCTCGTGGTGGGAGGGGGTCTAGGTCCAGGGACTGCTCCCAGGAGAGCGTGGTGACAGCAGCTCCAAACCTTCACCCCTAGGAGAAAGGTCTCCCTTCCTTCCTGGGAGCTAGAGCCCCCCTACTGCCAGCTCTTCCAGACAAATGAACACTGTTTGTATTTATCTTCCTGCATCAAGTCCCAGGAAAGCTATTGTGAAATGCGTCAGTGTCTCATCTCCTGGGGACACGGGGACTTCAGACAGAGAGAGAGACAGAAAGGAACCATTTATTTTCTCTTCCTAAATGCCACAGGCAGCTCTTTATACCCAGGCTGACAGGATGTGTCTAGTTAAGCATCATAATGCTGGGGGAATCAGAGATGCTGGCTGGGGAGAGGCTGGGAGGGGCTGTGTGTCCCCTGGGATGAGGTTACAGCTTCACCATGATAGCAGGTAGAGATCACCTGAAACCAGAGGGACAGACAAAACACTTATTTATTCACACACACTAAGAGGGCCTTTATTATACATCCGACATGGTTCCTAACAGTTTATTACTTTAACTTGTTTAATCTCCATATGACCCTGTGAGGAGGACGCTAATACCACCAGCTTGTTACATAAGAAAGTGGCTCAGAGACGTGGCTCCCCCGACCCCTACGAAGCCACCAAGGGCCAGAGCTGGTTCTGCCTCCACGTGTGGGCAATTGGGCCCCGGAATCCAGCTCCCGCCCACTTCTCCAGCTACCTAGAGTAAATTTCAATTATTTTAGATATTGTTGAAACTCATTCTTTTAAATCCAGGCCTCCAGGAGGGACAATGCTTTGAAACACAAAGAAAGGCCTAGAGAAAATGTGCGGTCTGGTGAGAGTCGATGCCAGGGAAACCCTTCAGCCTGGCTCCTCTGAGCCCGAGGACATCAGGGCCCACTGGCTTGTTCTGCAGAAGCTGAGGCTGGACCATGAGAAGGGAAGAGCGGAGGGGCCTGAGACTTCTTGGAAATGAAGTCCTGGGACTCAGGGGTTTACTCCGGGAAGACAGGCCAGGAGGGGCCAGGTCTGTTCCTGACCCACCTCAAGGCCGGCTGGCTCTTCTGGGACCATGGACCACAGACCATGCCCTGGTGGGGCAGGGGTGTGAGCAGTGTGACCCTGGCGAGTCTGGATCAGGGGCCACAAGCTTCCTTCTGGCTTTACCTTCAGTTAATCTAAATTTCCCATTCGGATCCGAATGCAGAGGAGAACTATGGTTCTCTGAGCCGTGCGGCGCACTCTCCCTCTCTCCTTTCATCCTCTACCCCGACCCTGGGAGAACTTCCTGGACCCCCACCCCCACAGGAAGAGGGGTTCCGGGGCCTCTGCCATCTGTAGGCAATGTCATGTGTCTAGTTGACAGGTTAGGGCATCCAGATATTTGCCTGAATGTTATTCCGGGTGTGCCTGAGAGGGTGTTGGCAGGTGAGGTTAGTGTTTAAATGAGGGGACTAATGGAGCAGTCAGCCCTCCCAGGGTGAGGGGGCCCCCGCCCAACTTGCTATGGATCTGAACAGAACCAAAAGGTAGGGGGAGGAGGAACTCGCCCCTCCTGCCTTACTGGGGCTGGGACACCGGTTTCCTGCCCTGAGCGCCCCTGTTCTCAGGCCTTTGGATGCATTCGCACCACCCCCAGTTTCCCTTGGCCTCCAGCCTGTGGACCTCAGGTCCTGGGACTTGTCAGCTTTCATGACCACCTGGTCAATCGCTCGTGATAAATCTCATTCCGTCTCTCTTTGCATATATACATCTGGTCTCTGTATTGCGTTTCTCTGGGGAACCCTGACTGATACAGTGGGTGCAGCAGGTGACAGGTGTATCCCCAAGATTCACGTCCAGCTGGAACCTCAGTCCTGGGACCTTGTTCGCAGAGGAGACTAAGGTAAGGACGAGATGAGGTCATACTGGATTAGGGTGGTTCAGGTCCCGTGGGAGCTTCCCTGTAAGAGACAGAGGGGGACACACAGACACGGATATCGGGGAGACGCGCCCCAATCCAGGGGGCACCAAAGATCCCTGAGAGACGCCTGGACAGACCTTCCCTCTGAGCTCCCAGTGGCACCTTCATTTGGGGTTTCTCGTTTCCTGGATTGTGGAGAAGACAGTTCTACTATTTTAAGCTTGCACTTTATGGGAATTTGTTTCTGCAGCCCAGGGAAGCTAAGCAGCAGGTCGAGGGCACCCAACCTTGACTTGGAGCTCAGGTGGGAAGTGTCTCTTGGAACAGTGTCCAGGGCCTTGGTGTCCCTTGGGTGCAAAGGTTGTTGATGCAGTGTCCTTCCCCAGAACCGCCCCTGAATCCTAACCCGATGGCTTCCAGAAGCTCTCCCTCCATCTGTGAGGTCTGTGACGCCATCCTCTTGTGGTTTATCCGGATGGTGAAGGACAAGTGCTGTGGATGCCCCCGCGGGTTTTCTGGCCCGCAGACCGAGCGGGATGAGGAAGCCGATCAGAGGGTGGCTTTATTCCCCAAACACTTTATAAAACTGAGAACATGAAGAGGGCAGGGGAGGGCCAGGAGGGACATGACCCCATTCAAGACCCTTGTTTGCAAGGAAGGCCTGGCTGTAATCCAAGACGCTCTTTGACAAAAACACACATTTTTTCTTTCGGTGAGCTCTCCGTCGCAGAGGCCTGTCTTTAATAACATAACCCTCCAACAGAAGAAAGGTGAGGCTTGGACAGCTCGTCTGCCGGGAGCAGTCTAATCCTGATAAATGGACCAGCATCCTTCCCGCTGTGAGAAGTCCCAGCGTTAGATTAAACAAATCAATCCTGTTTGTTACCTCCTCGGATCCGCCAGCTGGCACCTGGCTGGCCTCTGGGGATCTGTCTCCGATGGCCCTACGTGGGAAGTGACAGAGCTCAGCACCAGCGCCGTGGTGGTTGCCGTGTGGCGCACCAGCCCAGGGAAGCAGCCGGAGGGAGCTGGATGTTGTCCTCAGCAGAGGTCTGCCTGGCCCTCAGTCTGGGAGGTGATCATAGCTATCTGGGATCCTGTGAGAAGCTGGCAGAGAAAGACATGTTTCTGTAGTCGACGCTGTTCATATCCCATCCACCCCATCCCCAAGATGCCCCCTGCTTTGGAGAATTGATCCTTGTGGATGGCGCCACCTTACCTGTGGGAGGTCATACCCACACCCGCTGCCCTCAGTCTGGAGGTGGTACAAGCCCCCCTTGTCTCAAGGAGGGACCAACACAACGCAGATCCAGGGCTCCTGTGGGGTCAGAATGATGTCCCTCCAGCCCCTCTTTCCCAGCTCTCCCCTCGATCACGGCCCCAAACCCACCCTAGACTCCACTTCTGGTGAACCGACTGGAGGCCCTGATTGGGATCGTGGTGGTGCAGGGCTCAGACACCTGGAGCAGAGAGGGGACAGTGGGGCCCAGCAGTGGATGGTGGGATCCTACACAGCAGAGGCCGCATGCTCATCTGCCAGCAGTGAGTTACCCAGTGGGCAGCAAGTTCAGAATGCTGGTGGGGCCCAACTCAACCAGAACCCAGGGCAGTGACCTATGAATTGTGGTGCTCCAGGGCACGATGGTGGGCAGCCAATGAGGAGAACGTTCATGTGTATAATCACACAGACGAGGAGAGAAGTGAGGAGAAGGCTGAGTTAGCTACCTAACTGCACAGGAGCCCCTGGCCTGGTTCCAGGCCCAAACCAGTTCTTGGACCAGAACCATGGATGCAGGAGAGGCCAGGTTCTGAGGAAGGAGGCTCCAAGTGGCCATGTACTCAGGAGGGGCTCACCCGCTCCTCCCCCAGATGAACCTGAGACCATTTACTGGGGTGACTGTCTCCGAGGAAAGGCAGCTGAGGGTGAACACTGCCACTGGAAATCTCCACACTTCTTCTCCAAGCAGAAGAATCTCCTTCTCTTTCTCTCTGGAAGGAGCAGAGCTGACTGCGGGCACTCAGGACGGGGCTGTGGTTCATAGTCACAGACTCGCCCAAGTCTGCTCCTTCCGGTCTGTCGCTCAGCATTTACAGAGAGGGGGTGGTCCTATAGAAATGTACACCCCACCCATTGTTAGCAGCGCACGGACCCGCGAGCAAGAGCTGGCAGGTACACCGGAGGCTTCGATGACAGCGCATGCTCCCTAGGTGGAGATGCCAGAGCTGGCTACATCAGGGGGGGCTTGTGGGGGTGGGGGTGGGTTGGTGAAGACTGGCGTGTTCCAGGACGTCCCCTCCAAACTCTGAGCATGTGAGAGTCCCTGAGCTCTCCTCACTCAGGAAGACGCACAAGCCTTGGCCGGCCCCTGGGAGTTTGGAGGCTGCATTTTCCTTCCTTGAAAAGCCTGCTCTCATCTGTTCACAGGCATGTGGAAACTGCTGGGTTTGAGTTGAGCTCAGGGCCAGGAAGGACTTTCCAGTCTGCATCGCAGGCTGATGTCAATGTTGAATTTTTCCCAAACCCAGGATTTGGTAAACAGTGACTTTCGAAGACCCACACTGACTCTTTCGTGTTCTTGGCAATGGCTTACTGCTAAGACCCTTCCCCACATGACTAGAGGGACTTCTCTCTGTCTACTGAGAGTGAAACCAGGCACAGACCTCTCCCCCTAAATTCCCATCCTTGGCCCCACCAATGATCAGCTTTGACCCTACTGATCAATAGGAACACAGAGCTTATGAATGGAGCTTAATTAAGCTTCTCTCCTTCCTGTGACCTCTGGACCCAGGTCCACATCTGGCCTGATGGAGTGGATGGCCTCTTCTGACCTGAGGGTAGGGTGAGAGTCTCTGGTCTGTGGTCCCATCACGTGACTTCCAACCTTTAGCCCTTTATCCCAAGTCTCCAGTTTCCCATCCCTTCCAGGGACTGTAATAGCCCCCTCCTCCAATTACAGTAGGGCCCTCCCCCCTCTGCAATAGGCCACTCCTCCTCTTGCAATGATCCTTCAGAATCAAGTCTACTGAAGTTTGGGCTGTCCCTGACACCAGTTAGGTACTCCGGAGAGCACTGAGGGGTCCTTACGTCCCCTGCATCTGGGGTGCAGGAACCTTCTGCACTCTGCAGGCCCTGACCCACCTGTGGGGGCCTATAGAGACAGAGATGGGGGTGCCAAGGAGCTCTGGCCACCATGGGAATCAGGTACCTGAATATTGCAGAAACTCTGAGTCCTGACCAAGGACACTGGGAGAAGCGTTTTCTGTCTTGCTCAAGGCTGTCGTGAGGGGTCCCATCATTAGGGGTCTTGTCGAAGTCTCTTTTAGGGGAATCTAGATCTCTGGAGCATGGCATGCCCATCCTCTTCATCAGCTCATGGTGAGTCCCCTGATCTTAGTCTGTTACCTTCAGGCAGAAAAGCCAGTCTGTAGGAGTTCAAGTGTGGTCTTGAGAAGACTTCCTGTTCTGTCCTCAGGGCTCCACTGCAGCATCCCTGCTGGGTGACAGAGGTGACCTCCGCAGAGGGAGAGCAGCCCTGGGAGATGCTTGCCCGACCCTGGGAAGATGGGGGATGCGTGGAGGCTGCCCAAATTCTGTGATGTCTAAGCGCATCTAACCTCATCCCAGGGGGTGTCAGGAACTCTGATGGGTTCCTGCCATCCCAGGGGATGGGCAGGAACTCTGCTATCCAAGGGCAGCTGGGAGACCTCGGTCACAGGACGCTCACCTTGATCCTCCTGTTTGGATGAGGAAAGCGAAGACGGCCTTGCCAGGTTCTCAAAGGTAGCAGAGGACAAGGAGGCATCTCCCTCTTCCTTCCTTCTCATCCTCCGAGACTCCAGTTAACACCTCTTCCAGGAAGCCTCCCTGGCCAGCTTAGCCAACCCTGGACAGTCCTCCATAGCCGACAACGGCCGCAAACACTGGGGTGAGAGTAAGGAGGTGTGACTGGGCCCCTGGTCGCTGGTTCAGCCATCTGGCCGCTGAGGGCAGACACAGAAAGTCCTTCATTTGACATTGCCCCAGGGGGTCCGGCCCAGTGCCGTCTGGATTCGCGGTGAGTATTGATCAACTTGGCCTCCTCTGGTGTCTCTGGTGAAATTTGTTAATGAGCATTGGTCAGTGTTTTCAAGAATTTTTGTGGTGCTTAGTTGAAGGCACTCAGACAGTGGGGCTCAGACCACTGCCTGTCTTTGATAATTGAATCCCCCATCCACTTCCCATCCATGCCCAGCGTATGGTCTTCTTTTGCAGAATCTCCACTCCAACCCAGCCCGTGACCATCAGAGAGGACTCTGGTTTTTTATTATCATCATTTTCTGCAGATGGCCTGCACACTTCATAAATGTTAACCGTGACTTATCACCAGCCCCAGCAACCCCACAGTCACGTAATGATAGTCATTACCTGGTGACAGTTTGATGGGCTGAGCGGTGGGAGCCGGTGATGCAGCATGGCCAGGGTCAGACACCTAGCCCAGCTGCTGCCCTGAGAGGGCACAGGGCCTGGGGTCCTCTGTGCTGCCTGTGCCCGGGCTGGGGCCCCATTGAGAAAGGGCTGGTGAGTGTGCCCTCTGCTCTGAGGTGTGGAGCCAGGGTGTAGGTGGTGGGCTGGCAATGCAAGGTCACTATGCTAACTTCTTGCAGCTGCTTAGTCAAATTACCCCCGGCTGGCAGCGCTCAGCATCAGTTGCTTATCATCTCACAGTTCTGGAGACCAGAGTCCAAAATAGAGATGTGGGCAGGCTTGGTGTTCTCCGGGGCTCCAAGGGTGCATCTGGTTCACGTGTCGCTCCCAGTTTTCGGTGTTGCTGGCCATCCTTGGGGTTCCTTGGGCAGTAGGTCTAGTACCCTGACCTTTGCCTCTGTGGTTACCTGGCTACCTTCTCTGAGTCTCTCTGTGTCCCTCCTCCTCTTACATGGATATCAGTCATGAGATTTAGCATCCACCCTGATCTGGTGTCAGGGCTTCCCTGATAGCTCAGTTGGTAAAGAATCTGCCTGCAATGCAGGAGACTCCAGTTTGACTCCTGGGTGGGGAAGATCCACTGGAGAAGGGATAGGCTATCTACTCCAGTACTCTTGGGCTTCCCTTGTGGTTCAGCTGGTAAAGAATCCACCTATAATGTGGGAGACCTGGGTTTGATCCCTGGATTGGGAAGATCTCCTGGAGAAAGGAAAAGCTACCTACTTCAGTATTCTGGCCTGGAGAATTCCATGGACTATACAGTCCATGGAGTCATAAAGAGTCGGACACGACTGAGCGACTTTCACTTTCTTTCTGATCTGGTATGACTTCATCTTAACTTCATTACGTCTGCAAAGACCCCATTTCCAAATAAGGTCACAAACACAGGTTCTGTGTGGACATGAACTTTAGGGTCACTATCAACTCCAGTGGAGTCACTGAGTCCAAATTTAGCCCCAGCACTGGCTCCTGAGGCTGCATCCCTGCCTCCCTCCTTCCTGTAAATGCAGGCCCCCCAGTCATTCTCTCTGTCCACTGGCACCTGCAGAAGCCAGATGAATGGAATGCTGTCTCCATGCCCCCACTGTGGGCTGACCCTGGTTAAGACAGGGGCCCCACTGAGAGTCCCCTCTGTGTTGGCTCGGCTTCATGGTCCTTCTGTGGGACCCCCTGGCTTTGGAGGAAGACAGATAGAGTCTGTTTCTGAGCAAGGGAGGCTGGAGACCCTCCTCAGTGGAGAATTGCTGGCAAGACAGAGAGTTGAGTCCAAGAAGCCAGGTCTGACCATGGGGAGGAGAAATATATAGGTGAATAAGTGAAAAAGAGATGGCAAGACACTGCTGGAAGTAACAGAGTCCCTTAAACAGGAAGCTAAATCGGAAAGTCTCTAGCTGGACTTGCCTGTTGGTCCGGTGGTTAAGAATGCCAATGCAAGAGACAAGGGTTCAATCCCTGGTCCAGGAGGATTCCACATGCTGAAGGGAAACTAAGCCCATACACCACAAATAGCCTGTGCTCTAGAGGCTGGGAGCCACAACCACTGAATCCTGCCTGTCCTAGAGCCCGTGCTCTGCAACCAGAGAGTAGCCCCTGCTCGCCTCAGTTAGAGAAAACCCACTTGCAGCAACGAAGACCCAGCACAGCCAAAAATAAATAATTAATTAAATAAACAAAGGAAGTATTTGGCTGGTGGGAAGAGGAGCCAAAGCTGGCCTGATCCTGTCACGGGAGGCAGGGGGACTGTGGTGGTTCCTCCTGGATCATCACAGAGTTCATGGCACATCAGTGTCAGGGAAGGCCACCCTGAGGCCAGGTCCGAGCACACTCAAAGATGTCCAGACCATAGACTGACCATCACCCTGACCCTGAGAGATGAGTGACGACTGCTTCTTTACCAGTCACACGTGAGCCTCACTCCGGCTCCAATCTTCTATAAAGCTGGTGAAGATCCACAATCACTGAACGATCCCCATGTCCCATTAGAATCTGACCCAGAGCAAAGCCTGGATTCCCACCCCAGATCACCAAGTACAAGCCCAAACCTATGCCATGCTCCTCCTCACACCTTCTTGCTGACACTCCGTGGCTCCCATATGCGTGATGCCCTAGCTGCTGTGAGACCAGAAACTCGACCTTATCTGAGTCTCAGCATGTTCCCGGCAGCCCTAGGTGGCAGGGCCTTGACTCAGGCTATTAAGCAGAGTTACCACTATGAGTGGTCTTTCGCATCAGGCAAGGAGCTCAGAGCTTTTATATGCATTGTCTCACATTATTTTTCCACATCAAACCTGGAGGTAGTTATTTAATACTGTGAGGTGGTGAACCAAGGCCCAGAGGAAACTGTGTTTTGGTTGTGTGTATTGACACCTGCTTGTATATTTGTACCCATTTCTGCCTGTGTGTATCTCTATTTATATCTGGTGAGTATCGATGTCTATGTGTATCATCTATGTGGACTTCATCTGTGTGTATGTCTGTGACTGTATCATGTCTATACCCACATCCTTATCTGCATCTCTATTGCTACCTTGACCTCTGGCTCTATATCTGCCCCCATCCCTATCTAATTGTGGATATCCATGTTTGTATATGCATTTCCATTTTCATTCAGCAATTACAAATAAGGAAACTGAGACCCAGAGTTGTTAAAGAGCCCACCCAAGGGCATTATTAGTGAGCTGTGGATCAGACAGTCTGACCCTCAAGCCTGTGTGTTTGGTCACAGGCTGTGTCCCCATGCCTAGAACTGTGACCCCCACATAGTAGGTGCTCAATAAATCCCTGCGGGCTGAACAAATGGATGGGAGAATTCATGGCTGCTGGGAATGGAGACTGCTACAGCTCTTAGGAGAGCACTTCAATAATATCCAGTAAAATTGGAATATTTATATTCTACAGCCTGTAACATCGCTCTTGGGGATACAAGCAAGGGAAACAATGACAGGTGTGTGCAGGGACATGAAAGGGATATTCATCACAATGCTGTCCCCATGTGTGACAGTGTGAAATGTCCAGGGACATGGAGGGTTTGCATCAATAAATGATGATGGTCAGTAAGGAGATCAAACTAGTCAATCTCAAAGGAAATCAACCCTGAATATTCACTGGAAGGACTGACGCTGAAGCTGAAGCTCCAATACTTTGGCCACCTGATGTGAAGAACTGACTCATTGGAAAAGACCCTGATGGTGGGAAAGATTGAGGGCAGGAGGAGAAGAGGACAACAGAGGATGAGATGGTTGGATGGCATCACTGACTCGATGGACATGAGTTTTAAGCAAACTCCGGGAGATAGTGGGGTCACACAGAGTTGGACATGACTGAGAGACTGAACAAAAATGTGTACATTATAGTGCTATGGGATATTTGCCAACTTCAATGGATCTTAGAATTATATGCTTTAGGAAGAGCAAGTTGCAAAGAGATTTGTTAAGATTGAAGGCAAAAGGAGAAGCGTGCAGCAGTGGTTAGGTAGTATCACCCGAGCAATGGACACGAATTTGAGCAAACTCTGGGAGACAGTGAAGGACAGAGGAGCTTGGTGTGCGGCAGTCCATCTAGTTGCAAGGAGCTGGACACAGCTTAGTGACTAAACAACAATGATAAAGAAATTCATTATGATAGTGTGTTGTTTATGTAAAGTTATAAAGCACTACTACTAATATGAGGTTGGGCAGATCCCCTGGAGAAGGGAAAGGCAAAAAAAAGTGTATATATGTGTGTATATATGACATTTATGTATTTCTATTTAGATATGTATATTTACATATTTAGAGACAGCAAGGACAAGATGGAGAAAGAGAAGAGAGACTGAGAGAGAGACAGACAGAGGGAATAAAAATGTGGGCAGGAGAAAGTGGTCACCTTGGGCAGCTGGAGGGCTGGGTTGCTTGAACCTCCAACTCTACTGGCAAAGTATTCATCTGAAAAAGGACTGAAGTACAAATAGCAAAACATGGATGCAATTTTCCCATGGGGTGCAGGTACCAAAGTGTCTGTTACATTGGTCTTTCTTTGTGCTTTTAAGCTTTTTGTACAAAGAACCTGTAGGAGAGGGCAGCCCTCAGAGTGGTGGGGGAAGCGGGAAGGAGCTTGGTGGGATGCAGCTATGCAGAAACCTGGAGACAGAAAATCTTAAGGATTTTTAGTTTTTTATAAATGAGACAGGAAGGTACTGAAGTTAACGAGCAGAAGGGGTGGAGGGGAAGAGCTGCATCTTTTAAAGTTCACTCTTTTCTCCACTGGTGATCATGTAACAGGCTCTGTTTCCTGGGGGCTAATCCCAAAAATTACTGCAAACGAGGGCTTACAGCAGCAGCTTTATTCCTTTACAGTCTGGAGGCCAGAAGCCCCAGGCGTCTGCAGGGCTGTGCTCCCTCTAAAGTCTCTGGGGAACCACCCTTCCTGCCTCTTCCAGTTTCTGGTATCCCCAGGTGTTTTTTGGATTCTGGCTGCATCCTTCCAGTCTCTGCCTCATGGTCGTGGAGCCATCCTCCCCACCGTGTGTGTCTGTGTCTAAATATCCTTCTTATAAGGACACCAGCCATTAGAAACCAGTAATGGCGTCATCTTAACTAGTGACATTGGCAACCACTCTGTTTCCACTCAATAAGGTCGCATTGTGAGAGCCTGGGTGGATGTGATTTGAGGGGACAGAGTTCATCCCAAGACTCAGGCTCGGGGAAGCAGAAGGTGGTTCATGAGGCAGTGGTGGCCCAGGAGGGCCGGTTCCAGCAGGGTGGCAGCTGGCTTTGGGATGTGGGGATTCCAGACGTACTGGGGGATTGTGTGGTCAGGACTTGGATGTGTGGGGAGGGGTGAGAAGCCCCTCTCTTCTTAAAGCAGGGGCTCACCTCCTTCAGGGACTCAGGCAACGAACGTAGGAGATGGGGCAGAACAAGACACTCCCTGGACATTGAACACTCCCTTCTACCTGTGTCTCCAGGTCTTGTTTTGGCGGGGTTCAAGTCCCAGTCTGAGGTTTCACTTCCAGAGAACGAGTCAGAGCTCAGAGATGGACCCCAGTTTTCAGGGTGTCCATGGGTTCCTGTGAGATGATGGCAGGAAGGCCCACATTCATGTGGCCACAACAAAGGACCATGGAGTCGGAGTGAGAGAGGATGGTGGTGTCCAGAAGAGCAGGAATTTCCTGTCTCAGTCCTGGAAGGGCCAGCTCACTCCCGGCCTCTTCCTGAGCCTCTGCAGATTTGTGTGGACACATGTATATTGTGTGTCCATTGTGATGTGCCTGTATGAGTGCTCGTACATGCTCATGTGTGTGCATGTGGCACATGTGCATGCGTGTGTATGTGTGCATGTCTTTGTAAAGGCCCCCCCCACCCCACCGCCCAGGTGGTACATGAGCATTGTGTGTGCACATGTGTACATGTGTGCATGTGTGTGAAGGTGTGTGCATGTCTCTGTAATGGCCTCCCCCACCCCACTGCCCAGGTGGTACATGAGCATTGTGTGTGCACATGTGTACATGTGTGCATGTGTGTGAAGGTGTGTGCATGTCTCTGTAAAGGCCTCCCCCACCCCACCGCCCAGGTGGTACATGAGCATTGTGTGTGCACATGGGTACATGTGTGCATGTGTGTGAAGGTGTGTGCATGTCTCTGTAATGGCCTCCCCCACCCCACTGCCCAGGTGCAGGGCCTTCCTGTCTCATCCCTGGTGCACGTGCTTGCCCCGGGCGAGGCTGGTTCTGAAGTCGCACAGAGGGAGCCAAGGACTCTGTGTTCCTGTGGCTCATCCCTCCAGTGTGCTGGGCCTTAGGCTCCCAGGAGGCCCTTGAGGACGGCCAGTGGTAGCACTGGGTGAGGACCACGAGTGCCTGTTCTCCCCAAAAAGCCTTAGAGTTTGGGACTGATGCTAAGGCAGGCTGGAAAGTGGTGGCTGCATCGTAGATTCCTTCACTGAGGTTGGCAGGTGGACCACATGGGCTGGGGTCACCAGAACTGATGGGAAATGTGCTTTGCACACACCCACCCTTCCCGCAGGTAACACAGCGGTTTGACTCTTGCATCTCGATGTAACATGACAGCGATGGTCATTCAACTGGGCTTGGTCACTGAAACCCTGTCCTCCTACGGTGTGTTGGTGGAGAGCTGCAGGCAGGGTGAAGTGCGTCTCCGGACAGTTCCTTCCATGGAGCCCACTCCCTAGGCAGTGGGTGCATGTCCTGTCCATGCAGGGAGGTATGAAGGTGCGGTCCCCTCCCTCAGGAATTCAAAGTCCATTGATGAAGTTGGAAATATAATAAAAACTCTGGTGTGAAAGGCTGTCAGCCAACCCTATGACTGAAGGGGCAAGACTCACTCCAGATGAACCAGCTGTGTGACTCTGGCCAATGATTTAACATCTCTGAGCTTAGCTTCTTCCTTTTGAAATAATGAAAATGAAAATGCCTACCTTCAGGGCAAGGCACACCATTCAGTAAGTTAATAGCTGTAATGGGCTCAGAACAGTGTCTGACCCACAAAGCTCTCTATACATGTTGCCTATTATTCCTAATAGTTGATATTTATCAGCCTTCATTGTGTGCTAGACACTCAGCAAAGCATTTTATATTCATTCTGTCTTTAATCCTCAGAGCAAAACTCTGAGTGCTGAATGTCTATCCCATGGGCTCATATCCAGCAAGTGACCCCTGGGGCCTTGGCCACTTCCTCAAGGGCTCGGAGGCCCCAGGCATACTTGCACCCTCCTCCCCCTCCCCCCAAGTCACACTGTTTGGTGACAAATGAAGGAGGCAGAGGGTGCTCTGTCGTGTATACCAGCATTACCGCAGGTCAGAGGAGATCGGCCGGCGTTACCACATCCAAGCCTTGTCTGCTCATTACATGACAGTCCCATCATCAGGAGATGAACTGTTGCAAGGAATAGTGACTTTATTCAGATAGCCAGCCGTCTGAGAAGATGGCAGGCTAGTGCCCTAGAGGACCAAGAGAGTGGGAGAGGAAGTGAGAAAGTTAAGTAAAAAGTCCATGGTGGTGGCTTAGTTGCTAAATGGTATCCAACTCTTTGTGACCTCATGGACAGCAGCACATCAAGCTTCCCTGTCCTTCACTATCTCCCTGAGTTTGCTCAAACTCATCCATTAAGTCAGTGATGCCGTCCAGCCATCTCATTCTCTGTCATCCCCTTCTCCTCTTGCCTTCAATATTTCCCAGCATCAGGGTCTTTTCTAATGAGTCAGTTCTTTGCATCAAGTGGCTAAAGTATTGGAGCTTCAGCATCAGTCCTTCCAGTGAATATTCAGGTTGATTTCCTTTAGGATGGACTGGTTTGAACTCCTTGCTGTCCAAGAGACTCTCAAGAGTCTTCTCCAGCATCACAGTTTGAAAGCCTCAATTCTTCGACGCTCAGCTTTTTTTATAGTCCAACTCTCACATCAACACATGACTACTGGAAACTATAACTTTGACTAGATCTCCTGCTTGATAGGTAGATTCTTTACCACTGAGGCACCTGGGAAGCCCAAAAAGCCATTGGTCTTGCAAAATGTCTCTTGGATTGGCCAGCATTGGTGGGGGAGGGCATGTGTTAATTTCTTCTTTTCTGCAGCCATTGGCAGGTGGACAGGGTCAGAAGGTCTCTGTGAGCTGAACAGAGGCACTTTAATGTTCAGACAGAGGGGCAGGTTCCCTGAGACAGGCCATTATGTTTGTTTACAGCTAGAGACAGAATCCTTTTAGTGATTATAATAACAAAAGCAACAGAAAGCAAAGGTTAAAGCAAAAGAAACAGATCAACATGGAATCAGGTTTTACTCTTCCCTGTTATACTAGGAGCCTCCCAGTCGTGATCCGTTGTAATTCTCTCAACCACTGACACCTTCCAGATGGAAAATCTGAGGCCCAGCAGACTGAAATAACCTGCCCTTGGTTCCAAAGGAGGAGGGGCTGGAGCAGAATTTGAGGGGCCCTTGGCCAAGGAAATGGCAACCCACTCCAGTATCCTTGCCTGGAAAATCCCATGGATGGAGGAACCTGGTAGGCTACAGTCCATGGGGTCGCAAAGAGTCGGAGATGACTGAGCGACGTCACTTTCACTTTGGCCTTAGCCACACAGTTTTCCCCGCCTCTACCACCAGGCATCCTCGGGATCATGCCATGAGTCCCAGGGGCACAGCCATGAGTGGGGATGTGGGCCCGGGAGAGAGGAAGGAGAGGGGAAGTCTGAGATGCAATCTGATGTGCACGTGTGTGCTGGCTCTTGTCCATACAGAGGTGAGGGGGACACTCGTGTTGTCAATGCCATCACCACCTGACAGTCTTGGCAAGGGGCATAAACACTGTGTGGAGTTAGATTTAGAAATAAAATCTGACCAAAGTTGCAAAATCCTTCTAAATCATCCTGAGCAGAATTGATCTGTGAGGCAGCTTGAATTGTTTCCAGAGTTTTGTTAGGACAAGAATGTGGACTTGGACAGAGTGTGCTCACAGGTGACTCAGAGAGCCAGGGCCACCTGGTCATGTGGACATATCCCTTCCCACTACAGGCCAGGAGGGGCTGGGGCAGGGACAGGGCTTTCAGGAGGTGATGGAGGAAATGACCAGAGGCTGACCTGTGTGAGCTAGGAGCCTGAAGTGGGCAGTTGTTCTCAGATATGAACTAGGGCAGGTACTCACAGGTGTCACCTAGGAACCTGGTGCAAGTGGGTGCTCACAGGTGTGACCTAGGAGCCTGGTGTGGGTGGGTGCTCACAGGTGTGACCTTGGAACCTGGTGTGGGCATGCACTCACAGATGTCACCTAGGAGCCTGGTGCAAATGGGTGCTCACGGGTGGGCACTGAAAGTATAGACAAGGTCTGGGACATTCTCTCACTAGCAGACGCTCTTACCCGCTGGGACCCAGGTGGGCCCATTCAGACCCAACCACGGGTCACAGAGGGGTCCTCACCACGTGTCTGTCTAGAGCAGGTGGGGCTGGCAGCTGTCTGTGGTGCTGACTGGTCTCGGCAGCATCTTCCATCTGTGATGGGCAGGCTCCACACTATTCTAAGTGGTGTCTCATTCTTGGGCCAAAGCATAGGCTTTTCCATGTGACTCAATATTTGTTTTGGGCCAAAATTGAATACAATTCACCCTCTTGCAGAGGAAAAAGGAACAGTGTGGGATACACTTAAAATGCAGCAAAAACGAATATTTGGCTCTGGGGATCATGAGGGGATTAAGGCTGCCTGCCAATGGGAGGGCTTTGGGGGACTCTTAATCCTCTGGGGTCAACTGAATCTGCCATTTCCTCCCAATGTGGCACCTTTTTTGGGCAGGGGGCCCAGGACCTCTCCTCTCAGTTTATGCCTGCAGCTCAGCATCCTTCTGTCTCAGTCCCCTGACCTTACAGACCTGACATGCTGCCACTTCTGTCTCCTGAGCCCCCAAGAGGGTCTGGGGTCTGGCCCAGTTCACCTCATCTGCTCCCTTGCAGCCCAGAGGGTCCTGAACATACTCGCAACCACATGCTCCAGAATGGTTCAAGAGTCCAGCAAAGGCTGTCCATTACCACGTCCACCCCAATGCCTCCTATCCTCCCATGGAAATAACCCATTCAGTCGTCATCTGTTCAGTGTATTAGATGTACCAGCTTCCAGCTTGTCTCCAAGGGATTTGGCCAGGATGGATAAAGGAGGGAAAGTGCCCTGGGTGGATTGCAGAACTACATTCCATGGGAAGATTCTACTTCGGAATGCAGAGGGAGTGGAGGCGTCCCAGGTGAGCCCAGGTGTGGATGCCTGGGGAGTGTTGGGGCCAAAGGGAGGTGCTGGGCTGTGTCTGTCTAGGGAGGGAGTAAGGAGTACAGCCAGGTGGATGGGATGGAGAACCAGGATGCCAATCACCCTTGGAACCCCTGGCTTCCCTGTGTCTCCCTATGCCAGAAGTCCCCACTGCCCCATCTGCCCAGGGAAGACCACCCCACTTGCTCCCCCCACCCCCATGGATGTTTCTCAACATAGTTTTCTGCTCCCAGGATGTGACACAAAGGTGCTGGGAAGACTCCTGCATGAAGGGGAGGAGTGACTCATCTGAAGTGCTCATCAGGACCCTTTCCCTGGGTCCTGATAACTCAGCACTTCAGAAGAAAGGGAGAGAGAAAGAGACAGAGGGAGACAAGAAGGGGAGGGCTGGGAAAGGGAGAGGAGAAAAAAAAAGAAAAAGTGAAAATATCCCATGTGAGGGTATGAGAATGGAGCTTCGATCAACCGAGAAGGCAGACAGGAGCATCTTGTCTGCTCTGTGGACCATCCAGCCGTGATTCTGATCTGCCCAGCCCCTCTCCTCCTGCCCCAGGCATTTCAGTTCCACCCTCACCCCCTCACTCCCCTCATGTCTGTAAACACTTCTTTATCATGAGTTTTATTTCCCCAGGGCTCACTTGAGGGGTAGGAATGGGTCCATAAATGAACCAATCATTCATTCAAAACACATTTGTCAAACTCCCACTAGGTTTCAGGATCTCATCTAAGCAGACAGGGGGACAAAGACAAATGAAACCAAGTCCAGGGGGTCCAGGATGGGAGACGCCTGAGTGTGGATGTGGCAAGGACAGATGGTACATGCGGCAGAAGGAAAGTGGCCCTGAGCACAAATGCCTGGGCTAAGGGAACCTTGGGTTGAAGACAAAGGTAGGGAAGAGTCTCCATTCTTGAAAACACCAGCAGGTCAGGGATTTTTGTCTGTTTACCTGCTCCCCTGAAGGAGGAAATGGCAACCCATTCCAGTAGTCTTGCCTGGAGGATCCCATGGACAGAGGAGCCTGGCAGGCTACAGTCCACGGGGTTGCAAAAATCTAGACAGGACTGAGTGACTGAACACATGCACATCTGATGCTCTACACTCAGCACCTAGGACAGCACCTGGGGGGGGGGGTGGCGTGGGGCAGTGTTGGTGCTCAAGAACTATTAGTTGAAAGAGTGATGAATATCAGAGAGAAGGGGATGCAGACTTGTCAGGAGGAGGGAAGAGCTCATGAATGGTGCTGGTGGTTTTGTAACTATGTCCAAGGGAACAGGCAGGACTAATGCCAGGGGCCAGTCTAAGGGTGTAGGGAGCTATGAGAGGTTGTTAAGCTGGAGAGGAAGAAAGATCAGAGCACTGTTTAAGGGTGATGCAAGAGGTCAGGATACCTGGCCTGGCTGATGTAAGGGTCAGGATAGAGCCAGAGGGAGGTGGCAGGGATAGAAAATCAGATGGAATCCTCTGCTCTCACTCAGCACAGCAGCTTATACATTTACATACTTGTCATCTCTGGTCCAGTCCTGGAGGAAGGGGGCTCCAGAGGGAATTAATATTTGCTGAACATCTACAATGCATGGGTCTCTGGTACCCAGGGGCATCCACATGTGTGTTCTTTCAGCCCCTGGTAGTGCAGGCAGGTACCCTCTGTTCTGCTCTGGCTCACCTCTCATCCAGGAACAAAGAGCCTAGTGTGTGTAGCTTAGCTGCTCTGTTGTGTTTGACTCGTTGCAACCCCAAGGACTGTAGCCCACCAGGTTCCTCTGTCCTTGGGATTCTCCAGGCAAGAATACTGGAGTGGGTTGCCATTTCCTTCTCCAGGGGGATCTTTCTGATCCAAGGATCAAACGCGGGTCTCCTGCTTTGGCAGGTGGGTTCTTTACCATCTGAGCCACCAGGGAATAACCCAGTCATACATTTTTTAAAGTGAACCAGCTCTGAAACCAGGTGGGGTTGTAGTTTCTCCAGCGTTCATTGTGTTTTAAAATGTGACTTATCCTTTTAAATGTTTATTGTACACCAATTTACACCCAGTGCTCCATTTAGATTTTGCTGATGAGAGGTGGGAGGAAAAAATCTCTCCTCCGTTTCACAAAGACCCAGAGGGCAACCATTTACGTGGCTTTCAACTTTAATCAGGGGCTTGCTGGAACCTGGAATCAGCAGTAAAATTGTCCTCAAGAATGCCTCCAAGATGAATCACTGATATTTATATTTGCACTTACAGTATTATTGCTGCCGAGGAGTCATCCTAGGCTGTTAGGGAAAACGTAGGATTTGTCCAAATGCCCCAGAAGCTGCCTCCCCTCCTGTTTCCAGTTAACAGAGGTGCCTTGGGCCACACACCAGAGTTTTACTCATTTGGAAAAATTTGGGAGCTCTCAGGATGAGAGGGTAAAATCCACTTATCATGCTGCCCACTGTGAGCACCTATCACATGTCCAGATCACACGCCTGGATTATTTAGGGCTCCCAAACCACAGAACCAGCCCTGGCGGCATTTGCTTCAACGTCCGCAAAGTGTAATTAGTTGTAATTAGGTGGGGCTCTGGTTTCTGGTTTTTATGGGTAAATCATATCGAATCACCCCATGAAAAGCAGTGATGAGCCTGGGGGGCATGTGTCCGCTATTATCTGATATGAAAACAGCGGTAATAACAACAAATCTAATATATGTGGAATCCTCAGGCGCACACAAGGTTGCTATTAAGTCATTAATCTGTGTGAGCACAGGGAGGCTCATTTCTGATAGGGAGGTCCATGGGGAAACTGAGACTGGGGTCAGGGATAGCCCCTTTCTCCTTGGCTTCTCTCTGCTAAAGAATTTTTGTCATAACTCGAGCTCTCCCAGAATGACTCTCTGACCCCCACTCAGAGGTTATGAGAGCAGAATAGCTCGGTCCACGCAGGGGGTAGGATTCAATGCTATTGGTTGACACCTCTCGGGACAATGGAGCTGAATCCTGTCTGCAGCACGTAGATAGGTGCCCGTGGACTGCAGCAGGACTCCAGTAAGAAAATAAACAGCAATTTTGTAGGAATAAGGAAAATCACAAAATCAAGTTGCATTTTCAAAGTTGTTGCTCAGTTGCGGCCCCACGGACTGCAGCACTTCAGGCTTCCCTGTCCTTCACTGTCTCCCAGAGTTTGCCCAAGCTCATGTACATTGAATCGATGATTCCATCCAACCGTCTTATCCTCTGCCACCCTGTTTTCCTTTTGCCTTCAATCTTTTCCAGCATCAGGGTCTTTTCCAATGGGTCGGCTGTTTATTAACTTTGTGAGATTACTTTAGAAATAGTAATGGCGAACACTTGAGAAGCTCTAAGTGCCACGTGCATTTCTAAGTGCTTTGCAGGAATGCCAGAGAGCCTCCTACAGTCTCTGGGTGTGACCCTGACCTTTGCAGATGTCAAGGGTTAAAATGAGTTGATACTAGAGTAGGGTGGCCCTGCTCTGATGACTGATATCCCTGTAAGAATAGGGAGCAGAGGACGTGGAGGGGAGTGGTGAAGACGGGTGACAAGCCTCTGCAAGCCGAGGACTCTTAGCAACCTCCAGACGTTGCAAGAGGCAGGAAGGGTTCCCCCCCAGATTCTCAGAGGGAACATGACTCTGCGACACCTGGATCTCAGCTGTCTGGCCTCCAGAACCAAGAGAGTTCAAGTCCTTGGTTTGTGGCATTTTATCATCACAGCACCCGAAAACTCATAGGGTGACTGTGAACTTCTGGTACTAGTGTTTTCCTCAAATCGTGATTTCACATTCGTTATCTGGTTGGATGTTTGCTGGATCCTGTGTGTTTGGTCTGGCAAATACTTACTGCTTTATCTGAAAAGGGGCCTGACGGGGCTCAGAGAGGTTGAGTCGTCAGCTCCATGTCACACAGCTTGACTTGGTCAAGAGGCTGCTTTTGAAGGAGCTACTTGGACCTCCCCTGCCCCAGCTGTCCAGACTCCTTACAGGTCGGTGCCCATGTCAGATAACACAGGCAGGGAAGACCTGCAGCGTGTGTTGTGGTTTCCTTTAAATAGAATCATGCACGTCGATCAGATGGCAGGATCGTAAATTACACTTCACATTGCGGCAGGTGGGTGGAATCTGGTGGGCAGCTACCCCCTCCACCCACTTCCCCCCCACCCAGGAGCATTTCACCTACCTCTACTGGAGTGTGAGCTTCACTGGGACACAGAAAGCCTATGATTATCATCAAAATGGTATTGTGTGTTTGGTAATTAGTCATGGCCCTAGTTCTAATGGAAACACTATAAAGAAAAAAAAAGTGCAGTGTTTGTGTCATGTAAGACAGTGGAGCTCTGGAGAAGGAAATGGCAACCCACTCCAGTTTTCTTGCCTGGAGAATCTCAGGCGCAGAGGAGCCTGGGGGGCTACAGTCCATGGGGTCGCAGAAGAGTTCAGTACGACTCAGCAGCTGAGCACAAGTACAGGCAAGAAAGTGGAGGGAGGGGACCTTGTGCTCCAACAGCCTAAGAGGCTCCTTCTCCACCTCTGGCTGCTTGTGTTTGTCCAAAGAGGTACTGAATGCAAAGGTTTAAAGGAAAATAAAACAGACAGCTAGTGGGGAGCTCCTGTATAGTGCAGGGAGCTCAGCTGGGTGCTCTGTGATGGCCTGGAGGGATGCGATGGGAACGTGGGCTAGGGAAGCTCAAGAAGGAGGGGATATGTAAATATATGCACACATACATACATATAACTGATTTATGTTGTTGTGCAGCAGACACTAACACAACATCATAAAGCAATTATCTTCCAATGAAAAAAAAAAGAGGAAACTAAGAAAAGAAAGGAGAGTCCAGACATTTGATTCTCAGGGTCAGATCTTGTGCTCACAGGCAGCCTGATGGGACAGAGTCACAGGGTGAGGACTCTTGGGACAAAGGCAGATCTACGGGGTTAGTGGGGGTCTGGGGGCCTTTGAACGAGGATGCAAGAGTTGGGGAAGACACTCTCCACCTGCAGACAAGACCCCAAAGGAGGGTTTCCCCATGCACCTCCTGTGCCTGCCAGGAAGCCCAACAGACAGTGAATAAAAGGATCTGAAGACTCTTAAGTCCCGCTTCCTCCCCACCCTACTGGTCATCCCCCTGTGCTACCCATGTTTCCCACAGCATCAAAGCCCCCCTGGTGACCTCCCACCTGCCTGGAACCTCTCCTGGCAAGTCTCTATGGGGTCATCAACCTGCAAGCTCTCTGAGTCTCTGAGTCCCGTTCTCTTTAGGTTTTATGGAGGTTCCCTTATGCAGGTAGTGTGGTGGTGGTGTTTAATGACTGATTAAATCACCGGCCACTGGTGATGGATTCTGTCTCTAGCCTCGCTTTCCTCGGGGGTCTGGGGTGAGATTGAAAGTTCTAATCCTCTAATCACAGGGTTGGTTCCCCTGGCAACCAGCCCCATCCTTAGTTGACCTGGGGGCTCCTCCAAAGTCATCTCATTAACATAGCAAAAGGCTCCTTCCCAGCTCTTTTCACTTAGGAAATGCCTAGGGTTTGGGGAACTCTGTGCTGGGAACCAAAGAAAGACAAAAGATATACTTTTAATTACAAATCACAATGTCACACATAGTGACCCCCCCAGAGAAGAGAATTTTGCTTGAGTGCTCAATCAAGTCCGACTCTTTGAGACCCCTTGGCTGGAACCCGCCAGGCTCCTCTGTCCATGGCATTTTTCAGGCAAGAAGACTGGAGTGAGTTGCCATTTCCTCCTCCAGGGTATTTTCCCCACCCAGGGATTGAACTTGGGTCTCCTGAGCCTCCTGCATTGACAGGCAGATTCTTTTACCACTGTGCCACCTGGGAAGTCCCCCAGACATGCCTGTTTATGTAGACTGGTGAGAAAACCAGGCCCGGATCAGGACTGGGTCCTTGGGGGGAGCTGGTGCTTGCTCCTGTGTTTCAGTTCAGAAACACTGTCCTGGTGGCCTGTCTCTCTTTGCTTCAGGCCAGATTATGTCCCCATCTCCCAGATTCCTTTGTTGAAGCTCTAACATCTAACGTATTAGAAGATGTATTTGGAGATGCGGCTTCTGAGAAGGTAGTTGGGGTTCACTGCAGTCCCAAGGGTGAGGGCTGATCCCACAGGAGGCATCCCTCTAAGAAGAGGGGGCTTCCCTGGGGGCTCAGACAGTAAAGAATCTGCCTGTGATGCAGGAGACCTGGGTTCCATCCCTGGGTAGAGAAGATTCCCTGGAGGAGGAAATGGCAACCCACTCCAGCATCATTGCCTGGAGAATCCCATGGACAGAGGAGCCTAGAGGGTTGCAGTCCATAGGGTCGCAAGGAGTCAGACACAACTGAGCAACTAATACCTTCTATTGAGAAGAGAGACCAGAGAGGTGGCTCACTCTGCCATGAGAACACACAGCAAGAAGCTGGCCGTCTTCGTGATGGGAGGTGAGCCCCTTCCTAGAATGGCACCTCTAGCCTCCAAACTGTGAGACCCCGGATTTCTGCTGGTTAAGCCACCAGCACCAGGAGTCTAGTCCGGGCCCCTCTGCAGACTCTGCCCTGAGAGCTCCCAGAACCGTCAGAGATGCTGTGTAACAGACACTCTCCTGTTGCTGCCGTCGCTGGCCTGTGAGGCACTCCTGCTCTGAGGGGAGTCTGGCCGTTGGACGATCTGCACCACTGCAGTATTAGGAGCTCCTTTGTTGCAAGGGTGGGCTGCCGGGTGGGGTGGGGGTCTGCAGAATCTCTGTGCTGCCCACCAGAGCAGGCAGACATCTGGGACAGTCTTGTGATGCTGCTTCTCTTTCCCACACACACGAGATCTCACCACCAGCCTGCAGGCACATCTTCCTCTTTTCCTCCAGCATATGGTATTCAGAAGACGACAGGTCTGCCAAGACATCGCAGGTCCCTCCACGGGTGAGGTGGCTTCCCCACAGCTGGAGAAGCCACTCTCCACGTGGCCTGTTGACAGATGGCCTGGGGGTGGGGACGGGTGCTGGGAACCGGGCTTCCACGTGGAAGCCTAGCAGATGCCTCATGCCCCTTTTCATGTTGGTGTGATTTGCACTCAGCCTGGGGAGCTGCTCAGGCTGTGGTTGCTGCAAATCTCGTTCCAGAACAGTCCCCTGTCCATCCAGACGGGGCAGCAGGGACAGCCTCGTGTGCACCGGGAAAGAGATATGGACAGGTGTGTCTCCATGGGCCAGGGTCCAATGTGCTCCTCCAGTGAGCTGGGTTTGCACACATGTCTAGAGCAGGGTTTCCGTTGCCCTCCCCTCTGAACACGTCACCAGCCTCTGGCTGCTGGCGTGGAAAGCACAGGTGTCAACAGGAGACCATGGCAGGATTATGTCGCATCTCAGGTAGAAGGTGATGGACAATTCTTGGCACCTGCACCTCGGGAGCCTGGGGGCTGACTAGGAAAGCCCAAGGAATCTCACAACCTGCCAAGGAGAGCTGAGGCCCTGGCTCTCGGCGACCCTGAGGCCAGGCTCCTCCCAGGGTGTGCCGTGGGGTGGGGGGGGGGTCTGATGGGGTGTGTGATTTGGCTTTGCCACCTTGCCATTCTTGAGAAAGAATCTTGGAAGAAAGAAGCCTCATGTTGATATATAGCAGAGATAACAGAGCATTTTAAAGCAATTATCCTTGAGTTAAAAATAAATAAATTTTTTAAAATAGAAGGAAGCCTGAACCCTGCTGGGCTAGAATTGTTGAGGCAGTCTGAGCCCGGGTTGGAAAAGAATTTCCAGCCACACAGCATTTCAGAAGGGAGTGAGTTTACTAAGAACAAAGAGCAGAGATAAAGTGGACACTATGAATGCAGTGGGCCAACAGTTCCTGACAGACCAGGGAGTCGACTGGTTTTGTGAGTTAATAGCCAAATTTTATAGATTCAAGACATATAATTCCTGCCATTCCTGCTGGAAGGTTGGCACTAGGTGATTGGTTTGGGTGCTATAGAGTGTTTACTGGAGTGGGCATCTTTGCCTAATTGAGAGTCAGGAAGCCTGCTAGTGATGATCAGGGGACTTTTCGCAATGGTTACAAAGGGGCGCAGTCAGCATCAGCTACACCTGTGGCCTTGGGGGCAGGACTCAACAAGGAGGGAGGAGATGCCACTCTGAGCCAGGTAAGGATGGAGACAAGGGAGGGATTCTTTACAAGGCTAAGCAGCAGGTCCTGGGGATGGACAGGGGGTGGGGTGAGAATCAAGCCTGGCTCTGGTTTCTGGCTGAGGTCCCTGACAGGTGAGGAGAAGTGGAGAGAAACAGGACCCCAGAGGCTGGCAGGATCAGCCCTGTCTACCTCTACTGCCTAGACCGGGTGAGAACCTGGTGCCAGCATCCTCTTTTAATCTGGGCTTAGCCAAGGAGCCCTGTTTCACTCAGGTGGCTTCCTAGGAGGGTACCCGGAGGGCTGTGTGTTATAAGCAGAGGATCAAGGTGCCAGAGAATTTACCTGTCCTTCTGGGGGTTATTTAGGGATGTTACCAGGAGCAAAGAGGTATTATCAGAGGATATTATGGAACACTGGGCAAGCCCCATGAGGGAACGAGAGTGAACAGAGAGATTTACATGAAAGTCATTCAGGGAAGACTTCCTGGAGGAAGTGACTCTCCAGCTCAGTGTTGCTGGGTGTGTAAGAGTTGGAAAAGGGGGGAAGCGCATTTCATGCAGGTAGAATATCATTAGCACAGCATGCTTAAAGGGGTGGGAAGGCAGTAAGAGGCAGAGGCTATTCCACCCTACATGCAATCCTTAGGGGCCTGCCTAAGGAAAAGGGCTTTTGGTCATACCTCCAAGACCATCTTCTAGAGGGACAAAGTCCACTAGGGTCCTGTCCACCCACCAGGGTCAAGAACAGATTGCTGGGGCCCTTCCTTTTCAGGTGAGATACTGCCTATGGCTCAGGGATGAAGACCTTTTCTGTCTCTCTCTTTCTCAGCTGCCAAAGGAAGGTCCCTAATCATACTTGCTTCCATCACTGTAATCAAAAATGAACTTTAGGCAACTTTCTCTCTGTGTAATTTCTCTAGCTTTACAGACAAGCTAATTTACAGTAGAGCAAATGTCAGCAATACATCACAGCTTCCTTGTCTCTGTTCTTGGAAGGCTGGGCTCGGAGGCCAGGGGCTTAAGAGCAGGTGCATAGAAGTCAGCAGGCTGGTGGAAGGAGTTGATTAGGATAGTGTCCAGGAGAACATGGAGGAGGGAGGAGGGATTTCATCTCACTCTCCCTTTAAAATGGTACAGACAGGCTCAGAGAGGAAAGCAGAGAGATTTCTGAAAGGTCAGAGCTGTAAAAACAGTAAGAGCCTAATTCAAGGCTTTTGCTATTTTTAATCTATTTCATAGAAATCAGGAAGGAAAGTCTTCTGCGTCCCTGGAGTCCCTGAACAAAGGAGCTGGGTGTTCAGTCTTGGCATTCAGTTATCATTCATTTGCTCTTTAGTCTTTTTCCAGTAGACACTTCTTGATCCTGGCAGCAGGCAGCCTTGTGTGGTGGAGTGAGCTGTGGGTTAACCACGTACCATTCGGCTTTACCGAATGAGCAAGGTACTTAACTCCTGTGAGCCTCACTTTCCTTATTTTCTTTCAACAACCTGATGACTGGTCAACACTTTTTGAGTTGTTGTAAGCTGGTTCACCATGGTGATTGCTTCCCCCAGACCACCTCTTGTAATCTTTACAATAACTCTGTGAAGTGAGCACTATTTTGTCCATTTTTCAGGGAAATAAACTGAGGAGCAGTGAGATTAAAATAACTTATTCCTAACATCACTTAGAGGTAACTTGACAGAACCAGGTAGCCTGGTTCCAGATTTGAGAAACTAATCACTCAGCTAGTAGGATATTTTTATTAAGTTAGGGAAGTGATGCTTGCCTCAGACAGAGGTGGGGGGTTAGAGCAGATGATGTGTATAAAGCACCCAGCACAGGTCCTAGAATAGAGTCAATAGTGGATGGATAGTGACAATGATGATGACGTTGATAATGACGATGGTGATTATGGTGATGACAATGGTGATAATGACAATGATGGTGGTGGTGGCAATCAAGGTGAAAGTGATAGTGATGATGGTTGTGATGGTGACGGTAATAATGGTGATGATGTAGCAATGACGGTAGTGATAAAGATGGTGATGATGGTGGTGATGAGGCTGATGATACCCATGAAAAAGTGCCAAGTCTTCTGACAGTTGCCTGGGATACTGAGAAAGAAAATGCAACCTATGATGACAGGAAAATCTGGTGAAAAAAAAAAAAGAAAGAAAACTCAATGTCCAATCAATCATTTCAATAACCATATGACAGAAAATGGAACTTTATACCAGGTCAGTGGCCATGGATGTGTGAAGTTGTAAGGTTGGGATAAATGTTGGAGGCAAAGCCAATGGTACATGTTAAAGGGCTGGATAAGGACATGAAGACAGGGCTTCTTGAACTTGGCACTGTAACATTTGGGGCTGGATCATTCTTAGTTGTCTGGGGTGGAGGGGGCTATCCTGTGTACTGTTGGATTTGAGCAGCACCTCCGACCTCTATGTACGAGATGCCAATAGCACATTTTCTCTGTTATGACAACACAATTGTCTTCAGACCTTGCCTGATATCCTCTGGCGGGGGAGGCACCCAGTTGAGAACCAGTAAGGAAATGGCAACCCACTCCAGTGTTCTTGCCTTGAGAATCCCAGGGACGGGGAGCTTGGTGGGCTGCCGTCTATGGGGTCGCACAGAGTCGGACATGATTGAAGTGACTTAGCAGCAGCAGCAATGTAGGGAAAGAATAGAATTGGTGATAGTTCTTGGACCTCTGATTTAAGGAGTTGGGTGCATGGTGTTGTCATTTGCTATAAGGGAATTTTTGCCTCTTTTGTTTACTGCTGTGGCCCACCACCTAGAACCATGCTTGCCCATAGTAGGTACTCAATGGGTATTTGTTGAATGAATGAATGATTGACTGAATAGAGGAAGGTTGGGGGAATAATAGTTTCTGTTTTGTTTTCTATTTTGTGTGTGCGTTGGGGGAAAAATGATTTTGCTTTAGGCAAAGTAAGTTTGAGATCTCGCAAATGTCCCAATGCAAATATTGAGTTGTCAGTTAAACATAGAAGTCTTGAGCTTCTGGGAGATATCAAGAGATAAATCCTGGGAGTCATCAGCATGTCCACAGTGTCTAAATCTCTGGGACTGTCTGAGGTCTCCTAGGGCAGGAGAGAAAACACAGAGAAGCAAAGAGAGAACAGGGAAGACTCCTGGAGAGTCAAACACATAGGATTTAGGGAGACAATGAGCAACATGTTTCAGAGACGGAGGTGACGGTGGTCAGGGAGATGCAGGAAGGGCAAGGTTAGGGAGGTGTCCTACGAGTTGAGAGAATGATATATTGAAAGGAGGGAGTGGACAGCATGTTGAGTTCTGCCTAGAAGAAGAGTTGTTGAAACAGGGATGTGGCCATTGGAGTTGGATTCATGGAGTCCTGGGTGGCTTGGGCGTAAGCCAGTCCAGCAAGATGGAGAAGACAGAAGCCCTTTCACAATGAGTTCCAGAGACATCTGGCCTCGGGGCAGGAGAGGGTCTGGAAAGGTTTGCTACAAAGTTTGCCAAGAAAAGGAAGAGTGAAAGAAAAGAAATGTGCAGTGTAAGGACATATAAAACATATTCTGACATTTGTTAGAGCAAGAAAGAAGAATTTGTTCAAGACTATTGCAATAGGGGAGGGAATATAACTCCAGGGACAAGTGGGAATTTAAAGCCAATGGGAAGAATGAGGGATCAGTGCATGGAAAATTACTGAGAGGAGCTATTAAGGTTAACATATTCTTGGTAAAGCTGACTTAAGTGGATTCATACTAAGGAAGAACAAGATCAAGACCGAGTCAAGAAGGGGATGCAACGAAACTAAACTTGGTTAAGAAAGGAGTCTTTGTCAAGTGTCACAGGTAGAGTTTTGAAGGAGGGAGACCCTGGAGCATGTTCTTACCGCAGTGGGCATGGCCATGGAGAGCTCTGCCTTTTCTGGTGCTGATCCTTGGGGGGCACCGCATTCAGCAGGCCAGAGAAAAAGAGAGAGGGTCAGAGGGTGGCCCCTGGCTCTGGACTGTTGCTCTGGCTCTCAGCTTTTCCACAAGGGAAGCCACAGATGGGCTCTGCTCCCTGTTAAGCCCCTAATCATAATTTTGGCTTTTAGCCCAAGCTTCACTAATCACAACATCTCTGTGCCTTGGCTCCCTGCTAGTCCAAGACAGGCTGTGGGGGATCCACTAATCCAGCCCAGTGAGTGGACAGTGCACACAGCAGTGCCAGCCTGAACAAGAAGATAGGAGCTCCTGCAGCGTAAGGGCATCCCTGCATCCTCCCTCCTTCCAGTATGGTAGTTGTGGATCTGCTTTCTTCTCTAGGGTGGTGATTGCCCCCCGGCCAAGAGACGTCTCTCAATTCACCTTGGGGTAAGGAGGGAAGGGCCTTAGGCAACCTTCCTCACAGTCAGCCCCTGACACTTGCAGAATCAATGGTCACAAAATCGAATTGATCCAAAGGCTGAGTTGTCCTATTGACAAAGGTGCCAATAAAAATGTGAGTTTGGGGGTTGCTGTTGGTCTGGTGTCTGGGATAGGAATGAAGCCCTGAGTGAGGTATCTGCACATGATCAGTGCTCAATACACGCTTGCTGCTGTTGCTATTTTTGTTTTCTTGCTTCTGAAATCCCATCACCTGACTCCAAAGGCGTGAGTCATTTATCGGCACAGTTTCCTAATACTCTGCATTCAATAGTCTCAGTATAAATACATCTTCTTCTAGGATTCTAGAGGGCATGGTTAAGGGCCATGGTAAGTGAGGTGAGCATGGGGGTTGTTGAAAAAGGATGAAATGAGAAGAGGTATTTAGGGAAGAGTTGTCTGATGGTAGAGGTTAGAATGGCTCACACAGAAAGAGAATGAAGTGGGTGGTTCATTGTCCTTCTGTTCCTTTCAGATCATTTGAGAAAAGAATTTGGCTGAGACTTCTCTATATCTGAGGAGTTCACTAGGGAGACACTGTATCAAGTGAGGGTGTGAGATAGGATGTCATCATCTCTTTTGTGGCACATGCTGCAGATTCATTTCAGTCTCACCACTTACAATTGTTCATCCTTGTACCTTACATCCACCTATCCATCCATTCATCCATCCATTTATCCATCCATCCATCCATTTATTTACCCACCTGCCTATCCATTCATTCATCCATACATCCATCCACCCAGCTATCCATCCATCCACCCACCCATCCATCCATCCATCTAACTATTCATCCATTTATTTGAGATCCAGGTGTGGGAGGGGCTGGTTTCTCCCAAGGTCTCTCTCCTTGGTATGCAAACAGCTGCCTTCTCCCTGTGTCCTCACGTAGTCATCCCTATGCAGTCTGTGTCCTGATATTTTATTATAAAGACACTAGTTCTGTTGGATTAGGACCCATCCTCATGACCTCATTTTACTGTAATCACCTATTTACGGGCCCTTTTCTCCCAGTCTGCATTCCAAGGTCCTAGGGTAACTAGGACATCAACATATGAATGTTGGAGGGAACACAATTCAGCCTAAAACTCCTGCTGTGTGGTTTGAGCAAACAGTGACTGGCTCTTTAGCCAATGTCCTTCCCAGAAATAGGGCTTCTCAGGTGGCTCAGTGGTAGAGAATCCACCTGCGATGCAGGAGATGCAGGTTCAGTCCTTGGGTGGGAAATATCCCCTGGAGGAGGCAATGGCAAGCCATTCCAGTATTCTTGCCTGGGAAATCCCGTGGTCAGAGGAGCCTGGTGGGCTACAGTCCATAGGGTCGCAAAGAGTCAGACGTGACTGAGCACACACATGCATTCTCAGAGATAAAGACTGTTATTTGGATATTTTATTTATTCTATTTTTTTTTCATTTATTTTTATTAGTTGGAGGCTAATTACTTCACAACATTGCAGTGGGTTTTGTCATACCTTGACAAGAATCAGCCATGGAGTTACATATATTCCCCATCCCGATCCCCTCTCCCACCTCCCTCTCCACCCAATTCCTCTGGGTCTTCCCAGTGAACCAGGCCTGAGCACTTGTCTCATGCATCCAACCTGGGCTGGTGATCTGTTTCACCCTAGATAATATACATGTTTTGATGCTGTTCTCTCGAAACATCCCACCCTCGCCTTCTCCCACAGAGTCCAAAAGTCTGTTCTGTACATCTGTGTCTCTTTTTCTGTTTTGCATATAGGGTTATCATTACCATCTTTCTAAATTCCATATATATGTGTTAGTATGCTGTAATGTTCTTTACCTTTCTGGCTTACTTCACTCTGTATAATGGGCTCCAGTTTCATCCATCTCATTAGAACTGATTCAAATGAATTCTTTTCAATGGCTGAGTAATATTCCATGGTGTATATGTACCACAGCTTTCTTATCCATTCGTCTGCTGATGGGCATCTAGGTTGCTTCCATGTCCTGGCTATTATAAACAGTGCTGCGATGAATATTGGGGTGCACTTGTCTCTTTCAGATCTGGTTTCCTCGGTGTGTATGCCCAGAAGTGGGATTGCTGGGTCATATGGCAGTTCTATTTCCAGTTTTTTAAGAAATCTCCACACTGTTTTCCATAGCAGCTGTACTAGTCTGCATTCCCACCAACAGTGTAAGAGGTTTTCTCCACACCCTCTCCAGCATTTATTGCTTGTAGACTTTTGGATAGCAGCCATCCTGACTGGTGTGTAATGGTACCTCATTGTGGTTTTGATTTGCATTTCTCTGATAATGAGTGATGTTGAGCATCTTTTCATGTGTTTGTTAGCCATCTGTATGTCTTCTTTGGAGAAATGTCTGTTTAGTCCTTTGGCCCATGTTTTGATTGGGTCATTTATTTTTCTGGAATTGAGTTGCAGGTGTTGCTTGTATATTTTTGAGATTAATCCTTTGTCTGTTGCTTCATTTGTTATTATTTTCTCCCAATCTGAGGGCTGTCTTTTCACCTTACTTATAGTTTCCTTTGTTGTGCAAAAGCTTTTAAGTTTCATTAGGTCCCATTTATTTATTTTTGCTTTTATTTCCAATATTCTTGGATGTGGGTCATAGAGAATCCTGCTGTGATTTATGTTGGAGAGTGTTTTGCCTATGTTCTCCTCTAGGAGTTTTATAGTTTCTGGTCTTACATTTAGATCTTTAATCCATTTTGAGTTTATTTTTGTGTATGGTGTTAGAAAGTGTTCTAGTTTCATTCTTTTACAGGTGGTTGACCAGTTTTCCCAGCACCACTTGTTAAAGAGGTTGTATTTTTTCCATTGTGTATCCTTGCCTCCTTTGTCGAAGAAATAAGGTAATTACTCTTTGGAGTTCTTTCAGGAGACTGGGGACAAGGGGCCCCCTTTATGGAAAGATCTTGTGATAAACGTGAACACCGAAGCAAAGTGGAGATTCCCAGAGCTGATGTCCATCTTACAAACAACAGGCACTGAGTAATCAATTATTGGATAAAAAGGAATCACACTCCTGACTGCTTTTTATTGATGAAGACTGCTTTTTAGTCATTTATAGGCAGAAGCTCCTCTAGAAGAAAAGTGAGGTCGTTCACATCCCCATCTTTATGAATGGTCAATAGTTTTGCCATCACTTGTTTGTCTTGCTAATGACCTCAGAAGGACAGAAAATACACTTTAATTTCATGTATTTTGTGTTGCATAGGTTTGTATGGGGGCTTCTCTAAAGTGGCCCACACCCAGCTCTTCATAAATTTAAATGTTCTTTCAAAGGGGCTTCCCGGAGAAGGCAATGGCACCCCACTCCAGTGTTCTTGCCTGGAGAATCACAGGGATGGAGGAGCCTGGTAGGCGGCTGTCCATGGGGTCACTAAGAGTCGGACACAACTGAGCGACTTCACTTTCACTTTTCACTTTCACACATTGGAGAAGGAAGTGGCAACCCACTCCAGTGTTCTTGGCTGGAGAATCCCAGGGACCAGGGAGCCTGGTGGGCTGCCGTCTGTGGGGTCGCACAGAGTCGGACACGACTGAAGCGACTTAGCGGCAGCAGCAGCAGCAACGGGGCTTCCACTCTTGGATCCAGAAATTGACATTGTCAACATCTGTTTCTTCATGGCACAGTGTGTGGTGAGGAATGTGACCCAACTAGAGAGCTCTGACTTTTATCTTGCTCGTGGGAGGAAACTCCTAACCTTGTGGAATTCCTTGAGGGATGAGAGTGTTATTTGCTTTTCACACAGGACTCATCCTCATCACATCTGATAGTTTCCTAATTTCACGATGCAGGATGGCCCCCTCTGTGCTAACAGATGACTCAGAATGGGCCTGGCCACACCAAGAAGAACCATCACATGATTAGAAGGTGGAGCTTGGGACATAAGGGATCAGCCTGACCTCCCAAAGAGGAAGGGAGCTGGGGATGGAGTCCAACCACATGGCTGATGACTCAATCACTCTACATAATGAAACCCCAGTTAAACTCTGGACACAGAAACCGGGCTGAGCCTCCCAGGTGGTGATACTAGGTGTGCATCATCACAGGTGGCACTGGGAGGCTGAACGTCCAGAGGACACGGCGGCTTCACATGGGGACCCTCCCTGTCCCTGTCCATCCCTGCCTTTGACCATTTCTATGAGCATCCTTTCATTATCTAACATCTGTACTTTCTAGATTTCTGTGACTTGTTCTAGCAAATTATTTAGCCTGTGAGGGGCAGTGGGATCGCTCAAACTTGTAGAGGGTGTCTTGCTGTGAGAGTGTGTCTAGAGAGCTTGAACTTGCAGTGGTGTCTTCAGCGAGGGTGGTCTCATGCAGAAAGTTCCTTCAGACAGTGCAGTGTGGCCATACTCCTTTGAAATTATTCTCTCTGATTTATTTTTTATTTATTCACACACATCACGTGTTACTAATGACTAATGCATAGGTTCACAAAATTGAAAAGTTGTGATGATGAAGCACTGAAAGGAGGCATTTAATTACTGTGCCATATTGACCAACATTCCATATGCCTACATCCACGCATCTCAACTGAGTGACTGAACTGAACTGAATGCATCTATTTAACATTTTTTGAGGACCAGCCTATGACAAGGACACAGCTATATGGGTGTCCATGCTCAAGGGAATGAAGCATGGCCCAACCCCTGAAATTTGAGAGTTACGTATTTCTATCACCATGTCTAGACTCACTGCAAAGTATAATAATATTTATTATGATGTATTTATTTTGAATCATGTAACTATATTCATCTGTAGCTCTAGTTTGTGGTACTTTATAATAGCAGCCCAGGAAAATAACAGAGGAGGAAAACAATGTATGTATTATTTTGACTCCTTAAAACCTCAAAAGCAGGCTCCTTAGATAAATGTGGATCTCATTTAGATAAAGAGTTCAGGTTTCCAAGATTCCACTGCTTCTCATGTGCCTGTCCAAGATTGCATCCATGGTGGGGCTGCTGTGGATCCTTCCATCAACTCTTGTCTCCCCTCCAAGTCCCCTAGAGCAGAAAGGTCATCCATGCACTGCACAGCCTACATAGAGCAGGCAGTAGGGATATCCCTGCAGCTCCGAAGAAGTTTGGTTTTAGGCTTATAGGCTCAGTCCTGATGTGTTCAAGACAGAGACAACAAAAACAACATTCTCTTGGCAACTTCTCAGTTTCTCTTCTTATTTTGCTGAAGAGTTCTCATAAACTCAGTTCCTAGCCACAGTGCTGACTGAAGGACTCTGTGTTCCCTAGTCCTGGTTCCCTGGGGCAAGACACCCTCTGGCTTGATCTCAGAGTTGGGAAGCTGCATAACAGGATCTCAGGGGAGATGCGAATGACATTTATAATGTTGTATCTACTTACACCCTTCCTTATATACACACATTCTGAGTGTCTGTCTGATCAGTCACTAAGTCATATCTGATTCTCTGTGACCCCATGGACTGCAGCATGCCAGGCTTCCTTGGCCTTCGCTGTCTACCAGAGTTGGCTCAAACTTATATCCAAGATGCTACCTAACCATCTCATCCTCTGCCACTCCCTTCTCCTTTTGCCTTCAATCTTTCCTAGCATCAGGGTCTTTCCCAATGAGTCAGCTCTTCACACAAGGTGTCCAAAGTATTGGAGCTTCAGCTTCAGCATCAGTCCTTCCAATGAATATTCAGAGTTGTGATTGATTGGTTTGATCTCCTTGAAGTCCAAGGAACTCTCAAGAGTCTTCTCCAGCACCACGATTTGAAAACATCAATTCTTCAACACTCAGCCTTCTTTATGGTCCAACTTTCACATCCCAACATGACTACTGGAAAAACACATGTTCTGTGTGTATCCTCTCTGAACACAAGTGGGATCAGGATCACAGATAGCAGCACAATCCCAGGATGAGCAGTCATCCTTCTGTGGAAGTTCAGATGCTTTTGACTAAAAGGAATAGAAGAGCTTAACAATAAAATGAGTTTAAATAATCAGGTATTTGTTATCTTATAAAATATGCAATCGAGGGACAAGTGGCTTCAGATTCTGAGATTTCAGGGTCATGATTATCAAAGGCCCAGAAGTGTATCCTCTTCTGCTTGCCATCAATTGCAAGCTGGGCATATCACCCTCCAGGGATGGAGACCAGCTGCAGTGATTCTGGCATTACATGCTAACCTGAGCCTCTCTGGTCATATTTCTCCCCCCCTCTTAAACTAGGGAGGAAAATGCTCCCCCTAAGCCTGTTGTAAACATTTCCTAAACCCCACTAGCCACATTGAACCACACTTCTGTGCCTAAATCGGTCCTTGACAACAAGGGTAACTGGCTTAGACCAAACACATCTCCATCCTGGGTGGCAGAAAACCTCCCTATGCCTGAGTGTGTGGTTGCAGAAGGCTCTACTATAGAAAGGACAGAATGTGACCCTTAGGAAGGAAGAAATGTGTCAGCCAGTGAGGAACCATGGTATCGTGCTTTGACCTGGAAACAAGGCAGAGACAGGCAGACAGATGCAGCAAAGCCTTCAGAATTGGGTTTCTCTTTTGGGACTGTAATCTGGACTTTTAAGGCTCTGACAGCCCAATGTCCACCCTTTCCAGAAAGCACATATAGTAACTTGGTTTCTGTCACCTACAAACCAAAGGATTCCACTCATGGCAATAAGATAAAAAACGGCATTGTTGGAGTATATTAGAGTCCTAGGAAGAGTTCTGGGTTGGTGGCAGGGGCTTGGGGACTAGAAATTGGTTTTGTTTTCATCAAGATGCTTTCTTGTTTCCATTTAGCCCGGTGTCCTGGCTTCATTATCTCCCACATGAGGTGGTCTTCCTTGTGGCTCAAGGAACAGAATACCTGGGGTCCTCTGAGTCTCATTGGCTCATCACCTTGGCCCAAGATGCATATGCTTCCACTTCCACTCTGCACAAGTGTTCCGGGGCCACAGTGACTAAATGCAACATGCTGGGCAGCTCAGAACATCAGAAATCTATTGTCTCACAGCTCTGGAGGCTGGAAGTCTGAGCACAATAGGGAAGAACCTCTGTGTTCTATTACAAATTCATCACTAAAGGGATGTTGCCTCTAAGCGTCAATTATACATAATGGCCCCATCTCTGGGAACCATGCCTCTCAGGTCGTAAGCATTAAGCTAAAATACCTTTGTTAATTCACAGGAAACATCCTGACCAGGCCCACTTGTGAATGGCTGCAGGAAGGAAGAAATTATGTCCAGGAAAATAAACTGATGTTTGTGGGCATCTGAAGACTATGCTCCCATGAAGGGAGACTCTTCCAGCCACTTTTGTGTAAACAATTAGAATTCTGTGCATACTACCACCATCCATCTTTTCATGGCAACACCTGGTTTCTACCACTTGCTGATTTTTTCAGGTGTTCAAGCACTGTACCTCTTCCCATCAATGCTGCTCAGATGATAAAGAATCTGCCCACAATGCAGGAGACCCAGGTTCAATCCCTGGAATGGGAAACTCCCAGGAGAAGGGAATGACAACCCACTCCTGTATTTGCCTGCAAAATTCCATGGACAGAGGTGCCTGATGGGCTATAGTCCATGGGGTCTCACAGAGTCAGACATGACCAAATGACTAACACTTTCAACGAAGCTGCAAAGAAGATATTGGTGACAGACTGAAAGAGTGAACTGGATTAGCATTCGGGTGCAGCATGTGACCTCATGAAAGTTCTGTTAACCTCTGTGCTTCTGTGTTCTTGTCTTTAAAGTGGGGAACTTATAGCATTGTTGAAACATGGGGCCATTTTGAAGATTAAAAACATATATATTTCATTTAGGGTGGAACCTAGGTTAATTTCTACTACTTTATGTTTCTTTGCTCAATGTTTTGTGAGTACTTTCCCTGTGCCAAGCACAATTCCTGGTGAAAAAGACACAGTTATGAATAACAGAGTCCTGCTTTTACGGAGTTGGCATTCATTTAACAGGTGACAGAACATAAGCAAAATATAAATGGAAGATATACAATATTAATGTCATGCGTGCTATGGGAAATCATGGTGGAGGGAGAGACGTGCTCCCATGCGGGGTGGGGCTGGGCTCAGAGCTGCAACCACATGCAGAGGTGAGGAAGTGCTTCATCTATCAGTCAGGGCAAGGTGCATTACATTAGTCCCTTCTCCATGTTTCTTATTGGTGCCTATAGTTACCAATTACCCATGTCAGTTCTGTTCCATGTCATCTGTCCTCCAGAATCAGAGTCATGAATCACCTCCATCTGGGGCATTTCTGGAATCGTGGCCACAAGAAAAGAAGAGAGCCCATCGCTGTTGCTCCTTCTCAGATGGGAACCAAGCCATGCTGCTCAGGTTTCACTAGACAGACAGACATCACAGTGGCCAGTGATGCGCCTCCTTCCTGGGCAGGGGTAGATGTACCTGTGAGCAAGGACACAGCCCATCAGGCATGCTTTAAGAAGGAGTTAAAGAAGGTGATGGCAAGAGCCCATTCCCAGCTGTGAAAACCAAGGAACCATGAGGTTGAGTGACTTGGGCTCACTTACCGTGCCAATCTGTAAAGCATGTTGGCCACATGGCCCTGATGACTGTGGGGGCTGGGGTGAGGACATGGTGCACACATGGATCCCTCTCACTTCTTGGAAGCATCCCCCTGCCAAGTGGGGCTGGTCTCTGAGAAGGCCAGGGCTGGGTCTGGCTTCCTCTTTTGCTGAGTTGTCCAGCCACCATGCAGGCCACAAGGAAGTCATGTCTTCCCCCTCCACACCAGCTGGTCATTCCCCTATGCCCAGGCTGAGCTGGGTTCCCTGCTCCCAGGCAAGCTGGCTCACAGGTTCTGGGGAAGGGCCACATGGTGCCGATGGCTGGCATTACCTGATGCCGCGGGGGCTCAGGCTCCAGGCTTGGGTCAGGCAAAGCACAGGAGAGCAGGGAGGGGGCTGCCTTCCCTCTACGCCCCCTACCATGAAACAGCGGCTGTACCAGAGCCCTGCTCCTTACTTGTCACCTCCTCACCTTACACCTCCCCCTCTATAAGCAAAACTGGCCTGGTATAGTTAGTGATGAGGGAGGGATTTTTTAACCCTCTGGTGCCCAATGCTTCATTAGTTTTGTCTCCCTGTCCAACTTCTCATGTGAATCCAGTGGAAAGCACAAGATGGAAGGGGGATTTGGTGGGGGGTAAAGCAGTTGTTAGGAACATAGAGAAATAAGGTGGAAAGCTTTGCATTCCTAAAACAAGCAAACAGAACAAGACACAGCAACAACAAAAAAACTTGACTGGGAACTGTTTGTCCTAAATCTGCTTTCCCAGCTCTGTGGTCAGCTGGAGACAAGGCCTCTAACTGAGCTGCCTCTCTCCTTCCCTCCTTCCCATCCCTAAGAGCATCTTTCAGGAGCATACACCTGATCTAGAAAAATGGTAGAAGGTGGTGCAGATCCTATACTTGAGAGTGAAAATATTAAGAGTGACCTCATGTTGGTTGGGTTCTAATCTCTGTTCTTTACACAGAGAGTTTCATTTAATGCCCCCATTTCAGAAAGGAGGGGCTGCTCCTCTAAGGGTGTTACTTGCCTTGGGAGTGGGAGTGAAGCATTCTGTATTTGACCTATGTGCCTGACTCCAAACCATGCTCCCAGCCACTCCTGCTGTGATTCCCAAAGAAGGACTTTCCAGGGTGCCTCAGGCCGTGTTAGCAATTTGTTGGGACCCCATGGTTCTTTTCCCATTTCAATAGAAATCTCGTTTTGCTGCTCCTACTGGTTGGCTCTCCTGTAGCCTCATCCCCTGTCTCCCACCTTTGCTTGGTCCCTGAGAATTCCTCCATCTGCGGCACAAGTCAGTGGTTCTCAGAGATGGTAGTAAGTGGACCAGTTGGCCTGCTTGAGACCTTAGTTTCTGTGTCAATCTTCTAAGCACTTCCCAGATAGTAGGCTCTGCTCTCTGTCTGCCCCTCTGGCTGAGATCAAGGGTACTGGTGACTAGGAACAGACTGTCCTCCCTCTTGCTCTTTGCCTGGGTGGAAGCACTGAGCCCTGGCTTCCCCTTCATCTCCCTGAGCATGCTTTCCTAGGGCTACCTCAAAGGTATCAAAAGACCTTTTGGGACTGAGCCCCCTAGGGTTCCATTGCTGCATCCAGCCCCCTGATAATTTGTTAGTTTTGCTTTCTGTCCTTGCAACTTAGCACTTTTATGAGCAAGAACCAAGAATCTCTTTCCCCTAAAGCCATAAGGTCCAACTTTCACACTTGCTAATTATTCAAACAAAGCAGATGGCTAGTCTGTTGTGTCCCCAGCATACCCTCTTTGCAGGCCTCATGCGTGATGAGTCACGCTGTGTAGCCAACATGCCTGTCAGGCCACAGACTCCAGTTCTTCATCCTTACATCATCAGTGCTCTGAGTGCCGGCACTCTACAGAAAGTTCTGATTCTAGAATTGTCCCAACACTGGGAATAAGGTGGATATGCCCCTTCCCACGACTGCTTTTTAACATTGTACTGAAAGTCTTAGCCAATGCAATAAGACAAGAACAGGAGATCTAGGGTATATATATTGAAAAGGAAAAATTGAAACTGTCTTTGTTCACAGATAACATGGTTGTCTATATAGAAAATCCAAAAGAAGGGACAAAAAAATCTTTTGGAACTAATGAGTGATCATACAAGGTTTATACCCAAAAGTCAATCATTTCCCTATATGCCAGTAGTGAAATTAAAAACACATTACTATTTCTATCAGCACTCCCCCAAATAATATACTTAGGTATAAGTCTAACAAAATTTGTACAAGACTCATGGAAAGGAAGCTACAAAACTATGATGAAAGAAGAACAAAAATAAATGGATACTCCATGTTTATGGATAGAAAGACCCAATATTGTCAAGATATCTGTTTTTCCAAACTTGATCTATGTATTCAACACAATACTAAACAAAAGTGCAGTAAATTATCTTGTAACTATTGACAAAATGATTCTAAAATTTATATGGAGAGGCAAAAGATACAGAATAGCAAACTCAATATTGAAGGAGAAGAACAAAGTCAGAGGACTGAAACAATCAGACTTCAAAACTCACTATGAGAATACAGTGTGGGATTGTGGAAAGAATAGATAAATCAATAGGATAATGGAGAGCAATAGATCCTAGAAGTAGACGCATACATATAGTCAACTAATCTTTGGCAAAGGAGTGAAGACAACCCAAGAATCAAAGATAGTCTTTTAGCAAATAATGTTGGAAAAACTTGACATCCTCATATATATTAAAAAATGAGTCTAGACACATTTACATTCTTCACAAAAATTGTAAAATGTAACATGCAAAATTATAAAGAAAATTAGACTAAATTTATAAATGACTAAAAATATAAAATTCATAAATGGAAAAAAATATATATAAAATTCAAAGTTATAAAACTTCTAGAAGGTAACATAAGAGAAAATGGAGATGACCTTGGTTTGGTGATGACTTTTTAGATAAAACACGAAAGCCATAATACATAAAAAGGTAACTGATAGGATGGACTTCATTAAAATTAAAAGCTCTGCTCTGTGAAAGACAGTGTTAAGAGAATTAGAAGACAAGCTCACACTGGGAGAAAATATTTACAAAAGGCATATCTGATAAAAGACTATTATCCAAAATATACAAAGAACGCAAACTTAACAATAAGAAAATGAGGGATCTGATTAAAAAAAATACGCCAAAGACTTAAAGAGACACCTCAAAGAAGATGTAGATATGGCAAATAAGCATATGAATAGATGCTCCATGTCATAAGCCATCAGAGAAATGCAAATTAACACAACAAGGTAGCATTATGCACCTATGAGAATGGTCAAAATCCAGAATGACAAAACCAAATTTTGGCTAGGATGTGGAGCAACAGGAACTCTCATTCACTGCTGGTGGGAACGCAACATGGTGCAACCATTTAAAAAATAATAATTTTATTTATGATAAGACCTAGCTGTGCTAGGTCTTCGTTGCTGCTTAGGATTCTCTACTTGTGGTGAGTAGTGTCTACTCTTCATTGACGTGTGTGGACTTCTCGTCGAGGTGGTTTCTCTTGTTGCGGAGAGTGGGCTCTAGGGCATGTAGGGCCTGCAGGTTTCAGTAGTTGCAGCACACAGCCTCAGTAGTTGTGGCTCCTGGACTCTAGGGCACAGGCTCAGTAGTTGTGACATACAGGCTTAGTTGCTCCATGGCATGTGGGATCTTCCAGGACCAGGGGTTGAACCCGTGTCTCCTGCACTGGCAGGCAGATTCTTTACCACTGAGCCACCAAGGAAGCCTTGGAAAAGCCACTTTGTGTGACAGTTTGGTGGCTTCTTGTGAAACATACTCTTTCCATACGATCCAGCAGTCCTGTTTCTTGATATTTAGTCAAGTGAACTGAAAACTTATGTCCGTAGAAAAACCAGCACATGAATGTTTATAGCAATTTTATTCATAATTGCCATAACTTGAAACAGCTGAGATGTGTTTCAGGTGAACAGATAAACTGTGGTCCATCCAGACAATGAAATATTATTTAGCACTATAAAGAAAAGAGCTATCAAGTCATGAAAAGACATGGAGGAAACTTCAATGCATTTTACCAAGTGAAAGAAACCAATCTCAAAAGGCTACATACTACGAGGTTCCAACTATATGACATTCTTGAAAAGGTAAAACTCTGGAAACAGTAAAAAGAACAGTGGTTATCAGGATTTAAGGAGGAGGGCTGGATAAATCTGCAGAGCACAGAGGACTTTTAGGACAGGGAAGCTATCTGTATGATACTACAATGGAGGATGCATGTCATTATATATTTGTCAGCAATGATAAAATGCACAACACCAAGCATGAATCCTAATGTAAACCATGGACACTGGGTGATGACGATGTGTCAGGGCAGGTTAGTCAATCAGAATAAATGTGCTGGTGGGGGATGTCAATAGTGGGGGAGGCTGTGCTTATGGGGGGAGGGGCATACAGGTGGTCTCTGTGCTCTCTGCTCAATTATGCCATAGACCTAAAACTGCTCAGAAGACCTAACCAGACATCACTCCAAAGAAGCCATACAGACAACTAATAAACACGTGAAAATTTGCTTAACATCGCTCATTATTAGAGAAACGCAAATCAAAACCACAGTGAGGTATCATCTTGCACCAGTCAGGATGGCCATCATCAAAAAGTCTACAAACAATAAATGCTGGAGAGGGTGTGGAGAAAAGGGAACTGTCTCACACTACTGGTGGGACTGCAAACTGATATAATCACTATGGAGAGTCCTTAGAAAACAAGGGATAAAACTGCCATACGACCCAGCAATCCCACTACTGGGTGGGATTGCTGAGAAAACTACAGTTGAAAAAGATACATGTACCCCAATGTTCACTGAAGCACTATTTATAATACCTAGGACATGGAAGCAACCTAAATATCCATTGTCAGAGGAATGGATAAGAAAGTTGTGGTGCAGATATACAATGAAATATTACTCCGCTATAGAAGGAATGTATTTGAGTCAGCTCTAATGAGGTGGGTAAACCTAGAGCCTATTATACAGAGGGAGGTAAGTCGGAAAGAGAAAGACAAATACTGTCTATTAACACATATATATGAAATCTGGAAAGATGGTACTGGTGGTCCTATGTGCAGGGCAGCAAAGGAGACACAGACCTAAAGAACAGACTTTTGGACTCAGTAGGAGAAGAGGGTGGGGTGATTTGAGAGAATAGCATTGAAACATACATACATTACCATATATGAAATAGATAACCAGTGTGTTTGATGTATGAAGCAGGGAAACCAAAGCCAGTGCTCTGTGACAACCTGATGGGATAGTGTGGGGAGGGATGTGGGAGGGGGTTCAAGGTGGAGGGGACACATGTATACCTGTGGCCAATTCATGCTGATGCATGGCAAAAGCCATCCCTCTGTTGTAAAGTAGTTATCCTGCAGTTAAAATAAATAAATAAATTTAAAATAAAGTTTTTATTTAGAAAAAAGTAGTTAGGACTTTTTGGAATGGGGAAATATTCTGTCTTGATTGTGATGATGCATGAATTCATCACAGTTCACTGAAATGAAGGACTTTATTTAATATGTTCAGTTCAGTCGCTCAGTTGTGTCCGACTCTTTGCGACCCCATGAATCACAGCATGCCAGGCATCCCTGTCCATCACAAACTCCCGGAGTTTACTCAAACACATCTCAATAAAGTTGATTAAAAAATTAGAATTGTCCTTTGAGTCTGCTTCCCTGGCAAGAACCAATATTTTACAAGCAAGGCGTTGTATCCTATGGCTGTGACCCAGCTTGTTTTGGGAAAAGACGAGGTTTTCATCACCTATGTCTCAGCTTTGAACTGGGAGTCTGTTTATGTTTTATCACATCAAGCAATCAGAATCAGAAGGCTCCCAAGCTGACTGGAGTTCATCACACAGGTGGGCATTCTGTGTAGCATTCTATGTAGTACTGTGTAGCATTTCTCCTACAGATTCTGCCTAGCGGATGGAGAAAAGGGAAGTGGGTACACCAATCTTTTTTTTTTTTTGGCTATGCTGTGTTTTCATTGCTGCGTGGGCTTTCTCCATTAATAGTTGCGGTGAGTGGGGCGGGGGCTACTCTTTGTTGCAATGTACAGGCTTCCTACTGTGGTGACAGGCTCTAGGCACTTGGGCTTTATTCGCTGCAGAGTATGGACTTTAGAGCACAGACTCGGGCTTTGTGGCTCCTCAGTACGTGGGATCCTCCCAAACCAGGGACTGAACTCATGTCCCCTGTGTTGGCAGGCAGATTCTTAACCCCTGGACCACCAGGGAAGTCCCAGGGTACCAGTCTCAAGGCAGAGGACCAGGGACTAGGCGGAGGTCACTCCAATTTAGTTCAGCTCGTCCAGGCTCGCTGAGCCCGGGGGGAGTCCTTGTGCCCAGAGCCTGCGAGGGAAGTGAGGAGGATAAGAGCAGCTTCCTGCAGGACCAGACAGATACCAGGAGCAATGATTTATTCTCAGGGTGGGTAGCAGGGGGTCTAGAAATCTCTAGGGGTATTTGGGATGCTTTAATGGTAATGCAGGTGCTTACCTGGGTCTTGATGGGGGGCAGGGTTCTCCAAGTGATGATGCAGGAGGTAAGAAGTGGGAGGTCTGGGGGTGAGCATGTGCAGCTGCCCCTGGCTGGCTGTAAGGACAAGACTCACTGAGACCCCCCCCTGCCAGGCAACCAATTTATTCCAATGAACCCACCCATGGTGTCTGGCTATGACAGTCCAAGAATTGAGCTTCACTTTAAGAAGACTCTCAGGGTAGGTGAGAGGACCAGGACCCTTGGGGAGGGAGGGGGCTTTGGACCTTGGTGGCTGGAGGTTGGCGAATGCAGCTAGACAGTGACCTTAAAAATGGATGAAGGGGACAGATGAGTAGGATGTGTGGGAGGCAGGCTACAGTTCTCAAGCACCAGTTAGACCAGAGCTTGGAAAGGCAGGTGAATGGTGTTGCTAGAACTCTCAGCCTGGGTAGCTTGGTAGAATAATTACTGTAAGAATAATAACACATGCCTGTATGTGTCACAGATGTTGGAAACTAAATAGTGTTTAGACAAAAAAAATTTTAATTTTATCTTCACAGACCTTCCAGGAAGGGGTCAATGAAGAAACAAATTCCCACAGAAGATAAGTGGCCGGTCTGAGGTGTCCAGGCAGGACTGGAACCTTGAGCTGTCCCCAGGTGTCCCCTACTCCTGATTCCTCAGGGCCAACTGCAGGGTGTGAGAGGGACAAGGCCAGCGTATCTGGGCAGGGGAGAGGCTGGGTTTGGTAGCTGCCCCCACAGTCCTGAGAAGGTCGCAGCTGGGAGCTTGGAGCAGAAGATGAAGCTCAGGGGTAGGAGGTGTTGGAGCGGGAGAAATGTGGTCCTTGTGCCAGCGATGTGGACCCCACTTGATGTGGGGAGCTTGCAGAGAGGTATGGGAGAGAGTTGTACAGTTGTACAGTTGTAAGAACCTGTGCAAATATCCAGGAGGACTCCTGGATGCTAGGACCCCATTACTTCCCTGTCCTTCATCTTTTTTTTTTTTAAACCATATCATCTCCTTTGTCTCCAACTCAAACTACTGGCATTCTTACTTTCCATAAATAAGCTGTAGCTGAGATAGAAACTTTACGGACAAAGTGAAAGTGAAAGCTGCTCAGTCATGTCTTACTCTTTGTGACTGCATGGACTATACAGTCCAAGGAATTCTCCAGGCCAGAATACTGGAGAGGGTAGCATTTCCCTTCTCCAGGGGATATTCCCAACCTCATGGACAAGGCTGAACGCAAAAACCCCACCTAGATTTTTTTTCTTTTAAAAGTAGACCAAACCTAAGCAAAATCTGAGCTGTGATTTATAAGATCACTTTCCCCAGCATATTGGAAAGATGCAAGTGAAAGCTACTGTTTGGGGTGATGTACCTAGTGAATGTGGTCTATGATCCTGAAAGATGTGGCTGCTACGGCTCGCTGCCCATGTTCACCGGCCATGAAAGGCAAGACACGCAGGACACAGGGGCCTGCATTCTGAAGAGGTCTGATGTCTTCATTTCCTCCCTTAACAAGAAGTTGCAGCCTTTGAGTGTTGAGCCTTGGGCGGCAGGAGCAGGTTGGGGGGTCAAGTGGGAGTTGGAATTTGGTGTTTAGTTAATACCAGTTTTGTTATTCATCTGTTAGTCTCCGCAAGGCAAGATCATCTCAATATGCTTCAAGGTCTTCAACTTTCCTGGCTCATTAATATAGGAAATATATATGTGTTGCAATTTTAATGGGACAGAGTGTTTAAGACATAAACAAAAATCAGATGAGATTCACCAAGTGAGAAGCAGCTTAGATGCAACCTGCCCATCATCACAGCTCTCCATGTGATCTGGGTTTCTCCAGTCTCTCAGGAACTGGAATATTCCTGCCCAAAGAGACACAGAAGCAATCATGGGAAAAACCCCCCAGGAGCTGGGAGCAGTCCTCAGAAGTGGTCTGGATGGCGCTCTGCTCATCCCCTCTACCCTTCTTGTTCCAACTCCAGAGACACCTCAGGTTTTTTCTGTGAGAACCTGGGGCTGGACTGGGGCAGGTGGAAGCTGGCAGAACATCAGGCCATCCCAGCCTGAACCTGGATTCGATTTCTGAGCAGCAACTGATCACATTTGACTGGTTGCCAAATGTCCTATTTTGGTTGCTGAGCGCAGATGACTGAGCTGTGATAACAAGATGCCTTCTTTTCGCACCAACTGAGTCATGGGTACGGATCTGATACAGATATTTTTGGTGTGGGTCGGAATTTTGTTCTGTTTCTAAATGTGCTCTGTCTCCTCCATTTTAAACCAGAGCAAGGTCTGAATTACAGGCATCAAAGCCTTCCAGAAGGAGGGTTACCGACAGCTTTGATTTCAGGGTCTTCGAGCCCCTGCCTGCCTCCCCCACTCACATCCTCCACTTGGGGGTGGGAAAATCTCCCCTCATCCAATGCAAACTTCCACAGAACTAATTTTGTGTGCCAAATGTCCCGCAGTGCTGCAAGTTCTGGTTCTGTAAGGGACATTGATTGAAAAACCTGAAATCAATCACAACATTTATTCAGTATGTAAAATATTGTTCAACATTTTAGCTCACATATGGAGGAGGGGTCACAATTAAATGAATAACTTCTGAGACCTTGGGATTCCAAATAGCCAGCAGATAGGCCTGAGGGAAGAACAGATGAGTCAGTGTGATCAGTTACTTGTCATTTACAATTTAAATAAACCCCTGCAATAGCATGAACATCTCGGTGGAGATGGGATAAGCCTCTTAATTAGAGGTAGAGTTATTAGTCTGGGCCCTGGTCAACCTTTCATTCAGCCCTGACCTCTAAATGCTTCGTCAGTTATAGGTGACACTTCTGGAAAAAGGAAGGTGGGTAAGTGAGTATGCTGGGCCAGGTGGTTGCTCCAAACGAAAGGGATGGGAGGAGAGGTAGTTTTCTGAGGGTGTGTCTACCCCATAACAACGAACAGACCAGCAGAATAGGCCCTTGCATGGCGGATTTGACAGAAGCGGGTCCCTGACTCCCAGGTGGTGCTAGTGGTAAAGAACCTGTCTGCCAAGCAGGAGACATAAGAGACGCAGGTTCCATCCCTGGGTTGGGAAGATCTTCTGGAGGAGGGCATGACAATCTACTCCAGTATTCTTGCCTGGGAAATCCCATGGACGGAGGAGCCTGGTGGGCTATTGTCCACGGGTCGCAAAGAGCTGGACACGACTGAAGCAACTTAGCACACATGCATGCATGCATGGGTCCCTGAACTCATCCCCTGGGTGATGGAGTTGCTCAGACTGTTCTGGGCAAGTGCTCTGCAGAGACTTTTTTTTTTTTTAGTCTTATTTTTACAGACCCAGGTTGTTATTGGCAACCATTGAAAAGATGACTAAATAAATCAATGGTGCAGGCCTTGAGCTGCCAGGGCTAGAACCAGGGGCCACTGTGTTTCCATTTCTATCCTTAGCATCCCTCCCTTGAACACTGGGAGCCACCCCCATGCCTCCAGCCTGCAGGACCAAGGGGGAAGGACAGATTCCCCTGGAGGATTCCTGAGAGGACTCCAGCATGGAAATGTTGGCCCAAATGTGCCTTCTCTCCCCTCCCCCATCTCTAGTTAAGGACACAAAACGTCGATTCCTTTTGCTGTCTCCCTGACCTTAAACTTGCTTTGGCAGCAGTGTGTGCTCTGGGTAGAATCTCACACAGAGGACCATCCCTGGGTTCTCCCACTGGAGGGGAGTATAGGCAGGTACCACCCACAGGAGGCCAGAGCACCAATTCAGGGGCATCTCCCAGGAGGTGATGTGGGACTGAAGACCCTCTGCCTCTGCCTCAGAGTTGGCAGGAAGGTCCTCATTCATGAGGGACCCCAGGAGCTGTCCCTCCAGGTCCCCTGGCTTTCATCAAGTTTCTGACATCCTTGCCAGGAGACAGGAGGTTTCCAAAGCCTTGGGCTTGTTCTTAGGATAAGTAAACACAGCACAAAGAGCCTGAACTTGGATAAACAACTAGGAACTGGCGGTAAGGTGTCTCTAAGTGAGAAGGATGCTCCTTCCTACCTGCCTCCTATAGCACAGCCTGATTGTCTGATCGAGTGGTGACTTGGTCTTCTTTGGGTCATGACGGGCTTTGAGGAGCTGGTGAAGGCCCTGGGCTTCCCCCTGGAGCCCTGCTCCCTGGGAGACCCGAGATTCTGCTGTCATATCCACAGCACCTTCTGAGGCTCCCTTGGACTACTAAGGGCAGTGGTGAGCAATGGAACTTTCCAGGTCGACACTCCAACACTGTAACCACCAGCCACAGGAGGCTGTGAGCCCTTGGAATGTGACCAGTGCAGCCAAGAGTTTGAATCTCAAATCCTATACAATTTTGATTAATTTATTTAATCAGCCACAGGTTGTTGTTCAGTTGCTAAGTCATGTCCTACTCTGTGATCCCATGGACAGCAGCACATCAAGCTTTCCTGTCCTTCACTATCTCCCTGAGTTTGCTCAAACTCAACCATTAAGTCAGTGATGCCATCCAACCATCTCATTCTCTGTCATCCCCTTCTCCTCCTGCCTTCAATCTTTCCCAGCATCAGTGTCTTTTCTAATGAGTCAGTTCTTTGCATCAAGTGGCCAAAGTCTTGGAGCTTCAGCATCAGTCCTTCCAATGAATATTCAGGTTGATTTCCTTTAAGATGGACTAGTTTGATCTTCTTGCTGTCCAAGGGACTCTCAAGAGTCTTCTCCAGCATCACAGTTTGAAAGCATCAGTTCTTTGGCGCTCAGCCTTCTTTATGGTCCAATGCTCATGGCTATCATATTGGAGAGCACAGCTCCTGGGGTAAGGGCTGCTGGTTTCCCTTCAGTGATCTTTGGCAAATAATAAATACCAGTAGCCCCTTTGGCTTTCGTGTATATACTCATCGACTTTCAGTACTTCCTGCTGGGTGTCTGGGAGCAGGCAGGTCCAATAAAGGCATCTAGATAGTGAACGTGGGGGATGGAGTAGCAGAGTTTGTGCCCAAGTTTTTATGAATCTGCTGGGCACCAACTCATCTACACTTGTGCCACTTGAAGGTGGACACTGAAAAAAGCCAGGCATCCTGAGAAGCCTTGTACTCTCCCTGATAACCGGATGTTTAAATCAACAAAGCTTCTTTTTGGAGGGTGTCAGTGATTACCCTTATGGACAAAAAGCTAAGATCTTCTGGAGGATGCTGGCCTTTTTATTCCCCCAGAAAGGCCTTTTCTTGGGGCTTTATGGGGCAAGAGAGGGGATTCTCTTGTGACTTTACTTAGAAGATGTGAGTATTGTTGATGGAAAAAAGTATTTTTTTTATGGAAAACACCTTCTGGTCACAACCTGCCCTAGCAGCTTGCTCACTTCTTACCAAGGATGAAAGCACAGTCCATCATGGCAGGCCCTCCTGGTGAAGGGGGGTGCCATGCCTGACACCTGCTTACACATGAGGTATGCATGTCCGATCAACAGAGCTATCAGCCGTGAATCCCAGCAGGTGTTTCAGAGCCGTTTTCCCTGCTATAGACCTTCTCTGGTCCAGGCAGCTCAGAGTCTCTGCTCTTGAAGGTGGAGAGCTCAGGCATGTGTGCGTGCTCAGTCACGTTCAACTCTTTGTGACCGCATGGGGCTATAGACCACCAGGTTTCTCTGTCCATGGAATTCTCTAGGCAAGAATACTGGAGTGGGTTACCATTTCCTCCTCCAGGTGATCTTCCTGACCCAAGGATGGAGCCAGCATCTCCTGCTTCTCCTACATTGGCCGGCAGATTGTTTATCACTGAGCCACCAAAGGGATAAGGGCTTGATGCAAAGGATCCCAAGATGTGACCTCACCCCCAACCCCACCCCAGGGCCATATAGCCAGGCCAGGGAGCCAAGGTTTAAGAGCAAGAGGTAAATATGTAGCAATGCAAAATGACCAATGGTGTGATAGGGTGGAAGCCTCTTTTCCAGACCAAGGTGGACCTCCATCCCTGGGGCATCCATTCATGCATGGCTGGGTCACAGCAGTCAGGGATGGTCCAGAGGATGTGACCCTCTGACTAAGGAAACTGCTCCCAGTGACAGCTCAGCTCTGATCCCAGCACCAAAGACCCAGCCAGTGGTTCCAGTTCTGGGGGAAGTTGTGCACTTGATGAGATTCTGGGCCCTGGACTGACCTTCATCTTACTTTGAGATTTAGTCTAGAATTCGGGGTAGCATGGTGTGAATGGGAAATGAATGTCCCCCACAACTCAACAGTCTAAGAAAGAGAGGGAGGAAAGAAAATCAAATCACTCCTCAAGAGGGTGGAGCATAGCTCCCCACCACTAAGTGTGGGTTGCGTAGAGCGACTTCTTTCCAAGAAGGACAGAAAAGAGGACCTTCACAGAGGAGCAGCCTGGAAAACACTCCTCAGTGGTGGCCAAGGTCAACATCAATGTGATAAATCATGTTGATAGCAGGTACCCTTGATATGTGATGAAAATAGCTTCTTGACTCCTATGATCTTCTGCCTCAAAACTTATCACCCAAGTCTAATGACGAGAAAAACACCAGATAAATCCCAATAGAGGGAAGTCTTACAAACTACCTAACTAGACCCCTCCAAACTGTCAAGGTCATCAAAAAAGGGCAAGTCTGACAAACTGTCACAGTCAATAGGAGCCTGAGGAGACTTGATGACTTAAAGTCACGCGGTGTCCTGGATGGGACCCTGCAGGCTAAAAGGACATTAGGGAAAAGCTAAGGACATTTCAAGTCAACTGTAGACTCTTGTTAATAATAATGTATCAATAGGAGTTCATTTTTTTACAAACGCATTACTGATGTAAGATGCTAATAATAGGTGAAACTGGATATGGGAACTGTCTGAACTATTTCTGCAATTTTTCTAAAAACCTAAAATTGTTCTAAAATTAAATGTTTATTTTAAATTTTCTCTCTTTTCATCCAGAGTAGTCAAAATTGCAGAGACAGAAAGTAGAATGGTGGGTGCCAAGACCTGGGGGAGGGGAACAAGGAGCTGGTATTTAGTGGGGACGGATGGGAAGTCTGGGAAGATGAGAGAGTTCTGGAGACGGATGGTGGGGACAGCTGCACAGCAATGTGAAGGTATTTAATGCCACTGAGCTGCATGCATAAAAGTGTTTAAGATGGTCAATTTTGTGATATGTATTTTACCACAATTTTATTGTTTTTTTTAATTTGTTTTACTATATTGGCTTAAACTCTGGTTCTGGTTGATTATCTGTGTCCCATAAGAATAGAGTCTGTTTCTTTTTTAATTGCTGAAAGTTTGAAACTTTTTACCAATATCTTCCCATTTCTCCTGCCCTCCACCCTGGTCTCTGGCAATAACTGTTTCTATGAGTTTACCTTTTAAAAATCTTATATATTCATTTACTTATTTTTAGACATCATATATCTAAGTGACCCCATGCATTTGCATTCACTGTTCTCTGTTTGGCTTATTTCACTTAGTGTGATGCTCTCCAGGTTCATCCACATTGTTGAAAATGCCAGGATTTCCTTTTCTTCAAGGCTGATCAATATTAAATGTTTAACACCCCCTCCTTCCCCTCCTGGAATCCTGCTTACATCTGTGCTCCAAACTTTGGGCTCCTGGCAGATGGTCCAGCTCAGGACTACACCCAGCATCACGTGAGTCAGGGATACCCTGTTACAGAGGCCTCACCTGCCTTCCATGGGCTCTGCACACCCTGCCCTTTGAAGCTGCATTTTCACGGTTAGACCCCCAGTCTCCTAAGTGCAACCCAGTAAGTGAACATAGGGCTGTCGGTGATCTGAAGCTCCTCTTTTTACACGATGGGGAGGATGGCTCTATCGCCTTTGAAAACACTCGTGATTCCTCCCTGCGTATCTGGTGATGGGAGGAGCATGTGACCGCCGATTCGCTCCGGGACCTGAGGATGCTTGAACACTCTCGTACGCTGCCCTTCATCGCTTTCTCCGCGCAACTTGTCTCCACCCAACAGCGTCCCCCTGGCTGCCTCTCCCTCCGGCTGACAGCTATCTGCTGACCTCTGTGGCAGATTTCCTCTGTGCATGATAAATAGTCCTCATTTTCTCTCCAGCATTCCCACAGCCAATAAAAAGCAATAAAAAGCAAAATGACACACAAATTGTGTCCCCAAAGAGCCGTAAAGGCCTAAGATATTGCTGCCTGTGACAATCCGATGAGATTCTTTGCCTTTAAACAAATAACCCTCTTTAACAAAGAAAAGTATGTAAATGAGGAAGGGTGGGGTAGGGGGGAGGCAAGGGCCAGGGACTAGGGGCCTTTCTACCTTCCCCAGGCACTGGGGTCTCTGCTGCATTTAGAGTAAGGCAGAAAGCCTCCCTTAGGGGGTGGCAAGTGACATGGTGGCACACCCAGCAATTTTATAATTGCTCTGGATTTTAGGTTCGTTGGGACGATTTTTCTGCACCTTTTTAGAAGCCTTGGGAAGCACTCAGCTCTGGTGTGCAAATCATGCTTATTGGAGGTGATCTCCTACAGTGGGTTCACATGAGCTGACGCTCAGACCCCAGGCCTAGAGGTCCTGGTTCCATTAGTTTAGGGGATCTGAGTGT